>NC_092529.1:23367565-23738815 GCF_037038585.1 Patagioenas fasciata
TCCCCAAATCTAAACCTAAAATCTAAACCTAACCCCAAATCTAAACCTAAAATCTAAACCTAACCCCAAATCTAAACCTAAATTCTAAACCTAAAATCTAAACCTAACCCCAAATCTAAACCTAAAATCTAAACCTGACCCCAAATCTAAACCTAACCCCAAATCTAAACCTAAAATCTAAACCTAACCCCAAATCTAAACCTAAAATCTAAACCTGACCCCAAATCTAAACCTAACCCCAAATCTAAACCTAAAATGTAAACCTAACCCCAAATCTAAACCTAACCCCAAATCTAAACCTAACCCCAAATCTAAACCTAACCCCAAACCTAAACCTAAAATCTAAACCTAACCCCAAATATAAACCTAAAATCTAAACCTAACCCCAAATCTAAACCTAAAATCTAAACCTAAAATCTAAACCTAACCCCAAATCTAAACCTAACCCCATATCTAAACCTAAAATCTAAACCTAACCCCAAATCTAAACCAAAAATCTAAACCTAACCCCAAATCTAAACCTAACCCCAAACCTAAACCTAAATCTAAACCTAACCCCAAATCTAAACCTAACCCCAAATATAAATCTAAAATCTAAACCTAACCCCAAATCTAAACCTAAAATCTAAACCTAAAATCTAACCTAACCCCAAATCTAAACCTAAAATTTAAACCTAACCCCAAATCTAAACCTAACCCCAAATCTAAACCTAAAATCTAAACCTAACCCCAAATCTAAACCTAACCCCAAATCTAAACCTAAAATCTAAACCTAACCCCAAATCTAAACCTAAAATCTAAACCTAACCCCAAATCTAAACCTAAAATCTAAACCTAAAATCTAAACCTAACCCCAAATCTAAACCTAAAATCTAAACCTGACCCCAAATCTAAACCTAACCCCAAATCTAAACCTAAAATCTAAACCTAACCCCAAATCTAAACCTAAAATCTAAACCTGACCCCAAATCTAAACCTAACCCCAAATCTAAACCTAAAATCTAAACCTAACCCCAAATCTAAACCTAACCCCAAATCTAAACCTAAAATCTAAACCTAACCCCAAATCTAAACCTAAAATCTAAACCTAACCCCAAATCTAAACCTAAAATCTAAACCTAACCCCAAATCTAAACCTAAAATCTAAACCTAACCCCAAATCTAAACCTAAAATCTAAACCTAACCCCAAATCTAAACCTAAAATCTAAACCTAACCCCAAATCTAAACCTAAAATCTAAACCTAACCCCAAATCTAAACCTAAAATCTAAACCTAACCCCAAATCTAAACCTAAAATCTAAACCTAACCCCAAATCTAAACCTAAAATCTAAACCTAACCCCAAATCTAAACCTAAAATCTAAACCTAACCCCAAATCTAAACCTAACCCCAAATCTAAACCTTAAATCTAAACCTAACCCCAAATCTAAACCTAAAATCTAAACCTAACCCCAAATCTAAACCTAAAATCTAAACCTAACCCCAAATCTAAACCTAACCCCAAATCTAAACCTTAAATCTAAACCTAACCCCAAATCTAAACCTAAAATCTAAACCTAACCCCAAATCTAAACCTAACCCCAAATCTAAACCTAAAATCTAAACCTAACCCCAAATCTAAACCTAACCCCAAATCTAAACCTAAAATCTAAACCTAACCCCAAATCTAAACCTAAAATCTAAACCTAACCCCAAGTCTAAATCTAACCCCAAATCTAAACCTAAAATCTAAACCTAACCCCAAATCTAAACCTAAAATCTAAACCTAACCCCAAATCTAAACCTAACCCCAAATCTAAACCTAAATCTAAACCTAACCCCAAATCTAAACCTTACCCCAAATATAAACCTAAAATCTAAACCTAACCCCAAATCTAAACCTAAAATCTAAACCTAACCCCCAATCTAAACCTAAAATCTAAACCTAATCCCAAATCTAAACCTAACCCCAAATCTAAACCTAACCCCAAATCTAAACCCAAATCTAAACCTAACCCCAAATCTAAACCTAAAATCTAAACCTAACCCCAAATCTAAACCTAAAATATAAACCTAACCCCAAATCTAAACCTAACCCCAAATCTAAACCTAAAATCTAAACCTAACCCCAAATCTAAACCTAACCCCAAATCTAAACCTAAAATCTAAACCTAACCCCAAATCTAAACCTAACCCCAAATCTAAACCTAAAATCTAAACCTAACCCCAAATCTAAACCTAAAATCTAAACCTAACCCCAAATCTAAACCTAAAATCTAAACCTAACCCCAAATCTAAACCTAAAATCTAAACCTAACCCCAAATCTAAACCTAAAATGTAAACCTAACCACAAATCTAAACCTAACCCCAAATCTAAACCTAAAATCTAAACCTAACCCCAAATCTAAACCTAAAATCTAAACCTAACCCCAAATCTAAACCTAAAATCTACACCTAACCCCAAATCTAAACCTAAAATCTAAACCTAACCCCAAATCTAAACCTAAAATCTAAACCTAACCCCAAATCTAAACCTAACCCCAAATCTAAACCTAAAATCTAAACCTAACCCCAAATCTAAACCTATAATCTAAACCTAACCCCAAATCTAAACCTAAAATCTAAACCTAACCCCAAATCTAACCTAAAATCTAAACCTAACCCCAAATCTAAACCTAAAATCTAAACCTAACCCCAAATCTAAACCTAAAATCTAAACCTAACCCCAAATCTAAACCTAAAATCCAAACCTAACCCCAAATCTAAACCTAAAATCTAAACCTAACCCCAAATCTAAACCTAAAATCTAAACCTAACCCCAAATCTAAACCTAACCCCAAATCTAAACCTAAAATCTAAACCTAACCCCAAACCTAACCCCAAATCTAAACCTAACCCCAAATCTAAACCTAAAATCTAAACCTAACCCCAAATCTAAACCTAAAATCTAAACCTAACCCCAAATCTAAACCTAAAATCTAAACCTAACCCCAAATCTAAACCTAACCCCAAATCTAAACCTAAAATATAAACCTAACCCCAAATCTAAACCTAAAATCTAAACCTAACCCCAAATCTAAACCTAAAATCTAAACCTAACCCCAAATCTAAACCTAAAATCTAAACCTAAAATCTAAACCTAACCCCAAATCTAAACCTAACCCCAAATCTAAACCTAAAATCTAAACCTAACCCCAAATCTAAACCTAACCCCAAATCTAAACCTAAAATCTAAACCTAACCCCAAATCTAAACCTAAAATCTAAACCTAACCCCAAATCTAAACCTAAAATCTAAACCTAAAATCTAAACCTAACCCCAAATCTAAACCTAACCCCAAATCTAAACCTAAAATCTAAACCTAACCCCAAATCTAAACCTAACCCCAAATCTAAACCTAAAATCTAAACCTAACCCCAAATCTAAACCTAAAATCTAAACCTAACCCCAAATCTAAACCTAAAATCTAAACCTAACCCCAAATCTAAACCTAAAATCTAAACCTAAAATCTAAACCTAACCCCAAATCTAAACCTAAAATCTAAACCTAACCCCAAATCTAAACCTAACCCCAAATCTAAACCTAAAATATAAACCTAACCCCAAATCTAAACCTAAAATCTAAACCTAACCCCAAATCTAAACCTAAAATCTAAACCTAACCCCAAATCTAAACCTAAAATGTAAACCTAACCCCAAATCTAAACCTAACCCCAAATCTAAACCTAAAATATAAACCTAACCCCAAATCTAAACCTAAAATCTAAACCTAACCCCAAATCTAAACCTAAAATCTAAACCTAAACCCAAATCTAAACCTAAAATCTAAACCTAACCCCAAATCTAAACCTAAAATCTAAACCTAAAATCTAAACCTAACCCCAAATCTAAACCTAAAATCTAAACCTAACCCCAAATCTAAACCTTAAATCTAAACCTAACCCCAAATCTAAACCTAAAATCTAAACCTAACCCCAAATATAAACCTAAAATCTAAACCTAACCCCAAATCTAAACCTAACCCCAAATCTAAACCTAAAATCTAAACCTAACCCCAAATCTAAACCTAAAATCTAAACCTAACCCCAAATCTAAACCTAAAATCTAAACCTAACCCCAAATCTGAAACCCAAATCCAAACCTAAAATCTAAACCTAACCCCAAATCTAAACCTAAAATCTAAACCTAACCCCAAATCTAAACCTAAAATCTAAACCTAACCCCAAATCTAAACCTAAAATCTAAGCCTACCCCAAATCTAAACCTAAAATCTAAACCTAACCCCAAATCTAAACCCCAAATCTAAACCTAACCCCAAATCTAAACCTTAAATCTAAACCTAACCCCAAATCTAAACCTAAAATCTAAACCTAACCCCAAATCTAAACCTAACCCCAAATCTAAACCTAAAATCTACACCTAACCCCAAATCTAAACCTAACCCCAAATCTAAACCTAAAATCTAAACCTAACCCCAAATCTAAACCTAAAATCTAAACCTAACCCCAAATCTAAACCTAAAATCTAAACCTAACCCCAAATCTAAACCTAAAATCTAAACCTAACCCCAAATCTAAACCTAAAATCTAAACCTAAAATCTAAACCTAACCCCAAATCTAAACCTAAAATCTAAACCTAACCCCAAATCTAAACCTAACCCCAAATCTAAACCTAAAATCTAAACCTAACCCCAAATCTAAACCTAAAATCTAAACCTAACCCCAAATCTAAACCTAAAATCTAAACCTAACCCCAAATCTAAACCTAACCCCAAATCTAAACCAAAAATCTAAACCTAACCCAAATCTAACCCTAACCCCAAATCTAAACCTAAAATCTAAACCTAACCCCAAATCTAAACCTAAAATCTAAACCTAACCCCAAATCTAAACCTAAAATCTAAACCTAACCCCAAATCTAAACCTAAAATCTAAACCTAACCCCAAATCTAAACCTAACCCCATATCTAAACCTTAAATCTAAACCTAACCCCAAATCTAAACCAAAAATCTAAACCTAACCCCAAATCTAAACCTAACCCCAAACCTAAACCTAAAATCTAAACCTAACCCCAAATATAAACCTAAAATCTAAACCTAACCCCAAATCTAAACCTAAAATCTAAACCTAAAATCTAAACCTAACCCCAAATCTAAACCTAAAATCTAAACCTAACCCCAAATCTAAACCTAACCCCAAATCTAAACCTAAAATCTAAACCTAACCCCAAATCTAAACCTAACCCCAAATCTAAACCTAAAATCTAAACCTAACCCCAAATCTAAACCTAAAATCTAAACCTAACCCCAAATCTAAACCTAAATTCTAAACCTAAAATCTAAACCTAACCCCAAATCTAAACCTAAAATCTAAACCTGACCCCAAATCTAAACCTAACCCCAAATCTAAACCTAAAATCTAAACCTAACCCCAAATCTAAACCTAAAATCTAAACGTAAAATCTAAACCTAACCCCAAATCTAAACCTAAAATCTAAACCTAAAATCTAAACCTAACCCCAAATCTAACCTAAAATCTAAACCTAAAATCTAAACCTAACCCAAATCTAAACCTAACCCCAAATCTAAACCTAAAATCTACACCTAACCCCAAATCTAAACCTAACCCCAAATCTAAACCTAAAATCTAAACCTAACCCCAAATCTAAACCTAAAATCTACACCTAACCCCAAATCTAAACCTAACCCCAAATCTAAACCTAAAATCTAAACCTAACCCCAAATCTAAACCTAAAATCTAAACCTAAAATCTAAACCTAACCCCAAACCTAAACCTAAAATCTAAACCTAAAATCTAAACCTAACCCCAAATCTAAACCTAAAATCTAAACCTAAAATCTAAACCTAACCCCAAATCTAAACCTAACCCCAAATCTAAACCTAAAATCTAAACCTAACCCCAAATCTAAACCTAACCCCAAATCTAAACCTAAAATCTAAACCTAACCCCAAATCTAAACCTAAAATCTAAACTTAACCCCAAATCTAAACCTAAAATCTAAACCTAACCCCAAATCTAAACCTAAAATCTAAACGTAAAATCTAAACCTAACCCCAAATCTAAACCTAAAATCTAAACCTAACCCCAAATCTAAACCTAACCCCAAATCTAAACCAAAAATCTAAACCTAACCCCAAATCTAAACCTAACCCCAAATCTAAACCTAAAATCTAAACCTAACCCCAAATCTAAACCTAACCCCAAATCTAAACCTAAAATCTAAGCCTAACCCCAAATCTAAACCTAAAATCTAAACCTAACCCCAAATCTAAACCTAAAATCTAAACCTAACCCGAAGTCTAAACCTAACCCCAAATCTAAACCTAAAATCTAAACCTAACCTCAAATCTAAACCTAACCCCATATCTAAACCTAAAATCTAAACCTAACCCCAAATCTAAACCAAAAATCTAAACCTAACCCCAAATCTAAACCTAACCCCAAACCTAAACCTAAAATCTAAACCTAACCCCAAATATAAACCTAAAATCTAAACCTAACCCCAAATCTAAACCTAAAATCTAAACCTAAAATCTAAACCTAACCCCAAATCTAAACCTAACCCCAAATATAAACCTAAAATCTAAACCTAACCCCAAATCTAAACCTAAAATCTAAACCTAAAATCTAAACCTAACCCCAAATCTAAACCTAAAATCTAAACCTAACCCCAAATCTAAACCTAACCCCAAATCTAAACCTAAAATCTAAACCTAACCCCAAATCTAAACCTAAAATCTAAACCTAACCCCAAATCTAAACCTAAATTCTAAACCTAAAATCTAAACCTAACCCCAAATCTAAACCTAAAATCTAAACCTGACCCCAAATCTAAACCTAACCCCAAATCTAAACCTAAAATCTAAACCTAACCCCAAATCTAAACCTAAAATCTAAACCTGACCCCAAATCTAAACCTAACCCCAAATCTAAACCTAAAATCTAAACCTAACCCCAAATCTAAACCTAACCCCAAATCTAAACCTAAAATCTAAACCTAACCCCAAATCTAAACGTAAAATCTACACCTAACCCCAAATCTAAACCTAAAATCTAAACCTAACCCCAAATCTAAACCTAAAATGTAAACCTAACCCCAAATCTAAACCTAAAATCTAAACCTAACCCCAAATCTAAACCTAAAATCTAAACCTAACCCCAAATCTAAACCTAAAATCTAAGCCTAACCCCAAATCTAAACCTAAAATCTAAACCTAACCCCAAATCTAAACCTAAAATCCAAACCTAACCCCAAATCTAAACCTAAAATCTAAACCTAACCCCAAATCTAAACCTAAAATCTAAACCTAAAATCTAAACCTAACCTAAAATCTAAACCTAACCCCAAATCTAAACCTAAAATCTACACCTAACCCCAAATCTAAACCTAACCCCAAATCTAAACCTAAAATCTAAGCCTAACCCCAAATCTAAACCTAAAATCTAAACCTAACCCCAAATCTAAACCTAAAATCTAAACCTAACCCCAAATCTAAACCTAAAATATAAACCTAAAATCTAAACCTAACCCCAAATCTAAACCTAAAATCTAAACCTAAAATCTAAACCTAACCCCAAATCTAAACCTAAAATCTAAACCTAAAATCTAAACCTAACCCCAAATCTAAACCTAACCCCAAATCTAAACCTAAAATCTACACCTAACCCCAAATCTAAACCTAAAATCTAAACTTAACCCCAAATCTAAACCTAAAATCTAAACTTAACCCCAAATCTAAACCTAAAATCTAAACCTAACCCCAAATCTAAACCTAAAATCTAAACCTAACCCCAAAACTAAACCTAAAATCTAAACGTAAAATCTAAACCTAACCCCAAATCTAAACCTAAAATCTAAACCTAACCCCAAATCTAAACCTAAAATCTAAACCTAAAATCTAAACCTAACCCCAAATCTAAACCTAACCCCAAATCTAAACCTAAAATCTACACCTAACCCCAAATCTAAACCTAACCCCAAATCTAAACCTAAAATCTAAACCTAACCCCAAATCTAAACCTAAAATATAAACCTAACCCCAAATCTAAACCTAAAATCTAAACCTAACCCCAAATCTAAACCTAAAATCTAAACCTAACCCCAAATCTAAACCTAAAATCTAAACCTAACCCCAAATCTAAACCTAAAATCTAAACCTAACCCCAAATCTAAACCTAACCCCAAATCTAAACCAAAAATCTAAACCTAACCCCAAATCTAAACCTAACCCCAAATCTAAACCTAAAATCTAAACCTAACCCCAAATCTAAACCTAACCCCAAATCTAAACCTAAAATCTAAACCTAACCCCAAATCTAAACCTAAAATCTAAACCTAACCCCAAATCTAAACCTAAAATCTAAACCTAACCCGAAGTCTAAACCTAACCCCAAATCTAAACCTAAAATCTAAACCTAACCTCAAATCTAAACCTAACCCCATATCTAAACCTAAAATCTAAACCTAACCCCAAATCTAAACCAAAAATCTAAACCTAACCCCAAATCTAAACCTAACCCCAAACCTAAACCTAAAATCTAAACCTAACCCCAAATATAAACCTAAAATCTAAACCTAACCCCAAATCTAAACCTAAAATCTAAACCTAAAATCTAAACCTAACCCCAAATCTAAACCTAACCCCAAATATAAACCTAAAATCTAAACCTAACCCCAAATCTAAACCTAAAATCTAAACCTAACCCCAAATCTAAACCTAACCCCAAATCTAAACCTAAAATCTAAACCTAACCCCAAATCTAAACCTAACCCCAAATCTAAACCTAAAATCTAAACCTAACCCCAAATCTAAACCTAAAATCTAAACCTAACCCCAAATCTAAACCTAAATTCTAAACCTAAAATCTAAACCTAACCCCAAATCTAAACCTAAAATCTAAACCTGACCCCAAATCTAAACCTAACCCCAAATCTAAACCTAAAATCTAAACCTAACCCCAAATCTAAACCTAAAATCTAAACCTGACCCCAAATCTAAACCTAACCCCAAATCTAAACCTAAAATCTAAACCTAACCCCAAATCTAAACCTAACCCCAAATCTAAACCTAAAATCTAAACCTAACCCCAAATCTAAACGTAAAATCTACACCTAACCCCAAATCTAAACCTAAAATCTACACCTAACCCCAAATCTAAACCTAAAATGTAAACCTAACCCCAAATCTAAACCTAAAATCTAAACCTAACCCCAAATCTAAACCTAAAATCTAAACCTAACCCCAAATCTAAACCTAAAATCTAAGCCTAACCCCAAATCTAAACCTAAAATCTAAACGTAACCCCAAATCTAAACCTAAAATCCAAACCTAACCCCAAATCTAAACCTAAAATCTAAACCTAACCCCAAATCTAAACCTAAAATCTAAACGTAAAATCTAAACCTAACCCCAAATCTAAACCTAAAATCTAAACCTAACCCCAAATCTAAACCTAACCCCAAATCTAAACCTAAAATATAAACCTAACCCCAAATCTAAACCTAAAATCTAAACCTAACCCCAAATCTAAACCTAAAATCTAAACCTAACCCCAAATCTAAACCTAAAATCTAAACCTAACCCCAAATCTAAACCAAAAATCTAAACCTAACCCCAAATCTAAACCTAACCCCAAATCTAAACCTAAAATCTAAACCTAACCCCAAATCTAAACCTAACCCCAAATCTAAACCTAAAATCTAAACCTAACCCCAAATCTAAACCTAAAATCTAAACCTAACCCCAAATCTAAACCTAAAATCTAAACCTAACCCGAAGTCTAAACCTAACCCCAAATCTAAACCTAAAATCTAAACCTAACCTCAAATCTAAACCTAACCCCATATCTAAACCTAAAATCTAAACCTAACCCCAAATCTAAACCAAAAATCTAAACCTAACCCCAAATCTAAACCTAACCCCAAACCTAAACCTAAAATCTAAACCTAACCCCAAATATAAACCTAAAATCTAAACCTAACCCCAAATCTAAACCTAAAATCTAAACCTAAAATCTAAACCTAACCCCAAATCTAAACCTAACCCCAAATATAAACCTAAAATCTAAACCTAACCCCAAATCTAAACCTAAAATCTAAACCTAAAATCTAAACCTAACCCCAAATCTAAACCTAACCCCAAATCTAAACCTAAAATCTAAACCTAACCCCAAATCTAAACCTAAAATCTAAACCTAACCCCAAATCTAAACCTAAAATCTAAACCTAACCCCAAATCTAAACCTAAAATCTAAACCTAAAATCTAAACCTAACCCCAAATCTAAACCTAAAATCTAAACCTGACCCCAAATCTAAACCTAACCCCAAATCTAAACCTAAAATCTAAACCTAACCCCAAATCTAAACCTAAAATCTAAACCTGACCCCAAATCTAAACCTAACCCCAAATCTAAACCTAAAATCTAAACCTAACCCCAAATCTAAACCTAAAATCTAAACCTAACCCCAAATCTAAACCTAAAATCTAAACCTAAAATCTAAACCTAACCCCAAATCTAAACCTAAAATCTAAACCTAAAATCTAAACCTAACCCTAAATCTAAACCTAAAATCTAAACCTAAAATCTAAACCTAACCCCAAATCTAAACCTAACCCCAAATCTAAACCTAAAATCTACACCTAACCCCAAATCTAAACCTAACCCCAAATCTAAACCTAAAATCTAAACCTAACCCCAAATCTAAACCTAAAATCTAAACCTAACCCCAAATCTAAACCTAAAATCTAAACTTAACCCCAAATCTAAACCTAAAATCTAAACCTAACCCCAAATCTAAACCTAAAATCTAAACCTAACCCCAAATCTAAACCTAAAATCTAAACGTAAAATCTAAACCTAACCCCAAATCTAAACCTAAAATCTAAACCTAACCCCAAATCTAAACCTAAAATATAAACCTAACCCCAAATCTAAACCTAAAATCTAAACCTAACCCCAAATCTAAACCTAAAATCTAAACCTAACCCCAAATCTAAACCTAAAATCTAAACCTAACCCCAAATCTAAACCTAACCCCAAATCTAAACCAAAAATCTAAACCTAACCCCAAATCTAAACCTAACCCCAAATCTAAACCTAAAATCTAAACCTAACCCCAAATCTAAACCTAACCCCAAATCTAAACCTAAAATCTAAACCTAACCCCAAATCTAAACCTAAAATCTAAACCTAACCCCAAATCTAAACCTAAAATCTAAACCTAACCCGAAGTCTAAACCTAACCCCAAATCTAAACCTAAAATCTAAACCTAACCTCAAATCTAAACCTAACCCCATATCTAAACCTAAAATCTAAACCTAACCCCAAATCTAAACCAAAAATCTAAACCTAACCCCAAATCTAAACCTAACCCCAAACCTAAACCTAAAATCTAAACCTAACCCCAAATATAAACCTAAAATCTAAACCTAACCCCAAATCTAAACCTAAAATCTAAACCTAAAATCTAAACCTAACCCCAAATCTAAACCTAACCCCAAATATAAACCTAAAATCTAAACCTAACCCCAAATCTAAACCTAAAATCTAAACCTAAAATCTAAACCTAACCCCAAATCTAAACCTAACCCCAAATCTAAACCTAAAATCTAAACCTAACCCCAAATCTAAACCTAACCCCAAATCTAAACCTAAAATCTAAACCTAACCCCAAATCTAAACCTAAAATCTAAACCTAACCCCAAATCTATACCTAAATTCTAAACCTAAAATCTAAACCTAACCCCAAATCTAAACCTAAAATCTAAACCTGACCCCAAATCTAAACCTAACCCCAAATCTAAACCTAAAATCTAAACCTAACCCCAAATCTAAACCTAAAATCTAAACCTGACCCCAAATCTAAACCTAACCCCAAATCTAAACCTAAAATCTAAACCTAACCCCAAATCTAAACCTAACCCCAAATCTAAACCTAAAATCTAAACCTAACCCCAAATCTAAACGTAAAATCTACACCTAACCCCAAATCTAAACCTAAAATCTACACCTAACCCCAAATCTAAACCTAAAATGTAAACCTAACCCCAAATCTAAACCTAAAATCTAAACCTAACCCCAAATCTAAACCTAAAATCTAAACCTAACCCCAAATCTAAACCTAAAATCTAAGCCTAACCCCAAATCTAAACCTAAAATCTAAACGTAACCCCAAATCTAAACCTAAAATCCAAACCTAACCCCAAATCTAAACCTAAAATCTAAACCTAACCCCAAATCTAAACCTAAAATCTAAACCTAAAATCTAAACCTAACCTCAAATCTAAACCTAACCCCAAATCTAAACCTAAAATCTACACCTAACCCCAAATCTAAACCTAACCCCAAATCTAAACCTAAAATCTAAACCTAACCCCAAATCTAAACCTAAAATCTAAACCTAACCCCAAATCTAAACCTAAAATCTAAACCTAACCCCAAATCTAAACCTAAAATCTAAACCTAACCCCAAATCTAAACCTAAAATCTAAACCTAAAATCTAAACCTAACCCCAAATCTAAACCTAAAATCTAAACCTAAAATCTAACACTAACCCCAAATCTAAACCTAAAATCTAAACCTAAAATCTAAACCTAACCCCAAATCTAAACCTAAAATCTAAACCTAACCCCAAATCTAAACCTAAAATCTAAACTTAACCCCAAATCTAAACCTAAAATCTAAACCTAACCCCAAATCTAAACCTAAAATCTAAACCTAACCCCAAAACTAAACCTAAAATCTAAACGTAAAATCTAAACCTAACCCCAAATCTAAACCTAAAATCTAAACCTAACCCCAAATCTAAACCTAACCCCAAATCTAAACCTAAAATATAAACCTAACCCCAAATCTAAACCTAAAATCTAAACCTAACCCCAAATCTAAACCTAAAATCTAAACCTAACCCCAAATCTAAACCTAAAATCTAAACCTAACCCCAAATCTAAACCTAACCCCAAATCTAAACCAAAAATCTAAACCTAACCCCAAATCTAAACCTAACCCCAAATCTAAACCTAAAATCTAAACCTAACCCCAAATCTAAACCTAACCCCAAATCTAAACCTAAAATCTAAACCTAACCCCAAATCTAAACCTAAAATCTAAACCTAACCCCAAATCTAAACCTAAAATCTAAACCTAACCCGAAGTCTAAACCTAACCCCAAATCTAAACCTAAAATCTAAACCTAACCTCAAATCTAAACCTAACCCCATATCTAAACCTAAAATCTAAACCTAACCCCAAATCTAAACCAAAAATCTAAACCTAACCCCAAATCTAAACCTAACCCCAAACCTAAACCTAAAATCTAAACCTAACCCCAAATATAAACCTAAAATCTAAACCTAACCCCAAATCTAAACCTAAAATCTAAACCTAAAATCTAAACCTAACCCCAAATCTAAACCTAACCCCAAATATAAACCTAAAATCTAAACCTAACCCCAAATCTAAACCTAAAATCTAAACCTAAAATCTAAACCTAACCCCAAATCTAAACCTAACCCCAAATCTAAACCTAAAATCTAAACCTAACCCCAAATCTAAACCTAACCCCAAATCTAAACCTAAAATCTAAACCTAACCCCAAATCTAAACCTAAAATCTAAACCTAACCCCAAATCTAAACCTAAATTCTAAACCTAAAATCTAAACCTAACCCCAAATCTAAACCTAAAATCTAAACCTGACCCCAAATCTAAACCTAACCCCAAATCTAAACCTAAAATCTAAACCTAACCCCAAATCTAAACCTAAAATCTAAACCTGACCCCAAATCTAAACCTAACCCCAAATCTAAACCTAAAATCTAAACCTAACCCCAAATCTAAACCTAACCCCAAATCTAAACCTAAAATCTAAACCTAACCCCAAATCTAAACGTAAAATCTACACCTAACCCCAAATCTAAACCTAAAATCTACACCTAACCCCAAATCTAAACCTAAAATGTAAACCTAACCCCAAATCTAAACCTAAAATCTAAACCTAACCCCAAATCTAAACCTAAAATCTAAACCTAACCCCAAATCTAAACCTAAAATCTAAGCCTAACCCCAAATCTAAACCTAAAATCTAAACGTAACCCCAAATCTAAACCTAAAATCCAAACCTAACCCCAAATCTAAACCTAAAATCTAAACCTAACCCCAAATCTAAACCTAAAATCTAAACGTAAAATCTAAACCTAACCCCAAATCTAAACCTAAAATCTAAACCTAACCCCAAATCTAAACCTAACCCCAAATCTAAACCTAAAATATAAACCTAACCCCAAATCTAAACCTAAAATCTAAACCTAACCCCAAATCTAAACCTAAAATCTAAACCTAACCCCAAATCTAAACCTAAAATCTAAACCTAACCCCAAATCTAAACCAAAAATCTAAACCTAACCCCAAATCTAAACCTAACCCCAAATCTAAACCTAAAATCTAAACCTAACCCCAAATCTAAACCTAACCCCAAATCTAAACCTAAAATCTAAACCTAACCCCAAATCTAAACCTAAAATCTAAACCTAACCCCAAATCTAAACCTAAAATCTAAACCTAACCCGAAGTCTAAACCTAACCCCAAATCTAAACCTAAAATCTAAACCTAACCTCAAATCTAAACCTAACCCCATATCTAAACCTAAAATCTAAACCTAACCCCAAATCTAAACCAAAAATCTAAACCTAACCCCAAATCTAAACCTAACCCCAAACCTAAACCTAAAATCTAAACCTAACCCCAAATATAAACCTAAAATCTAAACCTAACCCCAAATCTAAACCTAAAATCTAAACCTAAAATCTAAACCTAACCCCAAATCTAAACCTAACCCCAAATATAAACCTAAAATCTAAACCTAACCCCAAATCTAAACCTAAAATCTAAACCTAAAATCTAAACCTAACCCCAAATCTAAACCTAACCCCAAATCTAAACCTAAAATCTAAACCTAACCCCAAATCTAAACCTAAAATCTAAACCTAACCCCAAATCTAAACCTAAAATCTAAACCTAACCCCAAATCTAAACCTAAAATCTAAACCTAAAATCTAAACCTAACCCCAAATCTAAACCTAAAATCTAAACCTGACCCCAAATCTAAACCTAACCCCAAATCTAAACCTAAAATCTAAACCTAACCCCAAATCTAAACCTAAAATCTAAACCTGACCCCAAATCTAAACCTAACCCCAAATCTAAACCTAAAATCTAAACCTAACCCCAAATCTAAACCTAAAATCTAAACCTAACCCCAAATCTAAACCTAAAATCTAAACCTAACCCCAAATCTAAACCTAAAATCTAAACCTAAAATCTAAACCTAACCCCAAATCTAAACCTAAAATCTAAACCTAAAATCTAAACCTAACCCTAAATCTAAACCTAAAATCTAAACCTAAAATCTAAACCTAACCCCAAATCTAAACCTAACCCCAAATCTAAACCTAAAATCTACACCTAACCCCAAATCTAAACCTAACCCCAAATCTAAACCTAAAATCTAAACCTAACCCCAAATCTAAACCTAAAATCTAAACCTAACCCCAAATCTAAACCTAAAATCTAAACTTAACCCCAAATCTAAACCTAAAATCTAAACCTAACCCCAAATCTAAACCTAAAATCTAAACCTAACCCCAAATCTAAACCTAAAATCTAAACGTAAAATCTAAACCTAACCCCAAATCTAAACCTAAAATCTAAACCTAACCCCAAATCTAAACCTAACCCCAAATCTAAACCTAAAATATAAACCTAACCCCAAATCTAAACCTAAAATCTAAACCTAACCCCAAATCTAAACCTAAAATCTAAACCTAACCCCAAATCTAAACCTAAAATCTAAACCTAACCCCAAATCTAAACCTAAAATCTAAACCTAACCCCAAATCTAAACCTAACCCCAAATCTAAACCAAAAATCTAAACCTAACCCCAAATCTAAACCTAACCCCAAATCTAAACCTAAAATCTAAACCTAACCCCAAATCTAAACCTAACCCCAAATCTAAACCTAAAATCTAAACCTAACCCCAAATCTAAACCTAAAATCTAAACCTAACCCCAAATCTAAACCTAAAATCTAAACCTAACCCGAAGTCTAAACCTAACCCCAAATCTAAACCTAAAATCTAAACCTAACCTCAAATCTAAACCTAACCCCATATCTAAACCTAAAATCTAAACCTAACCCCAAATCTAAACCAAAAATCTAAACCTAACCCCAAATCTAAACCTAACCCCAAACCTAAACCTAAAATCTAAACCTAACCCCAAATATAAACCTAAAATCTAAACCTAACCCCAAATCTAAACCTAAAATCTAAACCTAAAATCTAAACCTAACCCCAAATCTAAACCTAACCCCAAATATAAACCTAAAATCTAAACCTAACCCCAAATCTAAACCTAAAATCTAAACCTAAAATCTAAACCTAACCCCAAATCTAAACCTAACCCCAAATCTAAACCTAAAATCTAAACCTAACCCCAAATCTAAACCTAACCCCAAATCTAAACCTAAAATCTAAACCTAACCCCAAATCTAAACCTAAAATCTAAACCTAACCCCAAATCTATACCTAAATTCTAAACCTAAAATCTAAACCTAACCCCAAATCTAAACCTAAAATCTAAACCTGACCCCAAATCTAAACCTAACCCCAAATCTAAACCTAAAATCTAAACCTAACCCCAAATCTAAACCTAAAATCTAAACCTGACCCCAAATCTAAACCTAACCCCAAATCTAAACCTAAAATCTAAACCTAACCCCAAATCTAAACCTAACCCCAAATCTAAACCTAACCCCAAATCTAAACCTAAAATCTAAACCTAACCCCAAATCTAAACGTAAAATCTACAACTAACCCCAAATCTAAACCTAAAATCTACACCTAACCCCAAATCTAAACCTAAAATGTAAACCTAACCCCAAATCTAAACCTAAAATCTAAACCTAACCCCAAATCTAAACCTAAAATCTAAACCTAACCCCAAATCTAAACCTAAAATCTAAGCCTAACCCCAAATCTAAACCTAAAATCTAAACGTAACCCCAAATCTAAACCTAAAATCCAAACCTAACCCCAAATCTAAACCTAAAATCTAAACCTAACCCCAAATCTAAACCTAAAATCTAAACCTAAAATCTAAACCTAACCTCAAATCTAAACCTAACCCCAAATCTAAACCTAAAATCTACACCTAACCCCAAATCTAAACCTAACCCCAAATCTAAACCTAAAATCTAAACCTAACCCCAAATCTAAACCTAAAATCTAAACCTAACCCCAAATCTAAACCTAAAATCTAAACCTAACCCCAAATCTAAACCTAAAATCTAAACCTAACCCCAAATCTAAACCTAAAATCTAAACCTAAAATCTAAACCTAACCCCAAATCTAAACCTAAAATCTAAACCTAAAATCTAAACCTAACCCCAAATCTAAACCTAAAATCTAAACCTAAAATCTAAACCTAACCCCAAATCTAAACCTAACCCCAAATCTAAACCTAAAATCTACACCTAACCCCAAATCTAAACCTAACCCCAAATCTAAACCTAAAATCTAAACCTAACCCCAAATCTAAACCTAAAATCTAAACCTAACCCCAAATCTAAACCTAAAATCTAAACTTAACCCCAAATCTAAACCTAAAATCTAAACCTAACCCCAAATCTAAACCTAAAATCTAAACCTAACCCCAAATCTAAACCTAAAATCTAAACGTAAAATCTAAACCTAACCCCAAATCTAAACCTAAAATCTAAACCTAACCCCAAATCTAAACCTAACCCCAAATCTAAACCTAAAATATAAACCTAACCCCAAATCTAAACCTAAAATCTAAACCTAACCCCAAATCTAAACCTAAAATCTAAACCTAACCCCAAATCTAAACCTAAAATCTAAACCTAACCCCAAATCTAAACCTAAAATCTAAACCTAACCCCAAATCTAAACCTAACCCCAAATCTAAACCAAAAATCTAAACCTAACCCCAAATCTAAACCTAACCCCAAATCTAAACCTAAAATCTAAACCTAACCCCAAATCTAAACCTAACCCCAAATCTAAACCTAAAATCTAAACCTAACCCCAAATCTAAACCTAAAATCTAAACCTAACCCCAAATCTAAACCTAAAATCTAAACCTAACCCGAAGTCTAAACCTAACCCCAAATCTAAACCTAAAATCTAAACCTAACCTCAAATCTAAACCTAACCCCATATCTAAACCTAAAATCTAAACCTAACCCCAAATCTAAACCAAAAATCTAAACCTAACCCCAAATCTAAACCTAACCCCAAACCTAAACCTAAAATCTAAACCTAACCCCAAATATAAACCTAAAATCTAAACCTAACCCCAAATCTAAACCTAAAATCTAAACCTAAAATCTAAACCTAACCCCAAATCTAAACCTAACCCCAAATCTAAACCTAAAATCTAAACCTAACCCCAAATCTAAACCTAACCCCAAATCTAAACCTAAAATCTAAACCTAACCCCAAATCTAAACCTAAAATCTAAACCTAAAATCTAAACCTAACCCCAAATCTAAACCTAAAATCTAAACCTGACCCCAAATCTAAACCTAACCCCAAATCTAAACCTAAAATCTAAACCTAACCCCAAATCTAAACCTAAAATCTAAACCTGACCCCAAATCTAAACCTAACCCCAAATCTAAACCTAAAATCTAAACCTAACCCCAAATCTAAACCTAAAATCTAAACCTAACCCCAAATCTAAACCTAAAATCTAAATCTAAAATCTAAACCTAACCCCAAATCTAAACCTAAAATCTAAACCTAAAATCTAAACCTAACCCCAAATCTAAACCTAAAATCTAAACCTAAAATCTAAACCTAACCCCAAATCTAAACCTAACCCCAAATCTAAACCTAAAATCTACACCTAACCCCAAATCTAAACCTAACCCCAAATCTAAACCTAAAATCTAAACCTAACCCCAAATCTAAACCTAAAATCTAAACCTAACCCCAAATCTGAACCTAAAATCTAAACTTAACCCCAAATCTAAACCTAAAATCTAAACCTAACCCCAAATCTAAACCTAAAATCTAAACCTAACCCCAAATCTAAACCTAAAATCTAAACGTAAAATCTAAACCTAACCCCAAATCTAAACCTAAAATCTAAACCTAACCCCAAATCTAAACCTAACCCCAAATCTAAACCTAAAATCTAAACCTAACCCCAAATCTAAACCTAAAATCTAAACCTAACCCCAAATCTAAACCTAAAATCTAAACCTAACCCCAAATCTAAACCTAAAATCTAAACCTAACCCCAAATCTAAACCTAACCCCAAATCTAAACCAAAAATCTAAACCTAACCCCAAATCTAAACCTAACCCCAAATCTAAACCTAAAATCTAAACCTAACCCCAAATCTAAACCTAACCCCAAATCTAAACCTAAAATCTAAACCTAACCCCAAATCTAAACCTAAAATCTAAACCTAACCCCAAATCTAAACCTAAAATCTAAACCTAACCCGAAGTCTAAACCTAACCCCAAATCTAAACCTAAAATCTAAACCTAACCTCAAATCTAAACCTAACCCCATATCTAAACCTAAAATCTAAACCTAACCCCAAATCTAAACCAAAAATCTAAACCTAACCCCAAATCTAAACCTAACCCCAAACCTAAACCTAAAATCTAAACCTAACCCCAAATATAAACCTAAAATCTAAACCTAACCCCAAATCTAAACCTAAAATCTAAACCTAAAATCTAAACCTAACCCCAAATCTAAACCTAACCCCAAATATAAACCTAAAATCTAAACCTAACCCCAAATCTAAACCTAAAATCTAAACCTAAAATCTAAACCTAAAATCTAAACCTAACCCCAAATCTAAACCTAACCCCAAATCTAAACCTAAAATCTAAACCTAACCCCAAATCTAAACCTAAAATCTAAACCTAACCCCAAATCTAAACCTAAAATCTAAACCTAAAATCTAAACCTAACCCCAAATCTAAACCTAAAATCTAAACCTGACCCCAAATCTAAACCTAACCCCAAATCTAAACCTAAAATCTAAACTTAACCCCAAATCTAAACCTAAAATCTAAACCTGACCCCAAATCTAAACCTAACCCCAAATCTAAACCTAAAATCTAAACCTAACCCCAAATCTAAACCTAACCCCAAATCTAAACCTAAAATCTAAACCTAACCCCAAATCTAAACCTAAAATCTAAACCTAACCCCAAATCTAAACCTAACCCCAAATCTAAACCTAAAATCTAAACCTAACCCCAAATCTAAACCTAAAATCTAAACCTAACCCCAAATCTAAACCTAACCCCAAATCTAAACCTTAAATCTAAACCTAACCCCAAATCTAAACCTAAAATCTAAACCTAACCCCAAATCTAAACCTAACCCCAAATCTAAACCAAAAATCTAAACCTAACCCAAATCTAACCCTAACCCCAAATATAAACCTAAAATCTAAACCTAACCCCAAATCTAAACCTAAAATCTAAACCTAACCCCAAATCTAAACCTAAAATCTAAACCTAACCCCAAATCTAAACCTAAAATCTAAACCTAACCCCAAATCTAAACCTAAAATCTAAACCTAACCCCAAATCTAAACCTAAAATATAAACCTAACCCCAAATCTAAACCTAAAATCTACACCTAACCCCAAATCTAAACCTAAAATCTAAACCTAACCCCAAATCTAAACCTAAAATCTAAACCTAACCCCAAATCTAAACCTAACCCCAAATCTAAACCTAAAATATAAACCTAACCCCAAATCTAAACCTAAAATCTAAACCTAAACCCAAATCTAAACCTAAAATCTAAACCTAACCCCAAATCTAAACCTAAAATCTAAACCTAACCCCAAATCTAAACCTAAAATCTAAACCTAACCCCAAATCTAAACCTAACCCCAAATCTAAACCTAAAATCTAAACCTAACCCCAAATCTAAACCTAAAATCTAAACCTAACCCCAAATCTAAACCTAAAATCTAAACCTAAACCCAAATCTAAACCTAAAATCTAAACCTAACCCCAAATCTAAACCTAAAATCTAAACCTAAAATCTAAACCTAACCCCAAATCTAAACCTAAAATCTAAACCTAACCCCAAATCTAAACCTTAAATCTAAACCTAACCCCAAATCTAAACCTAAAATCTAAACCTAACCCCAAATCTAAACCTAAAATCTAAACCTAACCCCAAATCTAAACCTAACCCCAAATCTAAACCTAAAATCTAAACCTAACCCCAAATCTAAACCTAAAATCTAAACCTAACCCCAAATCTAAACCTAAAATCTAAACCTAACCCCAAATCTAAACCTAAAATCTAAACCTAACCCCAAATCTAAACCTAAAATCTAAACCTAACCCCAAATCTGAAACCCAAATCCAAACCTAAAATCTAAACCTAACCCCAAATCTAAACCTAAAATCTAAACCTAACCCCAAATCTAAACATAAAATCTAAACCTAACCCCAAATCTAAACCTAAAATCTAAGCCTAACCCCAAATCTAAACCTAAAATCTAAACCTAACCCCAAATCTAAACCTAAAATCTAAACCTAACCCCAAATCTAAACCTAAAATCCAAACCTAACCCCAAATCTAAACCTAAAATCTAAACCTAACCCCAAATCTAAACCTAAAATCCAAACCTAACCCCAAATCTAAACCTAAAATCTAAACCTGACCCCAAATCTAAACCTAACCCCAAATCTAAACCTAAAATCTAAACCTAACCCCAAATCTAAACCTAACCCCAAATCTAAACCTAAAATCTAAACCTAACCCCAAATCTAAACCTAAAATCTAAACCTAACCCCAAATCTAAACCTAACCCCAAATCTAAACCTAAAATCTAAACCTAACCCCAAATCTAAACCTAAAATCTAAACCTAACCCCAAATCTAAACCTAACCCCAAATCTAAACCTTAAATCTAAACCTAACCCCAAATCTAAACCTAAAATCTAAACCTAACCCCAAATCTAAACCTAACCCCAAATCTAAACCAAAAATCTAAACCTAACCCAAATCTAACCCTAACCCCAAATATAAACCTAAAATCTAAACCTAACCCCAAATCTAAACCTAAAATCTAAACCTAACCCCAAATCTAAACCTAAAATCTAAACCTAACCCCAAATCTAAACCTAAAATCTAAACCTAACCCCAAATCTAAACCTAAAATCTAAACCTAACCCCAAATCTAAACCTAAAATATAAACCTAACCCCAAATCTAAACCTAAAATCTACACCTAACCCCAAATCTAAACCTAAAATCTAAACCTAACCCCAAATCTAAACCTAAAATCTAAACCTAACCCCAAATCTAAACCTAACCCCAAATCTAAACCTAAAATATAAACCTAACCCCAAATCTAAACCTAAAATCTAAACCTAAACCCAAATCTAAACCTAAAATCTAAACCTAACCCCAAATCTAAACCTAAAATCTAAACCTAACCCCAAATCTAAACCTAAAATCTAAACCTAACCCCAAATCTAAACCTAACCCCAAATCTAAACCTAAAATCTAAACCTAACCCCAAATCTAAACCTAAAATCTAAACCTAACCCCAAATCTAAACCTAAAATCTAAACCTAAACCCAAATCTAAACCTAAAATCTAAACCTAACCCCAAATCTAAACCTAAAATCTAAACCTAAAATCTAAACCTAACCCCAAATCTAAACCTAAAATCTAAACCTAACCCCAAATCTAAACCTTAAATCTAAACCTAACCCCAAATCTAAACCTAAAATCTAAACCTAACCCCAAATCTAAACCTAAAATCTAAACCTAACCCCAAATCTAAACCTAACCCCAAATCTAAACCTAAAATCTAAACCTAACCCCAAATCTAAACCTAAAATCTAAACCTAACCCCAAATCTAAACCTAAAATCTAAACCTAACCCCAAATCTAAACCTAAAATCTAAACCTAACCCCAAATCTAAACCTAAAATCTAAACCTAACCCCAAATCTGAAACCCAAATCCAAACCTAAAATCTAAACCTAACCCCAAATCTAAACCTAAAATCTAAACCTAACCCCAAATCTAAACATAAAATCTAAACCTAACCCCAAATCTAAACCTAAAATCTAAGCCTAACCCCAAATCTAAACCTAAAATCTAAACCTAACCCCAAATCTAAACCTAAAATCTAAACCTAACCCCAAATCTAAACCTAAAATCCAAACCTAACCCCAAATCTAAACCTAAAATCTAAACCTAACCCCAAATCTAAACCTAAAATCTAAACCTAAAATCTAAACCTAACCCCAAATCTAAACCTAACCCCAAATCTAAACCTAAAATCTACACCTAACCCCAAATCTAAACCTAACCCCAAATCTAAACCTAAAATCTAAACCTAACCCCAAATCTAAACCTAAAATCTAAACCTAACCCCAAATCTAAACCTAAAATCTAAACCTAACCCCAAATCTAAACCTAAAATCTAAACCTAACCCCAAATCTAAACCTAAAATCTAAACCTAACCCCAAATCTAAACCTAACCCCAAATCTAAACCAAAAATCTAAACCTAACCCCAAATCTAAACCTAACCCCAAATCTAAACCTAAAATCTAAACCTAACCCCAAATCTAAACCTAACCCCAAATCTAAACCTAAAATCTAAACCTAACCCCAAATCTAAACCTAAAATCTAAACCTAACCCCAAATCTAAACCTAAAATCTAAACCTAACCCGAAGTCTAAACCTAAACCCAAATCTAAACCTAAAATCTAAACCTAACCTCAAATCTAAACCTAACCCCATATCTAAACCTAAAATCTAAACCTAACCCCAAATCTAAACCAAAAATCTAAACCTAACCCCAAATCTAAACCTAACCCCAAACCTAAACCTAAAATCTAAACCTAACCCCAAATATAAACCTAAAATCTAAACCTAACCCCAAATCTAAACCTAAAATCTAAACCTAAAATCTAAACCTAACCCCAAATCTAAACCTAACCCCAAATATAAACCTAAAATCTAAACCTAACCCCAAATCTAAACCTAAAATCTAAACCTAAAATCTAAACCTAAAATCTAAACCTAACCCCAAATCTAAACCTAACCCCAAATCTAAACCTAAAATCTAAACCTAACCCCAAATCTAAACCTAACCCCAAATCTAAACCTAAAATCTAAACCTAACCCCAAATCTAAACCTAAAATCTAAACCTAACCCCAAATCTAAACCTAAAATCTAAACCTAAAATCTAAACCTAACCCCAAATCTAAACCTAAAATCTAAACCTGACCCCAAATCTAAACCTAACCCCAAATCTAAACCTAAAATCTAAACTTAACCCCAAATCTAAACCTAAAATCTAAACCTGACCCCAAATCTAAACCTAACCCCAAATCTAAACCTAAAATCTAAACCTAACCCCAAATCTAAACCTAACCCCAAATCTAAACCTAAAATCTAAACCTAACCCCAAATCTAAACCTAAAATCTAAACCTAACCCCAAATCTAAACCTAAAATCTAAACCTAACCCCAAATCTAAACCTAACCCCAAATCTAAACCTAAAATCTAAACCTAACCCCAAATCTAAACCTAAAATCTAAACCTAACCCCAAATCTAAACCTAACCCCAAATCTAAACCTTAAATCTAAACCTAACCCCAAATCTAAACCTAACCCCAAATCTAAACCTAAAATCTAAACCTAACCCCAAATCTAAACCTAAAATCTAAACCTAACCCCAAATCTAAACCTAACCCCAAATCTAAACCTAAAATCTAAACCTAACCTCAAATCTAAACCTAACCCCATATCTAAACCTAAAATCTAAACCTAACCCCAAATCTAAACCAAAAATCTAAACCTAACCCCAAATCTAAACCTAACCCCAAACCTAAACCTAAAATCTAAACCTAACCCCAAATATAAACCTAAAATCTAAACCTAACCCCAAATCTAAACCTAAAATCTAAACCTAAAATCTAAACCTAACCCCAAATCTAAACCTAACCCCAAATATAAACCTAAAATCTAAACCTAACCCCAAATCTAAACCTAAAATCTAAACCTAAAATCTAAACCTAAAATCTAAACCTAACCCCAAATCTAAACCTAACCCCAAATCTAAACCTAAAATCTAAACCTAACCCCAAATCTAAACCTAAAATCTAAACCTAAAATCTAAACCTAACCCCAAATCTAAACCTAACCCCAAATATAAACCTAAAATCTAAACCTAACCCCAAATCTAAACCTAAAATCTAAACCTAAAATCTAAACCTAAAATCTAAACCTAACCCCAAATCTAAACCTAAAATCTAAACCTAACCCCAAATCTAAACCTTAAATCTAAACCTAACCCCAAATCTAAACCTAAAATCTAAACCTAACCCCAAATCTAAACCTAAAATCTAAACCTAACCCCAAATCTAAACCTAACCCCAAATCTAAACCTAAAATCTAAACCTAACCCCAAATCTAAACCTAAAATCTAAACCTAACCCCAAATCTAAACCTAAAATCTAAACCTAACCCCAAATCTAAACCTAAAATCTAAACTAACCCCAAATCTAAACCTAAAATCTAAACCTAACCCCAAATCTGAAACCCAAATCCAAACCTAAAATCTAAACCTAACCCCAAATCTAAACCTAAAATCTAAACCTAACCCCAAATCTAAACATAAAATCTAAACCTAACCCCAAATCTAAACCTAAAATCTAAGCCTAACCCCAAATCTAAACCTAAAATCTAAACCTAACCCCAAATCTAAACCTAAAATCTAAACCTAACCCCAAATCTAAACCTAAAATCTAAACCTAACCCCAAATCTAAACCTAAAATCTAAACCTAAAATCTAAACCTAACCCCAAATCTAAACCTAACCCCAAATCTAAACCTAAAATCTAAACCTAACCCCAAATCTAAACCTAACCCCAAATCTAAACCTAAAATCTAAACCTAACCCCAAATCTAAACCTAAAATCTAAACCTAAAATCTAAACCTAACCCCAAATCTAAACCTAAAATCTAAACCTGACCCCAAATCTAAACCTAACCCCAAATCTAAACCTAAAATCTAAACCTAACCCCAAATCTAAACCTAAAATCTAAACCTGACCCCAAATCTAAACCTAACCCCAAATCTAAACCTAAAATCTAAACCTAACCCCAAATCTAAACCTAAAATCTAAACCTAACCCCAAATCTAAACCTAAAATCTAAATCTAAAATCTAAACCTAACCCCAAATCTAAACCTAAAATCTAAACCTAAAATCTAAACCTAACCCCAAATCTAAACCTAAAATCTAAACCTAAAATCTAAACCTAACCCCAAATCTAAACCTAACCCCAAATCTAAACCTAAAATCTACACCTAACCCCAAATCTAAACCTAACCCCAAATCTAAACCTAAAATCTAAACCTAACCCCAAATCTAAACCTAAAATCTAAACCTAACCCCAAATCTAAACCTAAAATCTAAACTTAACCCCAAATCTAAACCTAAAATCTAAACCTAACCCCAAATCTAAACCTAAAATCTAAACCTAACCCCAAATCTAAACCTAAAATCTAAACGTAAAATCTAAACCTAACCCCAAATCTAAACCTAAAATCTAAACCTAACCCCAAATCTAAACCTAACCCCAAATCTAAACCTAAAATCTAAACCTAACCCCAAATCTAAACCTAAAATCTAAACCTAACCCCAAATCTAAACCTAAAATCTAAACCTAACCCCAAATCTAAACCTAAAATCTAAACCTAACCCCAAATCTAAACCTAACCCCAAATCTAAACCAAAAATCTAAACCTAACCCCAAATCTAAACCTAACCCCAAATCTAAACCTAAAATCTAAACCTAACCCCAAATCTAAACCTAACCCCAAATCTAAACCTAAAATCTAAACCTAACCCCAAATCTAAACCTAAAATCTAAACCTAACCCCAAATCTAAACCTAAAATCTAAACCTAACCCGAAGTCCAAACCTAACCCCAAATCTAAACCTAAAATCTAAACCTAACCTCAAATCTAAACCTAACCCCATATCTAAACCTAAAATCTAAACCTAACCCCAAATCTAAACCAAAAATCTAAACCTAACCCCAAATCTAAACCTAACCCCAAACCTAAACCTAAAATCTAAACCTAACCCCAAATATAAACCTAAAATCTAAACCTAACCCCAAATCTAAACCTAAAATCTAAACCTAAAATCTAAACCTAAAATCTAAACCTAAAATCTAAACCTAACCCCAAATCTAAACCTAACCCCAAATCTAAACCTAAAATCTAAACCTAACCCCAAATCTAAACCTAAAATCTAAACCTAACCCCAAATCTAAACCTAAAATCTAAACCTAAAATCTAAACCTAACCCCAAATCTAAACCTAAAATCTAAACCTGACCCCAAATCTAAACCTAACCCCAAATCTAAACCTAAAATCTAAACTTAACCCCAAATCTAAACCTAAAATCTAAACCTGACCCCAAATCTAAACCTAACCCCAAATCTAAACCTAAAATCTAAACCTAACCCCAAATCTAAACCTAACCCCAAATCTAAACCTAAAATCTAAACCTAACCCCAAATCTAAACCTAAAATCTAAACCTAACCCCAAATCTAAACCTAACCCCAAATCTAAACCTAAAATCTAAACCTAACCTCAAATCTAAACCTAACCCCATATCTAAACCTAAAATCTAAACCTAACCCCAAATCTAAACCAAAAATCTAAACCTAACCCCAAATCTAAACCTAACCCCAAACCTAAACCTAAAATCTAAACCTAACCCCAAATATAAACCTAAAATCTAAACCTAACCCCAAATCTAAACCTAAAATCTAAACCTAAAATCTAAACCTAACCCCAAATCTAAACCTAACCCCAAATATAAACCTAAAATCTAAACCTAACCCCAAATCTAAACCTAAAATCTAAACCTAAAATCTAAACCTAAAATCTAAACCTAACCCCAAATCTAAACCTAACCCCAAATCTAAACCTAAAATCTAAACCTAACCCCAAATCTAAACCTAACCCCAAATCTAAACCTAAAATCTAAACCTAACCCCAAATCTAAACCTAAAATCTAAACCTAACCCCAAATCTAAACCTAAAATCTAAACCTAAAATCTAAACCTAACCCCAAATCTAAACCTAAAATCTAAACCTGACCCCAAATCTAAACCTAACCCCAAATCTAAACCTAAAATCTAAACTTAACCCCAAATCTAAACCTAAAATCTAAACCTGACCCCAAATCTAAACCTAACCCCAAATCTAAACCTAAAATCTAAACCTAACCCCAAATCTAAACCTAACCCCAAATCTAAACCTAAAATCTAAACCTAACCCCAAATCTAAACCTAAAATCTAAACCTAACCCCAAATCTAAACCTAAAATCTAAACCTAACCCCAAATCTAAACCTAACCCCAAATCTAAACCTAAAAATCTAAACCTAACCCCAAATCTAAACCTAAAATCTAAACCTAACCCCAAATCTAAACCTAACCCCAAATCTAAACCTTAAATCTAAACCTAACCCCAAATCTAAACCTAAAATCTAAACCTAACCCCAAATCTAAACCTAACCCCAAATCTAAACCAAAAATCTAAACCTAACCCAAATCTAACCCTAACCCCAAATATAAACCTAAAATCTAAACCTAACCCCAAATCTAAACCTAAAATCTAAACCTAACCCCAAATCTAAACCTAAAATCTAAACCTAACCCCAAATCTAAACCTAAAATCTAAACCTAACCCCAAATCTAAACCTAAAATCTAAACCTAACCCCAAATCTAAACCTAAAATCTAAACCTAACCCCAAATCTAAACCTAAAATATAAACCTAACCCCAAATCTAAACCTAAAATCTAAACCTAACCCCAAATCTAAACCTAAAATCTAAACCTAACCCCAAATCTAAACCTAAAATCTAAACCTAACCCCAAATCTAAACCTAACCCCAAATCTAAACCTAAAATATAAACCTAACCCCAAATCTAAACCTAAAATCTAAACCTAAACCCAAATCTAAACCTAAAATCTAAACCTAACCCCAAATCTAAACCTAAAATCTAAACCTAACCCCAAATCTAAACCTAACCCCAAATCTAAACCTAAAATCTAAACCTAACCCCAAATCTAAACCTAAAATCTAAACCTAACCCCAAATCTAAACCTAAAATCTAAACCTAAACCCAAATCTAAACCTAAAATCTAAACCTAACCCCAAATCTAAACCTAAAATCTAAACCTAAAATCTAAACCTAACCCCAAATCTAAACCTAAAATCTAAACCTAACCCCAAATCTAAACCTTAAATCTAAACCTAACCCCAAATCTAAACCTAAAATCTAAACCTAACCCAAATCTAAACCTAAAATCTAAACCTAACCCCAAATCTAAACCTAACCCCAAATCTAAACCTAAAATCTAAACCTAACCCCAAATCTAAACCTAAAATCTAAACCTAACCCCAAATCTAAACCTAAAATCTAAACCTAACCCCAAATCTAAACCTAAAATCTAAACCTAACCCCAAATCTAAACCTAAAATCTAAACCTAACCCCAAATCTGAAACCCAAATCCAAACCTAAAATCTAAACCTAACCCCAAATCTAAACCTAAAATCTAAACCTAACCCCAAATCTAAACATAAAATCTAAACCTAACCCCAAATCTAAACCTAAAATCTAAGCCTAACCCCAAATCTAAACCTAAAATCTAAACCTAACCCCAAATCTAAACCTAAAATCTAAACCTAACCCCAAATCTAAACCTAAAATCTAAACCTAACCCCAAATCTAAACCTAAAATCTAAACCTAAAATCTAAACCTAACCCCAAATCTAAACCTAACCCCAAATCTAAACCTAAAATCTAAACCTAACCCCAAATCTAAACCTAACCCCAAATCTAAACCTAAAATCTAAACCTAACCCCAAATCTAAACCTAAAATCTAAACCTAAAATCTAAACCTAACCCCAAATCTAAACCTAAAATCTAAACCTGACCCCAAATCTAAACCTAACCCCAAATCTAAACCTAAAATCTAAACCTAACCCCAAATCTAAACCTAAAATCTAAACCTGACCCCAAATCTAAACCTAACCCCAAATCTAAACCTAAAATCTAAACCTAACCCCAAATCTAAACCTAAAATCTAAACCTAACCCCAAATCTAAACCTAAAATCTAAATCTAAAATCTAAACCTAACCCCAAATCTAAACCTAAAATCTAAACCTAAAATCTAAACCTAACCCCAAATCTAAACCTAAAATCTAAACCTAAAATCTAAACCTAACCCCAAATCTAAACCTAACCCCAAATCTAAACCTAAAATCTACACCTAACCCCAAATCTAAACCTAACCCCAAATCTAAACCTAAAATCTAAACCTAACCCCAAATCTAAACCTAAAATCTAAACCTAACCCCAAATCTAAACCTAAAATCTAAACTTAACCCCAAATCTAAACCTAAAATCTAAACCTAACCCCAAATCTAAACCTAAAATCTAAACCTAACCCCAAATCTAAACCTAAAATCTAAACGTAAAATCTAAACCTAACCCCAAATCTAAACCTAAAATCTAAACCTAACCCCAAATCTAAACCTAACCCCAAATCTAAACCTAAAATCTAAACCTAACCCCAAATCTAAACCTAAAATCTAAACCTAACCCCAAATCTAAACCTAAAATCTAAACCTAACCCCAAATCTAAACCTAAAATCTAAACCTAACCCCAAATCTAAACCTAACCCCAAATCTAAACCAAAAATCTAAACCTAACCCCAAATCTAAACCTAACCCCAAATCTAAACCTAAAATCTAAACCTAACCCCAAATCTAAACCTAACCCCAAATCTAAACCTAAAATCTAAACCTAACCCCAAATCTAAACCTAAAATCTAAACCTAACCCCAAATCTAAACCTAAAATCTAAACCTAACCCGAAGTCTAAACCTAACCCCAAATCTAAACCTAAAATCTAAACCTAACCTCAAATCTAAACCTAACCCCATATCTAAACCTAAAATCTAAACCTAACCCCAAATCTAAACCAAAAATCTAAACCTAACCCCAAATCTAAACCTAACCCCAAACCTAAACCTAAAATCTAAACCTAACCCCAAATATAAACCTAAAATCTAAACCTAACCCCAAATCTAAACCTAAAATCTAAACCTAAAATCTAAACCTAAAATCTAAACCTAAAATCTAAACCTAACCCCAAATCTAAACCTAACCCCAAATCTAAACCTAAAATCTAAACCTAACCCCAAATCTAAACCTAAAATCTAAACCTAACCCCAAATCTAAACCTAAAATCTAAACCTAAAATCTAAACCTAACCCCAAATCTAAACCTAAAATCTAAACCTGACCCCAAATCTAAACCTAACCCCAAATCTAAACCTAAAATCTAAACTTAACCCCAAATCTAAACCTAAAATCTAAACCTGACCCCAAATCTAAACCTAACCCCAAATCTAAACCTAAAATCTAAACCTAACCCCAAATCTAAACCTAACCCCAAATCTAAACCTAAAATCTAAACCTAACCCCAAATCTAAACCTAAAATCTAAACCTAACCCCAAATCTAAACCTAACCCCAAATCTAAACCTAAAATCTAAACCTAACCCCAAATCTAAACCTAAAATCTAAACCTAACCCCAAATCTAAACCTAACCCCAAATCTAAACCTTAAATCTAAACCTAACCCCAAATCTAAACCTAAAATCTAAACCTAACCCCAAATCTAAACCTAACCCCAAATCTAAACCAAAAATCTAAACCTAACCCAAATCTAACCCTAACCCCAAATATAAACCTAAAATCTAAACCTAACCCCAAATCTAAACCTAAAATCTAAACCTAACCCCAAATCTAAACCTAAAATCTAAACCTAACCCCAAATCTAAACCTAAAATCTAAACCTAACCCCAAATCTAAACCTAAAATCTAAACCTAACCCCAAATCTAAACCTAAAATATAAACCTAACCCCAAATCTAAACCTAAAATCTACACCTAACCCCAAATCTAAACCTAAAATCTAAACCTAACCCCAAATCTAAACCTAAAATCTAAACCTAACCCCAAATCTAAACCTAACCCCAAATCTAAACCTAAAATATAAACCTAACCCCAAATCTAAACCTAAAATCTAAACCTAAACCCAAATCTAAACCTAAAATCTAAACCTAACCCCAAATCTAAACCTAAAATCTAAACCTAACCCCAAATCTAAACCTAAAATCTAAACCTAACCCCAAATCTAAACCTAACCCCAAATCTAAACCTAAAATCTAAACCTAACCCCAAATCTAAACCTAAAATCTAAACCTAACCCCAAATCTAAACCTAAAATCTAAACCTAACCCCAAATCTAAACCTAAAATCTAAACCTAACCCCAAATCTAAACCTAAAATCTAAACCTAACCCCAAATCTGAAACCCAAATCCAAACCTAAAATCTAAACCTAACCCCAAATCTAAACCTAAAATCTAAACCTAACCCCAAATCTAAACATAAAATCTAAACCTAACCCCAAATCTAAACCTAAAATCTAAGCCTAACCCCAAATCTAAACCTAAAATCTAAACCTAACCCCAAATCTAAACCTAAAATCTAAACCTAACCCCAAATCTAAACCTAAAATCCAAACCTAACCCCAAATCTAAACCTAAAATCTAAACCTAACCCCAAATCTAAACCTAAAATCTAAACCTAAAATCTAAACCTAACCCCAAATCTAAACCTAACCCCAAATCTAAACCTAAAATCTACACCTAACCCCAAATCTAAACCTAACCCCAAATCTAAACCTAAAATCTAAACCTAACCCCAAATCTAAACCTAAAATCTAAACCTAACCCCAAATCTAAACCTAAAATCTAAACCTAACCCCAAATCTAAACCTAAAATCTAAACCTAACCCCAAATCTAAACCTAAAATCTAAACCTAACCCCAAATCTAAACCTAACCCCAAATCTAAACCAAAAATCTAAACCTAACCCCAAATCTAAACCTAACCCCAAATCTAAACCTAAAATCTAAACCTAACCCCAAATCTAAACCTAACCCCAAATCTAAACCTAAAATCTAAACCTAACCCCAAATCTAAACCTAAAATCTAAACCTAACCCCAAATCTAAACCTAAAATCTAAACCTAACCCGAAGTCTAAACCTAACCCCAAATCTAAACCTAAAATCTAAACCTAACCTCAAATCTAAACCTAACCCCATATCTAAACCTAAAATCTAAACCTAACCCCAAATCTAAACCAAAAATCTAAACCTAACCCCAAATCTAAACCTAACCCCAAACCTAAACCTAAAATCTAAACCTAACCCCAAATATAAACCTAAAATCTAAACCTAACCCCAAATCTAAACCTAAAATCTAAACCTAAAATCTAAACCTAACCCCAAATCTAAACCTAACCCCAAATATAAACCTAAAATCTAAACCTAACCCCAAATCTAAACCTAAAATCTAAACCTAAAATCTAAACCTAAAATCTAAACCTAACCCCAAATCTAAACCTAACCCCAAATCTAAACCTAAAATCTAAACCTAACCCCAAATCTAAACCTAACCCCAAATCTAAACCTAAAATCTAAACCTAACCCCAAATCTAAACCTAAAATCTAAACCTAACCCCAAATCTAAACCTAAAATCTAAACCTAAAATCTAAACCTAACCCCAAATCTAAACCTAAAATCTAAACCTGACCCCAAATCTAAACCTAACCCCAAATCTAAACCTAAAATCTAAACTTAACCCCAAATCTAAACCTAAAATCTAAACCTGACCCCAAATCTAAACCTAACCCCAAATCTAAACCTAAAATCTAAACCTAACCCCAAATCTAAACCTAACCCCAAATCTAAACCTAAAATCTAAACCTAACCCCAAATCTAAACCTAAAATCTAAACCTAACCCCAAATCTAAACCTAAAATCTAAACCTAACCCCAAATCTAAACCTAACCCCAAATCTAAACCTAAAATCTAAACCTAACCCCAAATCTAAACCTAAAATCTAAACCTAACCCCAAATCTAAACCTAACCCCAAATCTAAACCTTAAATCTAAACCTAACCCCAAATCTAAACCTAAAATCTAAACCTAACCCCAATTCTAAACCTAACCCCAAATCTAAACCAAAAATCTAAACCTAACCCAAATCTAACCCTAACCCCAAATATAAACCTAAAATCTAAACCTAACCCCAAATCTAAACCTAAAATCTAAACCTAACCCCAAATCTCAACCTAAAATCTAAACCTAACCCCAAATCTAAACCTAAAATCTAACCTAACCCCAAATCTAAACCTAAAATCTAACCTAACCCCAAATCTAAACCTAAATCTAAACCTAACCCCAAATCTAAACCTAAAATATAAACCTAACCCCAAATCTAAACCTAAAATCTAAACCTAACCCCAAATCTAAACCTAAAATCTAAACCTAACCCCAAATCTAAACCTAAAATCTAAACCTAACCCCAAATCTAAACCTAACCCCAAATCTAAACCTAAAATATAAACCTAACCCCAAATCTAAACCTAAAATCTAAACCTAAACCCAAATCTAAACCTAAAATCTAAACCTAACCCCAAATCTAAACCTAAAATCTAAACCTAACCCCAAATCTAAACCTAACCCCAAATCTAAACCTAAAATCTAAACCTAACCCCAAATCTAAACCTAAAATCTAAACCTAACCCCAAATCTAAACCTAAAATCTAAACCTAAACCCAAATCTAAACCTAAAATCTAAACCTAACCCCAAATCTAAACCTAAAATCTAAACCTAAAATCTAAACCTAACCCCAAATCTAAACCTAAAATCTAAACCTAACCCCAAATCTAAACCTTAAATCTAAACCTAACCCCAAATCTAAACCTAAAATCTAAACCTAACCCCAAATCTAAACCTAAAATCTAAACCTAACCCCAAATCTAAACCTAACCCCAAATCTAAACCTAAAATCTAAACCTAACCCCAAATCTAAACCTAAAATCTAAACCTAACCCAAATCTAAACATAAAATCTAAACCTAACCCCAAATCTAAACCTAAAATCTAAGCCTAACCCCAAATCTAAACCTAAAATCTAAACCTAACCCCAAATCTAAACCTAAAATCTAAACCTAACCCCAAATCTAAACCTAAAATCCAAACCTAACCCCAAATCTAAACCTAAAATCTAAACCTAACCCCAAATCTAAACCTAAAATCTAAACCTAAAATCTAAACCTAACCCCAAATCTAAACCTAACCCCAAATCTAAACCTAAAATCTACACCTAACCCCAAATCTAAACCTAACCCCAAATCTAAACCTAAAATCTAAACCTAACCCCAAATCTAAACCTAAAATCTAAACCTAACCCCAAATCTAACCTAAAATCTAAACCTAACCCCAAATCTAAACCTAAAATCTAAACCTAACCCCAAATCTAAACCTAAAATCTAAACCTAAAATCTAAACCTAACCCCAAATCTAAACCTAAAATCTAAACCTAACCCCAAATCTAAACCTAACCCCAAATCTAAACCTAAAATCTAAACCTAACCCCAAAACTAAACCTAAAATCTAAACCTAAAATCTAAACCTAACCCCAAATCTAAACCTAAAATCTAAACCTAACCCCAAATCTAAACCTAACCCCAAATCTAAACCAAAAATCTAAACCTAACCCAAATCTAACCCTAACCCCAAATCTAAACCTAAAATCTAAACCTAACCCCAAATCTAAACCTAAAATCTAAACCTAACCCCAAATCTAAACCTAAAATCTAAACCTAACCCCAAATCTAAACCTAAAATCTAAACCTAACCCCAAATCTAAACCTAACCCCATATCTAAACCTAAAATCCTAAACCTAACCCCAAATCTAAACCAAAAATCTAAACCTAACCCCAAATCTAAACCTAACCCCAAATCTCAACCTAAAATCTAAACCTAACCCCAAATATAAACCTAAAATCTAAACCTAACCCCAAATCTAAACCTAAAATCTAAACCTAAAATCTAAACCTAACCCCAAATCTAAACCTAACCCCAAATCTAAACCTAAAATCTAAACCTAACCCCAAATCTAAACCTAAAATCTAAACCTAACCCCAAATCTAAACCTAAAATCTAAACCTAACCCCAAATCTAAACCTAAATTCTAAACCTAAAATCTAAACCTAACCCCAAATCTAAACCTAAAATCTAAACCTGACCCCAAATCTAAACCTAACCCCAAATCTAAACCTAAAATCTAAACCTAACCCCAAATCTAAACCTAAAATCTAAACCTGACCCCAAATCTAAACCTAACCCCAAATCTAAACCTAAAATCTAAACCTAACCCCAAATCTAAAACCTAACCCCAAATCTAAACCTAAAATCTAAACCTAACCCCAAATCTAAACCTAAAATCTAAACCTAACCCCAAATCTAAACCTAAAATCTAAACCTAACCCCAAATCTAAACCTAACCCCAAATCTAAACCTAAAATCTAAACCTAACCCCAAATCTAAACCTAAAATCTAAACCTAACCCCAAATCTAAACCTAACCCCAAATCTAAACCTTAAATCTAAACCTAACCCCAAATCTAAACCTAAAATCTAAACCTAACCCCAAATCTAAACCTAACCCCAAATCTAAACCAAAAATCTAAACCTAACCCAAATCTAACCCTAACCCCAAATATAAACCTAAAATCTAAACCTAACCCCAAATCTAAACCTAAAATCTAAACCTAACCCCAAATCTAAACCTAAAATCTAAACCTAACCCCAAATCTAAACCTAAAATCTAAACCTAACCCCAAATCTAAACCTAAAATCTAAACCTAACCCCAAATCTAAACCTAAAATCTAAACCTGACCCCAAATCTAAACCTAACCCCAAATCTAAACCTAAAATCTAAACCTAACCCCAAATCTAAACCTAAAATCTAAACCTGACCCCAAATCTAAACCTAACCCCAAATCTAAACCTAAAATCTAAACCTAACCCCAAATCTAAACCTAACCCCAAATCTAAACCTAAAATCTAAACCTAACCCCAAATCTAAACCTAAAATCTAAACCTAACCCCAAATCTAAACCTAACCCCAAATCTAAACCTTAAATCTAAACCTAACCCCAAATCTAAACCTAAAATCTAAACCTAACCCCAAATCTAAACCTAACCCCAAATCTAACCAAAAATCTAAACCTAACCCAAATCTAACCCTAACCCCAAATATAAACCTAAAATCTAAACCTAACCCCAAATCTAAACCTAAAATCTAAACCTAACCCCAAATCTAAACCTAAAATCTAAACCTAACCCCAAATCTAAACCTAAAATCTAAACCTAACCCCAAATCTAAACCTAACCCCAAATCTAAACCTTAAATCTAAACCTAACCCCAAATCTAAACCTAAAATCTAAACCTAACCCCAAATCTAAACCTAACCCCAAATCTAAACCAAAAATCTAAACCTAACCCAAATCTAACCCTAACCCCAAATATAAACCTAAAATCTAAACCTAACCCCAAATCTAAACCTAAAATCTAAACCTAACCCCAAATCTAAACCTTAAATCTAAACCTAACCCCAAATCTAAACCTAAAATCTAAACCTAACCCCAAATCTAAACCTAAAATCTAAACCTAACCCCAAATCTAAACCTAACCCCAAATCTAAACCTAAAATCTAAACCTAACCCCAAATCTAAACCTAAAATCTAAACCTAACCCCAAATCTAAACCTAAAATCTAAACCTAACCCCAAATCTAAACCTAAAATCTAAACCTAACCCCAAATCTGAAACCCAAATCCAAACCTAAAATCTAAACCTAACCCCAAATCTAAACCTAAAATCTAAACCTAACCCCAAATCTAAACATAAAATCTAAACCTAACCCCAAATCTAAACCTAAAATCTAAGCCTAACCCCAAATCTAAACCTAAAATCTAAACCTAACCCCAAATCTAAACCTAAAATCTAAACCTAACCCCAAATCTAAACCTAAAATCCAAACCTAACCCCAAATCTAAACCTAAAATCTAAACCTAACCCCAAATCTAAACCTAAAATCTAAACCTAAAATCTAAACCTAACCCCAAATCTAAACCTAACCCCAAATCTAAACCTAAAATCTACACCTAACCCCAAATCTAAACCTAACCCCAAATCTAAACCTAAAATCTAAACCTAACCCCAAATCTAAACCTAAAATCTAAACCTAACCCCAAATCTAAACCTAAAATCTAAACCTAACCCCAAATCTAAACCTAAAATCTAAACCTAACCCCAAATCTAAACCTAAAATCTAAACCTAAAATCTAAACCTAACCCCAAATCTAAACCTAAAATCTAAACCTAACCCCAAATCTAAACCTAACCCCAAATCTAAACCTAAAATCTAAACCTAACCCCAAAACTAAACCTAAAATCTAAACCTAAAATCTAAACCTAACCCCAAATCTAAACCTAAAATCTAAACCTAACCCCAAATCTAAACCTAACCCCAAATCTAAACCAAAAATCTAAACCTAACCCAAATCTAACCCTAACCCCAAATCTAAACCTAAAATCTAAACCTAACCCCAAATCTAAACCTAAAATCTAAACCTAACCCCAAATCTAAACCTAAAATCTAAACCTAACCCCAAATCTAAACCTAAAATCTAAACCTAACCCCAAATCTAAACCTAACCCCATATCTAAACCTAAAATCTAAACCTAACCCCAAATCTAAACCAAAAATCTAAACCTAACCCCAAATCTAAACCTAACCCCAAATCTCAACCTAAAATCTAAACCTAACCCCAAATATAAACCTAAAATCTAAACCTAACCCCAAATCTAAACCTAAAATCTAAACCTAAAATCTAAACCTAACCCAAATCTAACCCTAACCCCAAATATAAACCTAAAATCTAAACCTAACCCCAAATCTAAACCTAAAATCTAAACCTAACCCCAAATCTAAACCTAAAATCTAAACCTAACCCCAAATCTAAACCTAAAATCTAAACCTAACCCCAAATCTAAACCTAACCCCAAATCTAAACCTTAAATCTAAACCTAACCCCAAATCTAAACCTAAAATCTAAACCTAACCCCAAATCTAAACCTAAAATCTAAACCTAACCCCAAATCTAAACCTAACCCCATATCTAAACCTAAAATCTAAACCTAACCCCAAATCTAAACCAAAAATCTAAACCTAACCCCAAATCTAAACCTAACCCCAAATCTCAACCTAAAATCTAAACCTAACCCCAAATATAAACCTAAAATCTAAACCTAACCCCAAATCTAAACCTAAAATCTAAACCTAAAATCTAAACCTAACCCCAAATCTAAACCTAACCCCAAATCTAAACCTAAAATCTAAACCTAACCCCAAATCTAAACCTAAAATCTAAACCTGACCCCAAATCTAAACCTAACCCCAAATCTAAACCTAAAATCTAAACCTAACCCCAAATCTAAACCTAACCCCAAATCTAAACCTAAAATCTAAACCTAACCCCAAATCTAAACCTAAAATCTAAACCTAACCCCAAATCTAAACCTAACCCCAAATCTAAACCTTAAATCTAAACCTAACCCCAAATCTAAACCTAAAATCTAAACCTAACCCCAAATCTAAACCTAACCCCAAATCTAAACCAAAAATCTAAACCTAACCCAAATCTAACCCTAACCCCAAATATAAACCTAAAATCTAAACCTAACCCCAAATCTAAACCTAAAATCTAAACCTAACCCCAAATCTAAACCTAAAATCTAAACCTAACCCCAAATCTAAACCTAAAATCTAAACCTAACCCCAAATCTAAACCTAACCCCAAATCTAAACCTAAAATCTAAACCTAACCCCAAATCTAAACCTAAAATCTAAACCTAACCCCAAATCTAAACCTAAAATCTAAACCTAACCCCAAATCTAAACCTAACCCCATATCTAAACCTAAAATCTAAACCTAACCCCAAATCTAAACCAAAAATCTAAACCTAACCCCAAATCTAAACCTAACCCCAAATCTCAACCTAAAATCTAAACCTAACCCCAAATATAAACCTAAAATCTAAACCTAACCCCAAATCTAAACCTAAAATCTAAACCTAAAATCTAAACCTAACCCCAAATCTAAACCTAACCCCAAATCTAAACCTAAAATCTAAACCTAACCCCAAATCTAAACCTAAAATCTAAACCTAACCCCAAATCTAAACCTAAAATCTAAACCTAACCCCAAATCTAAACCTAAATTCTAAACCTAAAATCTAAACCTAACCCCAAATCTAAACCTAAAATCTAAACCTGACCCCAAATCTAAACCTAACCCCAAATCTAAACCTAAAATCTAAACCTAACCCCAAATCTAAACCTAAAATCTAAACCTGACCCCAAATCTAAACCTAACCCCAAATCTAAACCTAAAATCTAAACCTAACCCCAAATCTAAACCTAACCCCAAATCTAAACCTAAAATCTAAACCTAACCCCAAATCTAAACCTAAAATCTAAACCTAACCCCAAATCTAAACCTAAAATCTAAACCTAACCCCAAATCTAAACCTAACCCCAAATCTAAACCTAAAATCTAAACCTAACCCCAAATCTAAACCTAAAATCTAAACCTAACCCCAAATCTAAACCTAACCCCAAATCTAAACCTTAAATCTAAACCTAACCCCAAATCTAAACCTAAAATCTAAACCTAACCCCAAATCTAAACCTAACCCCAAATCTAAACCAAAAATCTAAACCTAACCCAAATCTAACCCTAACCCCAAATATAAACCTAAAATCTAAACCTAACCCCAAATCTAAACCTAAAATCTAAACCTAACCCCAAATCTAAACCTAAAATCTAAACCTAACCCCAAATCTAAACCTAAAATCTAAACCTAACCCCAAATCTAAACCTAAAATCTAAACCTGACCCCAAATCTAAACCTAACCCCAAATCTAAACCTAAAATCTAAACCTAACCCCAAATCTAAACCTAAAATCTAAACCTGACCCCAAATCTAAACCTAACCCCAAATCTAAACCTAAAATCTAAACCTAACCCCAAATCTAAACCTAACCCCAAATCTAAACCTAAAATCTAAACCTAACCCCAAATCTAAACCTAAAATCTAAACCTAACCCCAAATCTAAACCTAACCCCAAATCTAAACCTTAAATCTAAACCTAACCCCAAATCTAAACCTAAAATCTAAACCTAACCCCAAATCTAAACCTAACCCCAAATCTAAACCAAAAATCTAAACCTAACCCAAATCTAACCCTAACCCCAAATATAAACCTAAAATCTAAACCTAACCCCAAATCTAAACCTAAAATCTAAACCTAACCCCAAATCTAAACCTAAAATCTAAACCTAACCCCAAATCTAAACCTAAAATCTAAACCTAACCCCAAATCTAAACCTAACCCCAAATCTAAACCTTAAATCTAAACCTAACCCCAAATCTAAACCTAAAATCTAAACCTAACCCCAAATCTAAACCTAACCCCAAATCTAAACCAAAAATCTAAACCTAACCCAAATCTAACCCTAACCCCAAATATAAACCTAAAATCTAAACCTAACCCCAAATCTAAACCTAAAATCTAAACCTAACCCCAAATCTAAACCTAAAATCTAAACCTAACCCCAAATCTAAACCTAAAATCTAAACCTAACCCCAAATCTAAACCTAAAATCTAAACCTAACCCCAAATCTAAACCTAAAATATAAACCTAACCCCAAATCTAAACCTAAAATCTAAACCTAACCCCAAATCTAAACCTAAAATCTAAACCTAACCCCAAATCTAAACCTAAAATCTAAACCTAACCCCAAATCTAAACCTAACCCCAAATCTAAACCTAAAATATAAACCTAACCCCAAATCTAAACCTAAAATCTAAACCTAAACCCAAATCTAAACCTAAAATCTAAACCTAACCCCAAATCTAAACCTAAAATCTAAACCTAACCCCAAATCTAAACCTAACCCCAAATCTAAACCTAAAATCTAAACCTAACCCCAAATCTAAACCTAAAATCTAAACCTAACCCCAAATCTAAACCTAAATTCTAAACCTAAAATCTAAACCTAACCCCAAATCTAAACCTAAAATCTAAACCTGACCCCAAATCTAAACCTAACCCCAAATCTAAACCTAAAATCTAAACCTAACCCCAAATCTAAACCTAAAATCTAAACCTGACCCCAAATCTAAACCTAACCCCAAATCTAAACCTAAAATCTAAACCTAACCCCAAATCTAAACCTAACCCCAAATCTAAACCTAAAATCTAAACCTAACCCCAAATCTAAACCTAAAATCTAAACCTAACCCCAAATCTAAACCTAAAATCTAAACCTAACCCCAAATCTAAACCTAACCCCAAATCTAAACCTAAAATCTAAACCTAACCCCAAATCTAAACCTAAAATCTAAACCTAACCCCAAATCTAAACCTAACCCCAAATCTAAACCTTAAATCTAAACCTAACCCCAAATCTAAACCTAAAATCTAAACCTAACCCCAAATCTAAACCTAACCCCAAATCTAAACCAAAAATCTAAACCTAACCCAAATCTAACCCTAACCCCAAATATAAACCTAAAATCTAAACCTAACCCCAAATCTAAACCTAAAATCTAAACCTAACCCCAAATCTAAACCTAAAATCTAAACCTAACCCCAAATCTAAACCTAAAATCTAAACCTAACCCCAAATCTAAACCTAAAATCTAAACCTGACCCCAAATCTAAACCTAACCCCAAATCTAAACCTAAAATCTAAACCTAACCCCAAATCTAAACCTAAAATCTAAACCTGACCCCAAATCTAAACCTAACCCCAAATCTAAACCTAAAATCTAAACCTAACCCCAAATCTAAACCTAACCCCAAATCTAAACCTAAAATCTAAACCTAACCCCAAATCTAAACCTAAAATCTAAACCTAACCCCAAATCTAAACCTAACCCCAAATCTAAACCTTAAATCTAAACCTAACCCCAAATCTAAACCTAAAATCTAAACCTAACCCCAAATCTAAACCTAACCCCAAATCTAAACCAAAAATCTAAACCTAACCCAAATCTAACCCTAACCCCAAATATAAACCTAAAATCTAAACCTAACCCCAAATCTAAACCTAAAATCTAAACCTAACCCCAAATCTAAACCTAAAATCTAAACCTAACCCCAAATCTAAACCTAAAATCTAAACCTAACCCCAAATCTAAACCTAACCCCAAATCTAAACCTTAAATCTAAACCTAACCCCAAATCTAAACCTAAAATCTAAACCTAACCCCAAATCTAAACCTAACCCCAAATCTAAACCAAAAATCTAAACCTAACCCAAATCTAACCCTAACCCCAAATATAAACCTAAAATCTAAACCTAACCCCAAATCTAAACCTAAAATCTAAACCTAACCCCAAATCTAAACCTAAAATCTAAACCTAACCCCAAATCTAAACCTAAAATCTAAACCTAACCCCAAATCTAAACCTAAAATCTAAACCTAACCCCAAATCTAAACCTAAAATATAAACCTAACCCCAAATCTAAACCTAAAATCTAAACCTAACCCCAAATCTAAACCTAAAATCTAAACCTAACCCCAAATCTAAACCTAAAATCTAAACCTAACCCCAAATCTAAACCTAACCCCAAATCTAAACCTAAAATATAAACCTAACCCCAAATCTAAACCTAAAATCTAAACCTAAACCCAAATCTAAACCTAAAATCTAAACCTAACCCCAAATCTAAACCTAAAATCTAAACCTAACCCCAAATCTAAACCTAACCCCAAATCTAAACCTAAAATCTAAACCTAACCCCAAATCTAAACCTAAAATCTAAACCTAACCCCAAATCTAAACCTAAAATCTAAACCTAAACCCAAATCTAAACCTAAAATCTAAACCTAACCCCAAATCTAAACCTAAAATCTAAACCTAAAATCTAAACCTAACCCCAAATCTAAACCTAAAATCTAAACCTAACCCCAAATCTAAACCTTAAATCTAAACCTAACCCCAAATCTAAACCTAAAATCTAAACCTAACCCCAAATCTAAACCTAAAATCTAAACCTAACCCCAAATCTAAACCTAACCCCAAATCTAAACCTAAAATCTAAACCTAACCCCAAATCTAAACCTAAAATCTAAACCTAACCCCAAATCTAAACCTAAAATCTAAACCTAACCCCAAATCTAAACCTAAAATCTAAACCTAACCCCAAATCTAAACCTAAAATCTAAACCTAACCCCAAATCTGAAACCCAAATCCAAACCTAAAATCTAAACCTAACCCCAAATCTAAACCTAAAATCTAAACCTAACCCCAAATCTAAACATAAAATCTAAACCTAACCCCAAATCTAAACCTAAAATCTAAGCCTAACCCCAAATCTAAACCTAAAATCTAAACCTAACCCCAAATCTAAACCTAAAATCTAAACCTAACCCCAAATCTAAACCTAAAATCCAAACCTAACCCCAAATCTAAACCTAAAATCTAAACCTAACCCCAAATCTAAACCTAAAATCTAAACCTAAAATCTAAACCTAACCCCAAATCTAAACCTAACCCCAAATCTAAACCTAAAATCTACACCTAACCCCAAATCTAAACCTAACCCCAAATCTAAACCTAAAATCTAAACCTAACCCCAAATCTAAACCTAAAATCTAAACCTAACCCCAAATCTAAACCTAAAATCTAAACCTAACCCCAAATCTAAACCTAAAATCTAAACCTAAAATCTAAACCTAACCCCAAATCTAAACCTAAAATCTAAACCTAACCCCAAATCTAAACCTAACCCCAAATCTAAACCTAAAATCTAAACCTAACCCCAAATCTAAACCTAACCCCAAATCTAAACCTAAAATCTAAACCTAACCCCAAATCTAAACCTAAAATCTAAACCTAACCCCAAATCTAAACCTAACCCCAAATCTAAACCAAAAATCTAAACCTAACCCAAATCTAACCCTAACCCCAAATCTAAACCTAAAATCTAAACCTAACCCCAAATCTAAACCTAAAATCTAAACCTAACCCCAAATCTAAACCTAAAATCTAAACCTAACCCCAAATCTAAACCTAAAATCTAAACCTAACCCCAAATCTAAACCTAACCCCATATCTAAACCTAAAATCTAAACCTAACCCCAAATCTAAACCAAAAATCTAAACCTAACCCCAAATCTAAACCTAACCCCAAATCTCAACCTAAAATCTAAACCTAACCCCAAATATAAACCTAAAATCTAAACCTAACCCCAAATCTAAACCTAAAATCTAAACCTAAAATCTAAACCTAACCCCAAATCTAAACCTAACCCCAAATCTAAACCTAAAATCTAAACCTAACCCCAAATCTAAACCTAAAATCTAAACCTAACCCCAAATCTAAACCTAAAATCTAAACCTAACCCCAAATCTAAACCTAAATTCTAAACCTAAAATCTAAACCTAACCCCAAATCTAAACCTAAAATCTAAACCTGACCCCAAATCTAAACCTAACCCCAAATCTAAACCTAAAATCTAAACCTAACCCCAAATCTAAACCTAAAATCTAAACCTGACCCCAAATCTAAACCTAACCCCAAATCTAAACCTAAAATCTAAACCTAACCCCAAATCTAAACCTAACCCCAAATCTAAACCTAAAATCTAAGCCTAACCCCAAATCTAAACCTAAAATCTAAACCTAACCCCAAATCTAAACCTAAAATCTACACCTAACCCCAAATCTAAACCTAAAATCTAAACCTAACCCCAAATCTAAACCTAAAATCTAAGCCTAACCCCAAATCTAAACCTAAAATCTAAACCTAACCCCAAATCTAAATCTAAAATCCAAACCTAACCCCAAATCTAAACCTAATATCTAAACCTAACCCCAAATCTAAACCTAAAATCTAAACCTAAAATCTAAACCTAACCTCAAATCTAAACCTAACCCCAAATCTAAACCTAAAATCTACACCTAACCCCAAATCTAAACCTAACCCCAAATCTAAACCTAAAATCTAAACCTAACCCCAAATCTAAACCTAAAATCTAAACCTAACCCCAAATCTAAACCTAAAATCTAAACCTAACCCCAAATCTAAACCTAAAATCTAAACCTAACCCCAAATCTAAACCTAAAATCTAAACCTAAAATCTAAACCTAACCCCAAATCTAAACCTAAAATCTAAACCTAACCCCAAATCTAAACCTAACCCCAAATCTAAACCTAAAATCTAAACCTAACCCCAAATCTAAACCTAAAATCTAAACCTAAAATCTAAACCTAACCCCAAATCTAAACCTAAAATCTAAACCTAACCCCAAATCTAAACCTAACCCCAAATCTAAACCAAAAATCTAAACCTAACCCAAATCTAACCCTAACCCCAAATCTAAACCTAAAATCTAAACCTAACCCCAAATCTAAACCTAAAATCTAAACCTAACCCCAAATCTAAACCTAAAATCTAAACCTAACCCCAAATCTAAACCTAAAATCTAAACCTAACCCCAAATCTAAACCTAACCCCATATCTAAACCTAAAATCTAAACCTAACCCCAAATCTAAACCAAAAATCTAAACCTAACCCCAAATCTAAACCTAACCCCAAATCTCAACCTAAAATCTAAACCTAACCCCAAATATAAACCTAAAATCTAAACCTAACCCCAAATCTAAACCTAAAATCTAAACCTAAAATCTAAACCTAACCCCAAATCTAAACCTAACCCCAAATCTAAACCTAAAATCTAAACCTAACCCCAAATCTAAACCTAAAATCTAAACCTAACCCCAAATCTAAACCTAAAATCTAAACCTAACCCCAAATCTAAACCTAAATTCTAAACCTAAAATCTAAACCTAACCCCAAATCTAAACCTAAAATCTAAACCTGACCCCAAATCTAAACCTAACCCCAAATCTAAACCTAAAATCTAAACCTAACCCCAAATCTAAACCTAAAATCTAAACCTGACCCCAAATCTAAACCTAACCCCAAATCTAAACCTAAAATCTAAACCTAACCCCAAATCTAAACCTAACCCCAAATCTAAACCTAAAATCTAAGCCTAACCCCAAATCTAAACCTAAAATCTAAACCTAACCCCAAATCTAAACCTAAAATCTACACCTAACCCCAAATCTAAACCTAAAATCTAAACCTAACCCCAAATCTAAACCTAAAATCTAAGCCTAACCCCAAATCTAAACCTAAAATCTAAACCTAACCCCAAATCTAAATCTAAAATCCAAACCTAACCCCAAATCTAAACCTAATATCTAAACCTAACCCCAAATCTAAACCTAAAATCTAAACCTAAAATCTAAACCTAACCTCAAATCTAAACCTAACCCCAAATCTAAACCTAAAATCTACACCTAACCCCAAATCTAAACCTAACCCCAAATCTAAACCTAAAATCTAAACCTAACCCCAAATCTAAACCTAAAATCTAAACCTAACCCCAAATCTAAACCTAAAATCTAAACCTAACCCCTAATCTAAACCTAAAATCTAAACCTAACCCCAAATCTAAACCTAAAATCTAAACCTAAAATCTAAACCTAACCCCAAATCTAAACCTAATATCTAAACCTAAAATCTAAACCTAACCCCAAATCTAAACCTAAAATCTAAACCTAAAATCTAAACCTAACCCCAAATCTAAACCTAACCCCAAATCTAAACCTAAAATCTACACCTAACCCCAAATCTAAACCTAACCCCAAATCTAAACCTAAAATCTAAACCTAACCCCAAATCTAAACCTAAAATCTAAACCTAACCCCAAATCTAAACCTAAAATCTAAACTTAACCCCAAATCTAAACCTAAAATCTAAACCTAACCCCAAATCTAAACCTAAAATCTAAACCTAACCCCAAATCTAAACCTAAAATCTAAACGTAAAATCTAAACCTAACCCCAAATCTAAACCTAAAATCTAAACCTAACCCCAAATCTAAACCTAACCCCAAATCTAAACCTAAAATATAAACCTAACCCCAAATCTAAACCTAAAATCTAAACCTAACCCCAAATCTAAACCTAAAATCTAAACCTAACCCCAAATCTAAACCTAAAATCTAAACCTAACCCCAAATCTAAACCAAAAATCTAAACCTAACCCAAATCTAACCCTAACCCCAAATCTAAACCTAAAATCTAAACCTAACCCCAAATCTAAACCTAAAATCTAAACCTAACCCCAAATCTAAACCTAAAATCTAAACCTAACCCGAAGTCTAAACCTAACCCCAAATCTAAACCTAAAATCTAAACCTAACCTCAAATCTAAACCTAACCCCATATCTAAACCTAAAATCTAAACCTAACCCCAAATCTAAACCAAAAATCTAAACCTAACCCCAAATCTAAACCTAACCCCAAACCTAAACCTAAAATCTAAACCTAACCCCAAATATAAACCTAAAATCTAAACCTAACCCCAAATCTAAACCTAAAATCTAAACCTAAAATCTAAACCTAACCCCAAATCTAAACCTAAAATCTAAACCTAACCCCAAATCTAAACCTAACCCCAAATCTAAACCTAAAATCTAAACCTAACCCCAAATCTAAACCTAACCCCAAATCTAAACCTAAAATCTAAACCTAACCCCAAATCTAAACCTAAAATCTAAACCTAACCCCAAATCTAAACCTAAAATCTAAACCTAAAATCTAAACCTAACCCCAAATCTAAACCTAAAATCTAAACCTGACCCCAAATCTAAACCAAACCCCAAATCTAAACCTAACCCCAAATCTAAACCTAAAATCTAAACCTAACCCCAAATCTAAACCTAACCCCAAATCTAAACCTAAAATCTAAACCTAACCCCAAATCTAAACCTAAAATCTAAACCTAACCCCAAATCTAAACCTAAAATCTAAACCTAAAATCTAAACCTAACCCCAAATCTAAACCTAAAATCTAAACCTGACCCCAAATCTAAACCTAACCCCAAATCTAAACCTAAAATCTAAACCTAACCCCAAATCTAAACCTAAAATCTAAACCTGACCCCAAATCTAAACCTAACCCCAAATCTAAACCTAAAATCTAAACCTAACCCCAAATCTAAACCTAACCCCAAATCTAAACCTAAAATCTAAACCTAACCCCAAATCTAAACCTAAAATCTAAACCTAACCCCAAATCTAAACCTAAAATCTAAACCTAACCCCAAATCTAAACCTAAAATGTAAACCTAACCCCAAATCTAAACCTAAAATCTAAACCTAACCCCAAATCTAAACCTAACCCCAAATCTAAACCTAAAATCTAAACCTAACCCCAAATCTAAACCTAAAATCTAAACCTAACCCCAAATCTAAACCTAACCTCAAATCTAAACCTTAAATCTAAACCTAACCCCAAATCTAAACCTAAAATCTAAACCTAACCCCAAATCTAAACCTAACCCCAAATCTAAACCAAAAATCTAAACCTAACCCAAATCTAACCCTAACACCAACTATAAACCTAAAATCTAAACCTAACCCCAAATCTAAACCTAAAATCTAAACCTAACCCCAAGTCTAAACCTAACCCCAAATCTAAACCTAAAATCTAAACCTAACCCCAAATCTAAACCTAAAATCTAAACCTAACCCCAAATCTAAACCTAAAATCTAAACCTAACCCCAAATCTAAACCTAAAATATAAACCTAACCCCAAATCTAAACCTAAATTCTAAACCTAACCCCAAATCTAAACCTAAAATCTAAACCTAACCCCAAATCTAAACCTAAAATCTAAACCTAACCCCAAATCTAAACCTAAAATCTAAACGTAACCCCAAATCTAAACCTAAAATCTAAACCTAACCCCAAACCTAAACCTAACCCCAAATCTTACCCCAAATCTAAACCTAACCCCAAATCTAAACCTAAAATCTAAACCTAACCCCAAATCTAAACCTAAAATCTAAACCTAACCCCAAATGTAAACCTTACACCAAATCTAAACCTAAAATCTAAACCTAACCCCAAATCTAAACCTAAAATCTAAACCTAACCCCAAATCTAAATCTAAAATCTAAACATAAACCCAAATCTAAACCTAAAATCTAAACCTAACCCCAAATATAAAACTAACCCCAAATATAAACCAAAAATCTAAACCTAACCCCAAATCTAAACCTAAAATCTAAACCTAACCTCAAATCTAAACCTAACCCCATATCTAAACCTAAAATCTAAACCTAACCCCAAATCTAAACCAAAAATCTAAACCTAACCCCAAATCTAAACCTAACCCCAAACCTAAACCTAAAATCTAAACCTAACCCCAAATATAAACCTAAAATCTAAACCTAACCCCAAATCTAAACCTAAAATCTAAACCTAAAATCTAAACCTAACCCCAAATCTAAACCTAAAATCTAAACCTAACCCCAAATCTAAACCTAACCCCAAATCTAAACCTAAAATCTAAACCTAACCCCAAATCTAAACCTAACCCCAAATCTAAACCTAAAATCTAAACCTAACCCCAAATCTAAACCTAAAATCTAAACCTAACCCCAAATCTAAACCTAAAATCTAAACCTAAAATCTAAACCTAACCCCAAATCTAAACCTAAAATCTAAACCTGACCCCAAATCTAAACCAAACCCCAAATCTAAACCTAACCCCAAATCTAAACCTAAAATCTAAACCTAACCCCAAATCTAAACCTAACCCCAAATCTAAACCTAAAATCTAAACCTAACCCCAAATCTAAACCTAAAATCTAAACCTAAAATCTAAACCTAACCCCAAATCTAAACCTAAAATCTAAACCTGACCCCAAATCTAAACCTAACCCCAAATCTAAACCTAAAATCTAAACCTAACCCCAAATCTAAACCTAAAATCTAAACCTGACCCCAAATCTAAACCTAACCCCAAATCTAAACCTAAAATCTAAACCTAACCCCAAATCTAAACCTAACCCCAAATCTAAACCTAAAATCTAAACCTAACCCCAAATCTAAACCTAAAATCTAAACCTAACCCCAAATCTAAACCTAAAATCTAAACCTAACCCCAAATCTAAACCTAAAATGTAAACCTAACCCCAAATCTAAACCTAAAATCTAAACCTAACCCCAAATCTAAACCTAACCCCAAATCTAAACCTAAAATCTAAACCTAACCCCAAATCTAAACCTAAAATCTAAACCTAACCCCAAATCTAAACCTAACCTCAAATCTAAACCTTAAATCTAAACCTAACCCCAAATCTAAACCTAAAATCTAAACCTAACCCCAAATCTAAACCTAACCCCAAATCTAAACCAAAAATCTAAACCTAACCCAAATCTAACCCTAACCCCAAATATAAACCTAAAATCTAAACCTAACCCCAAATCTAAACCTAAAATCTAAACCTAACCCCAAGTCTAAACCTAACCCCAAATCTAAACCTAAAATCTAAACCTAACCCCAAATCTAAACCTAAAATCTAAACCTAACCCCAAATCTAAACCTAAAATCTAAACCTAACCCCAAATCTAAACCTAAAATATAAACCTAACCCCAAATCTAAACCTAAAATCTAAACCTAACCCCAAATCTAAACCTAAAATCTAAACCTAAAATCTAAACCTAACCCCAAATCTAAACCTAAAATCTAAACCTGACCCCAAATCTAAACCAAACCCCAAATCTAAACCTAACCCCAAATCTAAACCTAAAATCTAAACCTAACCCCAAATCTAAACCTAACCCCAAATCTAAACCTGAAATCTAAACCTAACCCCAAATCTAAACCTAAAATCTAAACCTAACCCCAAATCTAAACCTAAAATCTAAACCTAAAATCTAAACCTAACCCCAAATCTAAACCTAAAATCTAAACCTGACCCCAAATCTAAACCTAACCCCAAATCTAAACCTAAAATCTAAACCTAACCCCAAATCTAAACCTAAAATCTAAACCTGACCCCAAATCTAAACCTAACCCCAAATCTAAACCTAAAATCTAAACCTAACCCCAAATCTAAACCTAACCCCAAATCTAAACCTAAAATCTAAACCTAACCCCAAATCTAAACCTAAAATCTAAACCTAACCCCAAATCTAAACCTAAAATCTAAACCTAACCCCAAATCTAAACCTAAAATGTAAACCTAACCCCAAATCTAAACCTAAAATCTAAACCTAACCCCAAATCTAAACCTAACCCCAAATCTAAACCTAAAATCTAAACCTAACCCCAAATCTAAACCTAAAATCTAAACCTAACCCCAAATCTAAACCTAACCTCAAATCTAAACCTTAAATCTAAACCTAACCCCAAATCTAAACCTAAAATCTAAACCTAACCCCAAATCTAAACCTAACCCCAAATCTAAACCAAAAATCTAAACCTAACCCAAATCTAACCCTAACCCCAAATATAAACCTAAAATCTAAACCTAACCCCAAATCTAAACCTAAAATCTAAACCTAACCCCAAGTCTAAACCTAACCCCAAATCTAAACCTAAAATCTAAACCTAACCCCAAATCTAAACCTAAAATCTAAACCTAACCCCAAATCTAAACCTAAAATCTAAACCTAACCCCAAATCTAAACCTAAAATATAAACCTAACCCCAAATCTAAACCTAAAATCTAAACCTAACCCCAAATCTAAACCTAAAATCTAAACCTAACCCCAAATCTAAACCTAAAATCTAAACCTAACCCCAAATCTAAACCTAAAATCTAAACGTAACCCCAAATCTAAACCTAAAATCTAAACCTAACCCCAAACCTAAACCTAACCCCAAATCTTACCCCAAATCTAAACCTAACCCCAAATCTAAACCTAAAATCTAAACCTAACCCCAAATCTAAACCTAAAATCTAAACCTAACCCCAAATGTAAACCTTACACCAAATCTAAACCTAAAATCTAAACCTAACCCCAAATCTAAACCTAAAATCTAAACCTAACCCCAAATCTAAACCTAAAATCTAAACATAAACCCAAATCTAAACCTAAAATCTAAACCTAACCCCAAATATAAAACTAACCCCAAATATAAACCAAAAATCTAAACCTAACCCCAAATCTAAACCTAAAATCTAAACCTAACCCCAAATCTAAACCTAACCCCAAATCTAAACCTAAAATCTAAACCTAACCCCAAATCTAAACCTAAAAACTAAACCTAACCCCAAATCTAAACGTAACCCCAAATCTAAACCAAAAATCTAAACCTAACCCCAAATCTAATCCTAACCCCATATCTAAACCTAAAATCTAAACCTAACCCCAAATCTAAACCAAAAATCTAAACCTAACCCCAAATCTAAACCTAACCCCAAACCTAAACCTAAAATCTAAACGTAACCCCAAATCTAAACCTTACCCCAAATATAAACCTAAAATCTAAACCTAACCCCAAATCTAAACCTAAAATCTAAACCTAACCCCAAATCTAAACCTAAAATCTAAACCTAACCCCAAATCTAAACCTAAAATCTAAACCTAAAATCTAAACCTAACCTCAAATCTAAACCTAACCCCAAATCTAAACCTAAAATCTACACCTAACCCCAAATCTAAACCTAACCCCAAATCTAAACCTAAAATCTAAACCTAACCCCAAATCTAAACCTAAAATCTAAACCTAACCCCAAATCTAAACCTAAAATCTAAACCTAACCCCAAATCTAAACCTAAAATCTAAACCTAAAATCTAAACCTAACCCCAAATCTAAACCTAAAATCTAAACCTAAAATCTAAACCTAACCCCAAATCTAAACCTAAAATCTACACCTAACCCCAAATCTAAACCTAACCCCAAATCTAAACCTAAAATCTAAACCTAACCCCAAATCTAAACCTAAAATCTAAACCTAACCCCAAATCTAAACCTAAAATCTAAACTTAACCCCAAATCTAAACCTAAAATCTAAACCTAACCCCAAATCTAAACCTAAAATCTAAACCTAACCCCAAATCTAAACCTAAAATCTAAACGTAAAATCTAAACCTAACCCCAAATCTAAACCTAAAATCTAAACCTAACCCCAAATCTAAACCTAACCCCAAATCTAAACCTAAAATATAAACCTAACCCCAAATCTAAACCTAAAATCTAAACCTAACCCCAAATCTAAACCTAAAATCTAAACCTAACCCCAAATCTAAACCTAAAATCTAAACCTAACCCCAAATCTAAACCTAAAATCTAAACCTAACCCCAAATCTAAACCTAACCCCAAATCTAAACCAAAAATCTAAACCTAACCCCAAATCTAAACCTAACCCCAAATCTAAACCTAAAATCTAAACCTAACCCCAAATCTAAACCTAACCCCAAATCTAAACCTAAAATCTAAACCTAACCCCAAATCTAAACCTAAAATCTAAACCTAACCCCAAATCTAAACCTAAAATCTAAACCTAACCCGAAGTCTAAACCTAACCCCAAATCTAAACCTAAAATCTAAACCTAACCTCAAATCTAAACCTAACCCCATATCTAAACCTAAAATCTAAACCTAACCCCAAATCTAAACCAAAAATCTAAACCTAACCCCAAATCTAAACCTAACCCCAAACCTAAACCTAAAATCTAAACCTAACCCCAAATATAAACCTAAAATCTAAACCTAACCCCAAATCTAAACCTAAAATCTAAACCTAACCCCAAATCTAAACCTAAAATCTAAACCTAAAATCTAAACCTAACCCCAAATATAAACCTAAAATCTAAACCTAACCCCAAATCTAAACCTAAAATCTAAACCTAAAATCTAAACCTAACCCCAAATCTAAACCTAACCCCAAATCTAAACCTAAAATCTAAACCTAACCCCAAATCTAAACCTAACCCCAAATCTAAACGTAAAATCTACACCTAACCCCAAATCTAAACCTAAAATCTAAACCTAAAATCTAAACCTAACCCCAAATCTAAACCTAAAATCTAAACCTGACCCCAAATCTAAACCTAACCCCAAATCTAAACCTAAAATCTAAACCTAACCCCAAATCTAAACCTAAAATCTAAACCTGACCCCAAATCTAAACCTAACCCCAAATCTAAACCTAAAATCTAAACCTAACCCCAAATCTAAACCTAAAATCTAAACCTAACCCCAAATCTAAACCTAAAATCTAAACCTAAAATCTAAACCTAACCCCAAATCTAAACCTAAAATCTAAACCTAAAATCTAAACCTAACCCCAAATCTAAACCTAAAATCTAAACCTAAAATCTAAACCTAACCCCAAATCTAAACCTAACCCCAAATCTAAACCTAAAATCTACACCTAACCCCAAATCTAAACCTAACCCCAAATCTAAACCTAAAATCTAAACCTAACCCCAAATCTAAACCTAAAATCTAAACCTAACCCCAAATCTAAACCTAAAATCTAAACTTAACCCCAAATCTAAACCTAAAATCTAAACCTAACCCCAAATCTAAACCTAAAATCTAAACCTAACCCCAAATCTAAACCTAAAATCTAAACGTAAAATCTAAACCTAACCCCAAATCTAAACCTAAAATCTAAACCTAACCCCAAATCTAAACCTAAAATCTAAACCTAACCCCAAATCTAAACCTAAAATCTAAACCTAACCCCAAATCTAAACCTAAAATCTAAACCTAACCCCAAATCTAAACCTAACCCCAAATCTAAACCAAAAATCTAAACCTAACCCCAAATCTAAACCTAACCCCAAATCTAAACCTAAAATCTAAACCTAACCCCAAATCTAAACCTTAAAATCTAATCCTAACCCGAAGTCTAAACCTAACCCCAAATCTAAACCTAAAATCTAAACCTAACCTCAAATCTAAACCTAACCCCATATCTAAACCTAAAATCTAAACCTAACCCCAAATCTAAACCAAAAATCTAAACCTAACCCCAAATCTAAACCTAACCCCAAACCTAAACCTAAAATCTAAACCTAACCCCAAATATAAACCTAAAATCTAAACCTAACCCCAAATCTAAACCTAAAATCTAAACCTAAAATCTAAACCTAACCCCAAATCTAAACCTAACCCCAAATATAAACCTAAAATCTAAACCTAACCCCAAATCTAAACCTAAAATCTAAACCTAAAATCTAAACCTAACCCCAAATCTAAACCTAACCCCAAATCTAAACCTAAAATCTAAACCTAACCCCAAATCTAAACCTAACCCCAAATCTAAACCTAAAATCTAAACCTAACCCCAAATCTAAACCTAAAATCTAAACCTAACCCCAAATCTAAACCTAAAATCTAAACCTAAAATCTAAACCTAACCCCAAATCTAAACCTAAAATCTAAACCTGACCCCAAATCTAAACCTAACCCCAAATCTAAACCTAAAATCTAAACCTAACCCCAAATCTAAACCTAAAATCTAAACCTGACCCCAAATCTAAACCTAACCCCAAATCTAAACCTAAAATCTAAACCTAACCCCAAATCTAAACCTAACCCCAAATCTAAACCTAAAATCTAAACCTAACCCCAAATCTAAACCTAAAATCTAAACCTAACCCCAAATCTAAACCTAAAATCTAAACCTAACCCCAAATCTAAACCTAACCCCAAATCTAAACCTTAAATCTAAACCTAACCCCAAATCTAAACCTAAAATCTAAACCTAACCCCAAATCTAAACCTAACCCCAAATCTAAACCAAAAATCTAAACCTAACCCAAATCTAACCCTAACCCCAAATATAAACCTAAAATCTAAACCTAACCCCAAATCTAAACCTAAAATCTAAACCTAACCCCAAGTCTAAACCTAACCCCAAATCTAAACCTAAAATCTAAACCTAACCCCAAATCTAAACCTAAAATCTAAACCTAACCCCAAATCTAAACCTAAAATCTAAACCTAACCCCAAATCTAAACCTAAAATATAAACCTAACCCCAAATCTAAACCTAAAATCTAAACCTAACCCCAAATCTAAACCTAAAATCTAAACCTAACCCCAAATCTAAACCTAAAATCTAAACCTAACCCCAAATCTAAACCTAACCCCAAATCTAAACCTAAAATATAAACCTAACCCCAAATCTGAACCTAAAATCTAAACCTAACCCCAAATCTAAACCTAAAATCTAAACCTAACCCCAAATCTAAACCTAAAATCTAAACCTAACCCCAAATCTAAACCTAAAATCTAAACCTAACCCCAAATCTAAACCTAACCCCAAATATAAACCTAACCCCAAATCTAAACCTAAAATCTAAACCTAACCCCAAATCTAAACCTAAAATCTAAACCTAACCCCAAATCTAAACCTAAAATCTAAACCTAACCCCAAAACTAAACCTAAAATCTAAACCTAAACCCAAATCTAAACCTAAAATCTAAACCTAACCCCAAATCTAAACCTAAAATCTAAACCTAAAATCTAAAACTAACCCCAAATCTAAACCTAAAATCTAAACCTAACCCCAAATCTAAACCTTAAATCTAAACCTAACCCCAAATCTAAACCTAAAATCTAAACCTAACCCCAAATCTAAACCTAAAATCTAAACCTAACCCCAAATCTAAACCTAACCCCAAATCTAAACCTAAAATCTAAACCTAACCCCAAATCTAAACCTAAAATCTAAACCTAACCCCAAATCTAAACCTAAAATCTAAACCTAACCCCAAATCTAAACCTAAAATCTAAACCTAACCCCAAATCTGAAACCCAAATCCAAACCTAAAATCTAAACCTAACCCCAAATCTAAACCTAAAATCTAAACCTAACCCCAAATCTAAACCTAAAATCTAAACCTAACCCCAAATCTAAACCTAAAATCTAAGCCTCACCACAAATCTAAACCTAAAATCTAAACCTAACCCCAAATCTAAACCTAAAATCTAAACCTAACCCCAAATCTAAACCTAAAATCCAAACCTAACCCCAAATCTAAACCTAAAATCTAAACCTAACCCCAAATCTAAACCTAAAATCTAAACCTAAAATCTAAACCTAACCCCAAATCTAAACCTAACCCCAAATCTAAACCTAAAATCTACACCTAACCCCAAATCTAAACCTAACCCCAAATCTAAACCTAAAATCTAAACCTAACCCCAAATCTAAACCTAAAATCTAAACCTAACCCCAAATCTAAACCTAAAATCTAAACCTAACCCCAAATCTAAACCTAAAATCTAAACCTAACCCCAAATCTAAACCTAAAATCTAAACCTAAAATCTAAACCTAACCCCAAATCTAAACCTAACCCCAAATCTAAACCTAAAATCTAAACCTAACCCCAAATCTAAACCTAAAATCTAAACCTAACCCCAAATCTAAACCTAAAATCTAAACCTAACCCCAAATCTAAACCTAACCCCAAATCTAAACCAAAAATCTAAACCTAACCCAAATCTAACCCTAACCCCAAATCTAAACCTAAAATCTAAACCTAACCCCAAATCTAAACCTAAAATCTAAACCTAACCCCAAATCTAAACCTAAAATCTAAACCTAACCCCAAATCTAAACCTAACCCCATATCTAAACCTAAAATCTAAACCTAACCCCAAATCTAAACCAAAAATCTAAACCTAACCCCAAATCTAAACCTAACCCCAAACCTAAACCTAAAATCTAAACCTAACCCCAAATATAAACCTAAAATCTAAACCTAACCCCAAATCTAAACCTAAAATCTAAACCTAAAATCTAAACCTAACCCCAAATCTAAACCTAAAATCTAAACCTAACCTTAAATCTAAACCTAACCCCAAATCTAAACCTAAAATCTAAACCTAACCCCAAATCTAAACCTAACCCCAAATCTAAACCTAAAATCTAAACCTAACCCCAAATCTAAACCTAAAATCTAAACCTAACCCCAAATCTAAACCTAAATTCTAAACCTAAAATCTAAACCTAACCCCAAATCTAAACCTAAAATCTAAACCTGACCCCAAATCTAAACCTAACCCCAAATCTAAACCTAAAATCTAAACCTAACCCCAAATCTAAACCTAAAATCTAAACCTGACCCCAAGTCTAAACCTAACCCCAAATCTAAACCTAAAATCTAAACCTAACCCCAAATCTAAACCTAACCCCAAATCTAAACCTAAAATCTAAGCCTAACCCCAAATCTAAACCTAAAATCTAAACCTAACCCCAAATCTAAACCTAAAATCTACACCTAACCCCAAATCTAAACCTAAAATCTAAACCTAACCCCAAATCTAAACCTAAAATCTAAGCCTAACCCCAAATCTAAACCTAAAATCTAAACCTAACCCCAAATCTAAACCTAAAATCCAAACCTAACCCCAAATCTAAACCTAATATCTAAACCTAACCCCAAATCTAAACCTAAAATCTAAACCTAAAATCTAAACCTAACCTCAAATCTAAACCTAACCCCAAATCTAAACCTAAAATCTACACCTAACCCCAAATCTAAACCTAACCCCAAATCTAAACCTAAAATCTAAACCTAACCCCAAATCTAAACCTAAAATCTAAACCTAACCCCAAATATAAACCTAAAATCTAAACCTAACCCCTAATCTAAACCTAAAATCTAAACCTAACCCCAAATCTAAACCTAAAATCTAAACCTAAAATCTAAACCTAACCCCAAATCTAAACCTAATATCTAAACCTAAAATCTAAACCTAACCCCAAATCTAAACCTAAAATCTAAACCTAAAATCTAAACCTAACCCCAAATCTAAACCTAACCCCAAATCTAAACCTAAAATCTACACCTAACCCCAAATCTAAACCTAACCCCAAATCTAAACCTAAAATCTAAACCTAACCCCAAATCTAAACCTAAAATCTAAACCTAACCCCAAATCTAAACCTAAAATCTAAACTTAACCCCAAATCTAAACCTAAAATCTAAACCTAACCCCAAATCTAAACCTAAAATCTAAACCTAACCCCAAATCTAAACCTAAAATCTAAACGTAAAATCTAAACCTAACCCCAAATCTAAACCTAAAATCTAAACCTAACCCCAAATCTAAACCTAACCCCAAATCTAAACCTAAAATATAAACCTAACCCCAAATCTAAACCAAAAATCTAAACCTAACCCCAAATCTAAACCTAAAATCTAAACCTAACCCCAAATCTAAACCTAAAATCTAAACCTAACCCCAAATCTAAACCTAAAATCTAAACCTAACCCCAAATCTAAACCTAACCCCAAATCTAAACCAAAAATCTAAACCTAACCCAAATCTAACCCTAACCCCAAATCTAAACCTAAAAACTAAACCTAACCCCAAATCTAAACCTAAAATCTAAACCTAACCCCAAATCTAAACCTAAAATCTAAACCTAACCCGAAGTCTAAACCTAACCCCAAATCTAAACCTAAAATCTAAACCTAACCTCAAATCTAAACCTAACCCCATATCTAAACCTAAAATCTAAACCTAACCCCAAATCTAAACCAAAAATCTAAACCTAACCCCAAATCTAAACCTAACCCCAAACCTAAACCTAAAATCTAAACCTAACCCCAAATATAAACCTAAAATCTACACCTAACCCCAAATCTAAACCTAAAATCTAAACCTAAAATCTAAAACTAACCCCAAATCTAAACCTAAAATCTAAACCTAACCCCAAATCTAAACCTAACCCCAAATCTAAACCTAAAATCTAAACCTAACCCCAAATCTAAACCTAAAATCTAAACCTAACCCCAAATCTAAACCTAAAATCTAAACCTAACCCCAAATCTAAACCTAAAATCTAAACCTAAAATCTAAACCTAACCCCAAATCTAAACCTAAAATCTAAACCTGACCCCAAATCTAAACCAAACCCCAAATCTAAACCTAACCCCAAATCTAAACCTAAAATCTAAACCTAACCCCAAATCTAAACCTAACCCCAAATCTAAACCTAAAATCTAAACCTAACCCCAAATCTAAACCTAAAATCTAAACCTAACCCCAAATCTAATCCTAAAATCTAAACCTAAAATCTAAACCTAACCCCAAATCTAAACCTAAAATCTAAACCTGACCCCAAATCTAAACCTAACCCCAAATCTAAACCTAAAATCTAAACCTAACCCCAAATCTAAACCTAAAATCTAAACCTGACCCCAAATCTAAACCTAACCCCAAATCTAAACCTAAAATCTAAACCTAACCCCAAATCTAAACCTAACCCCAAATCTAAACCTAAAATCTAAACCTAACTCCAAATCTAAACCTAAAATCTAAACCTAACCCCAAATCTAAACCTAAAATCTAAACCTAACCCCAAATCTAAACCTAAAATGTAAACCTAACCCCAAATCTAAACCTAAAATCTAAACCTAACCCCAAATCTAAACCTAACCCCAAATCTAAACCTAAAATCTAAACCTAACCCCAAATCTAAACCTAAAATCTAAACCTAACCCCAAATCTAAACCTAACCTCAAATCTAAACCTAAAATCTAAACCTAACCCCAAATCTAAACCTAAAATCTAAACCTAACCCCAAATCTAAACCTAACCCCAAATCTAAACCAAAAATCTAAACCTAACCCAAATCTAACCCTAACCCCAAATATAAACCTAAAATCTAAACCTAACCCCAAATCTAAACCTAAAATCTAAACCTAACCCCAAGTCTAAACCTAACCCCAAATCTAAACCTAAAATCTAAACCTAACCCCAAATCTAAACCTAAAATCTAAACCTAACCCCAAATCTAAACCTAAAATCTAAACCTAACCCCAAATCTAAACCTAAAATATAAACCTAACCCCAAATCTAAACCTAAAATCTAAACCTAACCCCAAATCTAAACCTAAAATCTAAACCTAACCCCAAATCTAAACCTAAAATGTAAACCTAACCCCAAATCTAAACCTAAAATCTAAACGTAACCCCAAATCTAAACCTAAAATCTAAACCTAACCCCAAATCTAAACCTAACCCCAAATCTTACCCCAAATCTAAACCTAACCCCAAATCTAAACCTAAAATCTAAACCTAACCCCAAATCTAAACCTAAAATCTAAACCTAACCCCAAATGTAAACCTTACCCCAAATCTAAACCTAAAATCTAAACCTAACCCCAAATCTAAACCTAAAATCTAAACCTAACCCCAAATCTAAACCTAAAATCTAAACATAAACCCAAATCTAAACCTAAAATCTAAACCTAACCCCAAATATAAAACTAACCCCAAATATAAACCAAAAATCTAAACCTAACCCCAAATCTAAACCTAAAATCTAAACCTAACCCCAAATCTAAACCTAACCCCAAATCTAAACCTAAAATCTAAACCTAACCCCAAATCTAAACCTAAAAACTAAACCTAACCCCAAATCTAAACATAACCCCAAATCTAAACCAAAAATCTAAACCTAACCCCAAATCTAAACCTAACCCCATATCTAAACCTAAAATCTAAACCTAACCCCAAATCTAAACCAAAAATCTAAACCTAACCCCAAATCTAATCCTAACCCCAAACCTAAACCTAAAATCTAAACGTAACCCCAAATCTAAACCTTACCCCAAATATAAACCTAAAATCTAAACCTAACCCCAAATCTAAACCTAAAATCTAAACCTAACCCCAAATCTAAACCTAAAATCTAAACCTAAAATCTAAACCTAACCCCAAATCTAAACCTAAAATCTAAACCTAACCCCAAATCTAAACCTAACCCCAAATCTAAACCTAAAATCTAAACCTAACCCCAAATCTAAACCTAACCCCAAATCTAAACCTAAAATCTAAACCTAACCCCAAATCTAAACCTAAAATCTAAACCTAAAATCTAAACCTAACCCCAAATCTAAACCTAAAATCTAAACCTGACCCCAAATATAAACCTAACCCCAAATCTAAACCTAAAATCTAAACGTAACCCCAAATCTAAACCTAAAATCTAAACCTAACCCCAAATCTAAACCTAACCCCAAATCTAAACCTGAAATCTAAACCTAACCCCAAATCTAAACCTAAAATCTACACCTAACCCCAAATCTAAACCTAAAATCTAAACCTAACCCCAAATCTAAACCTAACCCCAAATCTAAACCAAAAATCTAAACCTAACCCCAAATCTAAACCTAACCCCAAATCTAAACCTAAAATCTAAACCTAACCCCAAATCTAAACCTAAAATCTAAACCTAACCCCAAATCTAAACCTAAACCCAAATCTAAACCTTAAATCTAAACCTAACCCCAAATCTAAACCAAAAATCTAAACCTAACCCCAAATCTAAACCTAAAATCTAAACCTAACCCCAAATCTAAACCTAACCCCAAATCTAAACCTAAAATCTAAACCTAACCCCAAATCTAAACCTAAAATCTAAACCTAACCCGAAATCTAAACCTAACCCCAAATCTAAACCTAAAATCTAAACCTAACCCCAAATCTAAACCTAACCCCAAATCTAAACCTAAAATCTAAACCTAACCCCAAATCTAAACCTAAAATCTAAACCTAACGCCAAGTCTAAACCTAACCCCAAATCTAAACCTAAAATCTAAACCTAACCCCAAATCTAAACCTAAAATCTAAACCTAACCCCAAATCTAAACCTAAAATCTAAACCTAACGCCAAGTCTAAACCTAACCCCAAATCTAAACCTAAAATCTAAACCTAACCCCAAATCTAAACCTAAAATCTAAACCTAACCCCAAATCTAAACCTAAAATCTAAACCTAACCCCAAATCTAAACCTAACCCCAAATCTAAACCTAAAATCTAAACCTAAAATCTAAACCTAACCCCAAATCTAAACCTAAAATCTAAACCTAACCCCAAATCTAAACCTAACCCCAAATCTAAACCTAAAATCTAAACCTAACCCCAAATCTAAACCTAACCCCAAATCTAAACCTAAAATCTAAACCTAACCCCAAATCTAAACCTAAAATCTAAACCTAAAATCTAAACCTAACCCCAAATCTAAACCTAAAATCTAAACCTGACCCCAAATATAAACCTAACCCCTAATCTAAACCTAAAATCTAAACGTAACCCCAAATCTAAACCTAAAATCTAATCCTAACCCCAAATCTAAACCTAACCCCAAATCTAAACCTGAAATCTAAACCTAACCCCAAATCTAAACCTAAAATCTACACCTAACCCCAAATCTAAACCTAAAATCTAAACCTAACCCCAAACCTAAACCTAACCCCAAATCTAAACCAAAAATCTAAACCTAACCCCAAATCTAAACCTAACCCCAAATCTAAACCTAAAATCTAAACCTAACCCCAAATCTAAACCTAAAATCTAAACCTAACCCCAAATCTAAACCTAACCCCAAATCTAAACCTTAAATCTAAACCTAACCCCAAATCTAAACCAAAAATCTAAACCTAACCTCAAATCTAAACCTAACCCCATATCTAAACCTAAAATCTAAACCTAACCCCAAATCTAAACCAAAAATCTAAACCTAACCCCAAATCTAAACCTAACCCCAAACCTAAACCTAAAATCTAAACCTAACCCCAAATATAAACCTAAAATCTAAACCTAACCCCAAATTTAAACCTAAAATCTAAACCTAAAATCTAAACCTAACCCCAAATCTAAACCTAACCCCAAATATAAACCTAAAATCTAAACCTAACCCCAAATCTAAACCTAAAATCTAAACCTAAAATCTAAAACTAACCCCAAATCTAAACCTAACCCCAAATCTAAACCTAAAATCTACACCTAACCCCAAATCTAAACCTAACCCCAAATCTAAACCTAAAATCTAAACCTAACCCCAAATCTAAACCTAAAATCTAAACCTAACCCCAAATCTAAACCTAAAATCTAAACCTAAAATCTAAACCTAACCCCAAATCTAAACCTAACCCCAAATCTAAACCTAAAATCTAAACCTAACCCCAAATCTAAACCTAACCCCAAATCTAAACCTAAAATCTAAACCTAACCCCAAATCTAAACCTAAAATCTAAACCTAAAATCTAAACCTAACCCCAAATCTAAACCTAAAATCTAAACCTGACCCCAAATATAAACCTAACCCCTAATCTAAACCTAAAATCTAAACGTAACCCCAAATCTAAACCTAAAATCTAATCCTAACCCCAAATCTAAACCTAACCCCAAATCTAAACCTGAAATCTAAACCTAACCCCAAATCTAAACCTAAAATCTACACCTAACCCCAAATCTAAACCTAAAATCTAAACCTAACCCCAAACCTAAACCTAACCCCAAATCTAAACCAAAAATCTAAACCTAACCCCAAATCTAAACCTAACCCCAAATCTAAACCTAAAATCTAAACCTAACCCCAAATCTAAACCTAAAATCTAAACCTAACCCCAAATCTAAACCTAACCCCAAATCTAAACCTTAAATCTAAACCTAACCCCAAATCTAAACCAAAAATCTAAACCTAACCTCAAATCTAAACCTAACCCCATATCTAAACCTAAAATCTAAACCTAACCCCAAATCTAAACCAAAAATCTAAACCTAACCCCAAATCTAAACCTAACCCCAAACCTAAACCTAAAATCTAAACCTAACCCCAAATATAAACCTAAAATCTAAACCTAACCCCAAATTTAAACCTAAAATCTAAACCTAAAATCTAAACCTAACCCCAAATCTAAACCTAACCCCAAATATAAACCTAAAATCTAAACCTAACCCCAAATCTAAACCTAAAATCTAAACCTAAAATCTAAAACTAACCCCAAATCTAAACCTAACCCCAAATCTAAACCTAAAATCTACACCTAACCCCAAATCTAAACCTAACCCCAAATCTAAACCTAAAATCTAAACCTAACCCCAAATCTAAACCTAACCCCAAATCTAAACCTAAAATCTAAACCTAACCCCAAATCTAAACCTAAAATCTAAACCTAAAATCTAAACCTAACCCCAAATCTAAACCTAAAATCTAAACCTAACCCCAAATCTAAACCTAACCCCAAATCTAAACCTAAAATCTAAACGTAACCCCAAATCTAAACCTAAAATCTAAACCTAACCCCAAATCTAAACCTAACCCCAAATCTAAACCTGAAATCTAAACCTAACCCCAAATCTAAACCTAAAATCTACACCTAACCCCAAATCTAAACCTAAAATCTAAACCTAACCCCAAATCTAAACCTAACCCCAAATCTAAACCAAAAATCTAAACCTAACCCCAAATCTAAACCTAACCCCAAATCTAAACCTAAAATCTAAACCTAACCCCAAATCTAAACCTAAAATCTAAACCTAACCCCAAATCTAAACCTAAACCCAAATCTAAACCTTAAATCTAAACCTAACCCCAAATCTAAACCAAAAATCTAAACCTAACCCCAAATCTAAACCTAAAATCTAAACCTAACCCCAAATCTAAACCTAACCCCAAATCTAAACCTAAAATCTAAACCTAACCCCAAATCTAAACCTAAAATCTAAACCTAACCCGAAATCTAAACCTAACCCCAAATCTAAACCTAAAATCTAAACCTAACCCCAAATCTAAACCTAACCCCAAATCTAAACCTAAAATCTAAACCTAACCCCAAATCTAAACCTAAAATCTAAACCTAACGCCAAGTCTAAACCTAACCCCAAATCTAAACCTAAAATCTAAACCTAACCCCAAATCTAAACCTAAAATCTAAACCTAACCCCAAATCTAAACCTAAAATCTAAACCTAACGCCAAGTCTAAACCTAACCCCAAATCTAAACCTAAAATCTAAACCTAAAATCTAAACCTAACCCCAAATCTAAACCTAAAATCTAAACCTAACCCCAAATCTAAACCTAAACCCAAATCTAAACCTAAAATCTAAACCTAAAATCTAAACCTAACCCCAAATCTAAACCTAAAATCTAAACCTAACCCCAAATCTAAACCTAACCCCAAATCTAAACCTAAAATCTAAACCTAACCCCAAATCTAAACCTAACCCCAAATCTAAACCTAAAATCTAAACCTAACCCCAAATCTAAACCTAAAATCTAAACCTAAAATCTAAACCTAACCCCAAATCTAAACCTAAAATCTAAACCTGACCCCAAATATAAACCTAACCCCTAATCTAAACCTAAAATCTAAACGTAACCCCAAATCTAAACCTAAAATCTAATCCTAACCCCAAATCTAAACCTAACCCCATATCTAAACCTGAAATCTAAACCTAACCCCAAATCTAAACCTAAAATCTACACCTAACCCCAAATCTAAACCTAAAATCTAAACCTAACCCCAAACCTAAACCTAACCCCAAATCTAAACCAAAAATCTAAACCTAACCCCAAATCTAAACCTAACCCCAAATCTAAACCTAAAATCTAAACCTAACCCCAAATCTAAACCTAAAATCTAAACCTAACCCCAAATCTAAACCTAACCCCAAATCTAAACCTTAAATCTAAACCTAACCCCAAATCTAAACCAAAAATCTAAACCTAACCTCAAATCTAAACCTAACCCCATATCTAAACCTAAAATCTAAACCTAACCCCAAATCTAAACCAAAAATCTAAACCTAACCCCAAATCTAAACCTAACCCCAAACCTAAACCTAAAATCTAAACCTAACCCCAAATATAAACCTAAAATCTAAACCTAACCCCAAATTTAAACCTAAAATCTAAACCTAAAATCTAAACCTAACCCCAAATCTAAACCTAACCCCAAATATAAACCTAAAATCTAAACCTAACCCCAAATCTAAACCTAAAATCTAAACCTAAAATCTAAAACTAACCCCAAATCTAAACCTAACCCCAAATCTAAACCTAAAATCTACACCTAACCCCAAATCTAAACCTAACCCCAAATCTAAACCTAAAATCTAAACCTAACCCCAAATCTAAACCTAAAATCTAAACCTAACCCCAAATCTAAACCTAAAATCTAAACCTAAAATCTAAACCTAACCCCAAATCTAAACCTAAAATCTAAACCTGACCCCAAATCTAAACCTAACCCCAAATCTAAACCTAAAATCTAAACCTAACCCCAAATCTAAACCTAAAATCTAAACCTGACCCCAAATCTAAACCTAACCCCAAATCTAAACCTAAAATCTAAACCTAACCCCAAATCTAAACCTAAAATCTAAACCTAACCCCAAATCTAAACCTAAAATCTAAACCTAACCCCAAATCTAAACCTAAAATCTAAACCTAAAATCTAAACCTAACCCCAAATCTAAACCTAAAATCTAAACCTGACCCCAAATCTAAACCTAACCCCAAATCTAAACCTAAAATCTAAACCTAACCCCAAATCTAAACCTAAAATCTAAACCTGACCCCAAATCTAAACCTAACCTCAAATCTAAACCTAAAATCTAAACCTAACCCCAAATCTAAACCTAACCCCAAATCTAAACCTAAAATCTAAACCTAACCCCAAATCTAAACCTAAAATCTAAACCTAACCCCAAATCTAAACCTAAAATCTAAACCTAACCCCAAATCTAAACCTAAAATGTAAACCTAACCCCAAATCTAAACCTAAAATCTAAACCTAACCCCAAATCTAAACCTAACCCCAAATCTAAACCTAAAATCTAAACCTAACCCCAAATCTAAACCTAAAATCTAAACCTAACCCCAAATCTAAACCTAACCTCAAATCTAAACCTTAAATCTAAACCTAACCCCAAATCTAAACCTAAAATCTAAACCTAACCCCAAATCTAAACCTAACCCCAAATCTAAACCAAAAATCTAAACCTAACCCAAATCTAACCCTAACCCCAAATATAAACCTAAAATCTAAACCTAACCCCAAATCTAAACCTAAAATCTAAACCTAACCCCAAGTCTAAACCTAACCCCAAATCTAAACCTAAAATCTAAACCTAACCCCAAATCTAAACCTAAAATCTAAACCTAACCCCAAATCTAAACCTAAAATATAAACCTAACCCCAAATCTAAACCTAAAATCTAAACCTAACCCCAAATCTAAACCTAAAATCTAAACCTAACCCCAAATCTAAACCTAAAATCTAAACCTAACCCCAAATCTAAACCTAAAATCTAAACGTAACCCCAAATCTAAACCTAAAATCTAAACCTAACCCCAAATCTAAACCTAACCCCAAATCTTACCCCAAATCTAAACCTAACCCCAAATCTAAACCTAAAATCTAAACCTAACCCCAAATCTAAACCTAAAATCTAAACCTAACCCCAAATGTAAACCTTACCCCAAATCTAAACCTAAAATCTAAACCTAACCCCAAATATAAAACTAACCCCAAATATAAACCAAAAATCTAAACCTAACCCCAAATCTAAACCTAAAATCTAAACCTAACCCCAAATCTAAACCTAACCCCAAATCTAAACCTAAAATCTAAACCTAACCCCAAATCTAAACCTAAAAACTAAACCTAACCCCAAATCTAAACGTAACCCCAAATCTAAACCAAAAATCTAAACCTAACCCCAAATCTAAACCTAACCCCATATCTAAACCTAAAATCTAAACCTAACCCCAAATCTAAACCAAAAATCTAAACCTAACCCCAAATCTAAACCTAACCCCAAACCTAAACCTAAAATCTAAACGTAATCCCAAATCTAAACCTTACCCCAAATATAAACCTAAAATCTAAACCTAACCCCAAATCTAAACCTAAAATCTAAACCTAACCCCAAATCTAAACCTAAAATCTAAACCTAAAATCTAAACCTAACCCCAAATCTAAACCTAAAATCTAAACCTAACCCCAAATCTAAACCTAACCCCAAATCTAAACCTAAAATCTAAACCTAACCCCAAATCTAAACCTAACCCCAAATCTAAACCTAAAATCTAAACCTAACCCCAAATCTAAACCTAAAATCTAAACCTAAAATCTAAACCTAACCCCAAATCTAAACCTAAAATCTAAACCTGACCCCAAATATAAACCTAACCCCAAATCTAAACCTAAAATCTAAACGTAACCCCAAATCTAAACCTAAAATCTAAACCTAACCCCAAATCTAAACCTAACCCCAAATCTAAACCTGAAATCTAAACCTAACCCCAAATCTAAACCTAAAATCTACACCTAACCCCAAATCTAAACCTAAAATCTAAACCTAACCCCAAATCTAAACCTAACCCCAAATCTAAACCAAAAATCTAAACCTAACCCCAAATCTAAACCTAACCCCAAATCTAAACCTAAAATCTAAACCTAACCCCAAATCTAAACCTAAAATCTAAACCTAACCCCAAATCTAAACCTAAACCCAAATCTAAACCTTAAATCTAAACCTAACCCCAAATCTAAACCAAAAATCTAAACCTAACCCCAAATCTAAACCTAAAATCTAAACCTAACCCCAAATCTAAACCTAACCCCAAATCTAAACCTAAAATCTAAACCTAACCCCAAATCTAAACCTAAAATCTAAACCTAACCCGAAATCTAAACCTAACCCCAAATCTAAACCTAAAATCTAAACCTAACCCCAAATATAAACCTAACCCCAAATCTAAACCTAAAATCTAAACCTAACCCCAAATCTAAACCTAAAATCTAAACCTAACGCCAAGTCTAAACCTAACCCCAAATCTAAACCTAAAATCTAAACCTAACCCCAAATCTAAACCTAAAATCTAAACCTAACCCCAAATCTAAACCTAAAATCTAAACCTAACGCCAAGTCTAAACCTAACCCCAAATCTAAACCTAAAATCTAAACCTAACCCCAAATCTAAACCTAAAATCTAAACCTAACCCCAAATCTAAACCTAAAATCTAAACCTAACCCCAAATCTAAACCTAACCCCAAATCTAAACCTAAAATCTAAACCTAACCCCAAATCTAAACCTAACCCCAAATCTAAACCTAAAATCTAAACCTAACCCCAAATCTAAACCTAACCCCAAATCTAAACCTAAAATCTAAACCTAACCCCAAATCTAAACCTAACCCCAAATCTAAACCTAAAATCTAAACCTAACCCCAAATCTAAACCTAAAATCTAAACCTAAAATCTAAACCTAACCCCAAATCTAAACCTAAAATCTAAACCTGACCCCAAATATAAACCTAACCCCAAATCTAAACCTAAAATCTAAACGTAACCCCAAATCTAAACCTAAAATCTAAACCTAACCCCAAATCTAAACCTAACCCCAAATCTAAACCTGAAATCTAAACCTAACCCCAAATCTAAACCTAAAATCTACACCTAACCCCAAATCTAAACCTAAAATCTAAACCTAACCCCAAACCTAAACCTAACCCCAAATCTAAACCAAAAATCTAAACCTAACCCCAAATCTAAACCTAACCCCAAATCTAAACCTAAAATCTAAACCTAACCCCAAATCTAAACCTAAAATCTAAACCTAACCCCAAATCTAAACCTAACCCCAAATCTAAACCTTAAATCTAAACCTAACCCCAAATCTAAACCAAAAATCTAAACCTAACCTCAAATCTAAACCTAACCCCATATCTAAACCTAAAATCTAAACCTAACCCCAAATCTAAACCAAAAATCTAAACCTAACCCCAAATCTAAACCTAACCCCAAACCTAAACCTAAAATCTAAACCTAACCCCAAATATAAACCTAAAATCTAAACCTAACCCCAAATTTAAACCTAAAATCTAAACCTAAAATCTAAACCTAACCCCAAATCTAAACCTAACCCCAAATATAAACCTAAAATCTAAACCTAACCCCAAATCTAAACCTAAAATCTAAACCTAAAATCTAAAACTAACCCCAAATCTAAACCTAACCCCAAATCTAAACCTAAAATCTACACCTAACCCCAAATCTAAACCTAACCCCAAATCTAAACCTAAAATCTAAACCTAACCCCAAATCTAAACCTAAAATCTAAACCTAACCCCAAATCTAAACCTAAAATCTAAACCTAAAATCTAAACCTAACCCCAAATCTAAACCTAAAATCTAAACCTGACCCCAAATCTAAACCTAACCCCAAATCTAAACCTAAAATCTAAACCTAACCCCAAATCTAAACCTAAAATCTAAACCTGACCCCAAATCTAAACCTAACCCCAAATCTAAACCTAAAATCTAAACCTAACCCCAAATCTAAACCTAAAATCTAAACCTAACCCCAAATCTAAACCTAAAATCTAAACCTAACCCCAAATCTAAACCTAAAATCTAAACCTAACCCCAAATCTAAACCTAAAATCTAAACCTAACCCCAAATCTAAACCTAAAATCTAAACCTAACCCCAAATCTAAACCTAAAATCTAAACCTAACCCCAAATCTAAACCTAACCCCAAATCTAAACCTTAAATCTAAACCTAACCCCAAATCTAAACCAAAAATCTAAACCTAACCTCAAATCTAAACCTAACCCCATATCTAAACCTAAAATCTAAACCTAACCCCAAATCTAAACCAAAAATCTAAACCTAACCCCAAATCTAAACCTAACCCCAAACCTAAACCTAAAATCTAAACCTAACCCCAAATATAAACCTAAAATCTAAACCTAACCCCAAATTTAAACCTAAAATCTAAACCTAAAATCTAAACCTAACCCCAAATCTAAACCTAACCCCAAATATAAACCTAAAATCTAAACCTAACCCCAAATCTAAACCTAAAATCTAAACCTAAAATCTAAAACTAACCCCAAATCTAAACCTAACCCCAAATCTAAACCTAAAATCTACACCTAACCCCAAATCTAAACCTAACCCCAAATCTAAACCTAAAATCTAAACCTAACCCCAAATCTAAACCTAAAATCTAAACCTAACCCCAAATCTAAACCTAAAATCTAAACCTAAAATCTAAACCTAACCCCAAATCTAAACCTAAAATCTAAACCTGACCCCAAATCTAAACCTAACCCCAAATCTAAACCTAAAATCTAAACCTAACCCCAAATCTAAACCTAAAATCTAAACCTGACCCCAAATCTAAACCTAACCCCAAATCTAAACCTAAAATCTAAACCTAACCCCAAATCTAAACCTAAAATCTAAACCTAACCCCAAATCTAAACCTAAAATCTAAACCTAACCCCAAATCTAAACCTAAAATCTAAACCTAACACCAAATCTAAACCTAAAATCTAAACCTAAAATCTAAACCTAACCCCAAATCTAAACCTAAAATCTAAACCTGACCCCAAATCTAAACCTAACCCCAAATCTAAACCTAAAATCTAAACCTAACCCCAAATCTAAACCTAAAATCTAAACCTGACCCCAAATCTAAACCTAACCTCAAATCTAAACCTAAAATCTAAACCTAACCCCAAATCTAAACCTAACCCCAAATCTAAACCTAAAATCTAAACCTAACCCCAAATCTAAACCTAAAATCTAAACCTAACCCCAAATCTAAACCTAAAATCTAAACCTAACCCCAAATCTAAACCTAAAATGTAAACCTAACCCCAAATCTAAACCTAAAATCTAAACCTAACCCCAAATCTAAACCTAACCCCAAATCTAAACCTAAAATCTAAACCTAACCCCAAATCTAAACCTAAAATCTAAACCTGACCCCAAATCTAAACCTAACCTCAAATCTAAACCTTAAATCTAAACCTAACCCCAAATCTAAACCTAAAATCTAAACCTAACCCCAAATCTAAACCTAACCCCAAATCTAAACCAAAAATCTAAACCTAACCCAAATCTAACCCTAACCCCAAATATAAACCTAAAATCTAAACCTAACCCCAAATCTAAACCTAAAATCTAAACCTAACCCCAAGTCTAAACCTAACCCCAAATCTAAACCTAAAATCTAAACCTAACCCCAAATCTAAACCTAAAATCTAAACCTAACCCCAAATCTAAACCTAAAATATAAACCTAACCCCAAATCTAAACCTAAAATCTAAACCTAACCCCAAATCTAAACCTAAAATCTAAACCTAACCCCAAATCTAAACCTAAAATCTAAACCTAACCCCAAATCTAAACCTAAAATCTAAACGTAACCCCAAATCTAAACCTAAAATCTAAACCTAACCCCAAATCTAAACCTAACCCCAAATCTTACCCCAAATCTAAACCTAACCCCAAATCTAAACCTAAAATCTAAACCTAACCCCAAATCTAAACCTAAAATCTAAACCTAACCCCAAATGTAAACCTTACCCCAAATCTAAACCTAAAATCTAAACCTAACCCCAAATCTAAACCTAAAATCTAAACCTAACCCCAAATCTAAACCTAAAATCTAAACATAAACCCAAATCTAAACCTAAAATCTAAACCTAACCCCAAATATAAAACTAACCCCAAATATAAACCTAAAATCTAAACCTAACCCCAAATCTAAACCTAAAATCTAAACCTAACCCCAAATCTAAACCTAACCCCATATCTAAACCTAAAATCTAAACCTAACCCCAAATCTAAACCAAAAATCTAAACCTAACCCCAAATCTAAACCTAACCCCAAACCTAAACCTAAAATCTAAACGTAACCCCAAATCTAAACCTAACCCCAAATATAAACCTAAAATCTAAACCTAACCCCAAATCTAAACCTAAAATCTAAACCTAACCCCAAATCTAAACCTAAAATCTAAACCTAACCCCAAATCTAAACCTAAAATCTAAACCTAAAATCTAAACCTAACCTCAAATCTAAACCTAACCCCAAATCTAAACCTAAAATCTACACCTAACCCCAAATCTAAACCTAACCGCAAATCTAAACCTAAAATCTAAACCTAACCCCAAATCTAAACCTAAAATCTAAACCTAACCCCAAATCTAAACCTAAAATCTAAACCTAACCCCAAATCTAAACCTAAAATCTAAACCTAAAATCTAAACCTAACCCCAAATCTAAACCTAAAATCTAAACCTAAAATCTAAACCTAAAATCTAAACCTAACCCCAAATCTAAACCTAAAATCTACACCTAACCCCAAATCTAAACCTAACCCCAAATCTAAACCTAAAATCTAAACCTAACCCCAAATCTAAACCTAAAATCTAAACTTAACCCCAAATCTAAACCTAAAATCTAAACCTAACCCCAAATCTAAACCTAAAATCTAAACCTAACCCCAAATCTAAACCTAAAATCTAAACGTAAAATCTAAACCTAACCCCAAATCTAAACCTAAAATCTAAACCTAACCCCAAATCTAAACCTAACCCCAAATCTAAACCTAAAATCTAAACCTAACCCCAAATCTAAACCTAAAATCTAAACCTAACCCCAAATCTAAACCTAAAATCTAAACCTAACCCCAAATCTAAACCTAAAATCTAAACCTAACCCCAAATCTAAACCTAACCCCAAATCTAAACCAAAAATCTAAACCTAACCCCAAATCTAAACCTAACCCCAAATCTAAACCTAAAATCTAAACCTAACCCCAAATCTAAACCTAACCCCAAATCTAAACCTAAAATCTAAACCTAACCCCAAATCTAAACCTAAAATCTAAACCTAACCCCAAATCTAAACCTAAAATCTAAACCTAACCCGAAGTCTAAACCTAACCCCAAATCTAAACCTAAAATCTAAACCTAACCTCAAATCTAAACCTAACCCCATATCTAAACCTAAAATCTAAACCTAACCCCAAATCTAAACCAAAAATCTAAACCTAACCCCAAATCTAAACCTAACCCCAAACCTAAACCTAAAATCTAAACCTAACCCCAAATCTAAACCTAAAATCTAAACCTAAAATCTAAACCTAACCCCAAATATAAACCTAACCCCAAATATAAACCTAAAATCTAAACCTAACCCCAAATCTAAACCTAAAATCTAAACCTAAAATCTAAACCTAACCCCAAATCTAAACCTAACCCCAAATCTAAACCTAAAATCTAAACCTAACCCCAAATCTAAACCTAACCCCAAATCTAAACGTAAAATCTACACCTAACCCCAAATCTAAACCTAAAATCTAAACCTAAAATCTAAACCTAACCCCAAATCTAAACCTAAAATCTAAACCTGACCCCAAATCTAAACCTAACCCCAAATCTAAACCTAAAATCTAAACCTAACCCCAAATCTAAACCTAAAATCTAAACCTGACCCCAAATCTAAACCTAACCCCAAATCTAAACCTAAAATCTAAACCTAACCCCAAATCTAAACCTAAAATCTAAACCTAACCCCAAATCTAAACCTAAAATCTAAACCTAAAATCTAAACCTAACCCCAAATCTAAACCTAAAATCTAAACCTAAAATCTAAACCTAACCCCAAATCTAAACCTAAAATCTAAACCTAAAATCTAAACCTAACCCCAAATCTAAACCTAACCCCAAATCTAAACCTAAAATCTACACCTAACCCCAAATCTAAACCTAACCCCAAATCTAAACCTAAAATCTAAACCTAACCCCAAATCTAAACCTAAAATCTAAACCTAACCCCAAATCTAAACCTAAAATCTAAACTTAACCCCAAATCTAAACCTAAAATCTAAACCTAACCCCAAATCTAAACCTAAAATCTAAACCTAACCCCAAATCTAAACCTAAAATCTAAACGTAAAATCTAAACCTAACCCCAAATCTAAACCTAAAATCTAAACCTAACCCCAAATCTAAACCTAAAATCTAAACCTAACCCCAAATCTAAACCTAAAATCTAAACCTAACCCCAAATCTAAACCTAAAATCTAAACCTAACCCCAAATCTAAACCTAACCCCAAATCTAAACCAAAAATCTAAACCTAACCCCAAATCTAAACCTAACCCCAAATCTAAACCTAAAATCTAAACCTAACCCCAAATCTAAACCTAACCCCAAATCTAAACCTAAAATCTAAACCTAACCCCAAATCTAAACCTAAAATCTAAACCTAACCCCAAATCTAAACCTAAAATCTAAACCTAACCCGAAGTCTAAACCTAACCCCAAATCTAAACCTAAAATCTAAACCTAACCTCAAATCTAAACCTAACCCGATATCTAAACCTAAAATCTAAACCTAACCCCAAATCTAAACCAAAAATCTAAACCTAACCCCAAATCTAAACCTAACCCCAAACCTAAACCTAAAATCTAAACCTAACCCCAAATATAAACCTAAAATCTAAACCTAACCCCAAATCTAAACCTAAAATCTAAACCTAAAATCTAAACCTAACCCCAAATCTAAACCTAACCCCAAATATAAACCTAAAATCTAAACCTAACCCCAAATCTAAACCTAAAATCTAAACCTAAAATCTAAACCTAACCCCAAATCTAAACCTAACCCCAAATCTAAACCTAAAATCTAAACCTAACCCCAAATCTAAACCTAACCCCAAATCTAAACCTAAAATCTAAACCTAACCCCAAATCTAAACCTAAAATCTAAACCTAACCCCAAATCTAAACCTAAAATCTAAACCTAAAATCTAAACCTAACCCCAAATCTAAACCTAAAATCTAAACCTGACCCCAAATCTAAACCTAACCCCAAATCTAAACCTAAAATCTAAACCTAACCCCAAATCTAAACCTAAAATCTAAACCTGACCCCAAATCTAAACCTAACCCCAAATCTAAACCTAAAATCTAAACCTAACCCCAAATCTAAACCTAACCCCAAATCTAAACCTAAAATCTAAACCTAACCCCAAATCTAAACCTAAAATCTAAACCTAACCCCAAATCTAAACCTAAAATCTAAACCTAACCCCAAATCTAAACCTAACCCCAAATCTAAACCTAAAATCTAAACCTAACCCCAAATCTAAACCTAAAATCTAAACCTAACCCCAAATCTAAACCTAACCCCAAATCTAAACCTTAAATCTAAACCTAACCCCAAATCTAAACCTAAAATCTAAACCTAACCCCAAATCTAAACCTAAAATCTAAACCTAACCCCAAATCTAAACCTAACCCCAAATCTAAACCTAAAATCTAAACCTAACCCCAAATCTAAACCTAAAAACTAAACCTAACCCCAAATCTAAACGTAACCCCAAATCTAAACCAAAAATCTAAACCTAACCCCAAATATAAACCTAACCCCATATCTAAACCTAAAATCTAAACCTAACCCCAAATCTAAACCAAAAATCTGAACCTAACCCCAAATCTAAACCTAACCCCAAACCTAAACCTAAAATCTAAACGTAACCCCAAATCTAAACCTTACCCCAAATATAAACCTAAAATCTAAACCTAACCCCAAATCTAAACCTAAAATCTAAACCTAACCCCAAATCTAAACCTTAAATCTAAACCTAACCCCAAATCTAAACCTAAAATCTAAACCTAAAATCTAAACCTAACCTCAAATCTAAACCTAACCCCAAATCTAAACCTAAAATCTACACCTAACCCCAAATCTAAACCTAACCCCAAATCTAAACCTAAAATCTAAACCTAACCCCAAATCTAAACCTCAAATCTAAACCTAACCCCAAATCTAAACCTAAAATCTACACCTAACCCCAAATCTAAACCTAACCCCAAATCTAAACCTAAAATCTAAACCTAACCCCAAATCTAAACCTAAAATCTAAACCTAACCCCAAATCTAAACCTAAAATCTAAACCTAAAATCTAAACCTAACCCCAAATCTAAACCTAACCCCAAATATAAACCTAAAATCTAAACCTAACCCCAAATCTAAACCTAAAAACTATACCTAACCCCAAATCTAAACGTAACCCCAAATCTAAACCAAAAATCTAAACCTAACCCCAAATCTAAACCTAACCCCATATCTAAACCTAAAATCTAAACCTAACCCCAAATCTAAACCAAAAATCTAAACCTAACCCCAAATCTAAACCTAACCCCAAACCTAAACCTAAAATCTAAACGTAACCCCAAATCTAAACCTTACCCCAAATATAAACCTAAAATCTAAACCTAACCCCAAATCTAAACCTAAAATCTAAACCTAACCCCAAATCTAAACCTAAAATCTAAACCTAACCCCAAATCTAAACCTAAAATCTAAACCTAAAATCTAAACCTAACCTCAAATCTAAACCTAACCCCAAATCTAAACCTAAAATCTACACCTAACCCCAAATCTAAACCTAACCCCAAATCTAAACCTAAAATCTAAACCTAACCCCAAATCTAAACCTAAAATCTAAACCTAACCCCAAATCTAAACCTAAAATCTAAACCTAACCCCAAATCTAAACCTAAAATCTAAACCTAAAATCTAAACCTAACCCCAAATCTAAACCTAAAATCTAAACCTAAAATCTAAACCTAACCCCAAATCTAAACCTAAAATCTAAACCTAAAATCTAAACCTAACCCCAAATCTAAACCTAAAATCTACACCTAACCCCAAATCTAAACCTAACCCCAAATCTAAACCTAAAATCTAAACCTAACCCCAAATCTAAACCTAAAATCTAAACCTAACCCCAAATCTAAACCTAAAATCTAAACTTAACCCCAAATCTAAACCTAAAATCTAAACCTAACCCCAAATCTAAACCTAAAATCTAACCTAACCCCAAATCTAAACCTAAAATCTAAACGTAAAATCTAAACCTAACCCCAAATCTAAACCTAAAATCTAAACCTAACCCCAAATCTAAACCTAACCCCAAATCTAAACCTAAAATATAAACCTAACCCCAAATCTAAACCTAAAATCTAAACCTAACCCCAAATCTAAACCTAAAATCTAAACCTAACCCCAAATCTAAACCTAAAATCTAAACCTAACCCCAAATCTAAACCTAAAATCTAAACCTAACCCCAAATCTAAACCTAACCCCAAATCTAAACCAAAAATCTAAACCTAACCCCAAATCTAAACCTAACCCCAAATCTAAACCTAAAATCTAAACCTAACCCCAAATCTAAACCTAACCCCAAATCTAAACCTAAAATCTAAACCTAACCCCAAATCTAAACCTAAAATCTAAACCTAACCCCAAATCTAAACCTAAAATCTAAACCTAACCCAAAGTCTAAACCTAACCCCAAATCTAAACCTAAAATCTAAACCTAACCTCAAATCTAAACCTAACCCCATATCTAAACCTAAAATCTAAACCTAACCCCAAATCTAAACCAAAAATCTAAACCTAACCCCAAATCTAAACCTAACCCCAAACCTAAACCTAAAATCTAAACCTAACCCCAAATATAAACCTAAAATCTAAACCTAACCCCAAATCTAAACCTAAAATCTAAACCTAAAATCTAAACCTAACCCCAAATATAAACCTAACCCCAAATATAAACCTAAAATCTAAACCTAACCCCAAATCTAAACCTAAAATCTAAACCTAAAATCTAAACCTAACCCCAAATCTAAACCTAACCCCAAATCTAAACCTAAAATCTAAACCTAACCCCAAATCTAAACCTAACCCCAAATCTAAACGTAAAATCTACACCTAACCCCAAATCTAAACCTAAAATCTAAACCTAAAATCTAAACCTAACCCCAAATCTAAACCTAAAATCTAAACCTGACCCCAAATCTAAACCTAACCCCAAATCTAAACCTAAAATCTAAACCTAACCCCAAATCTAAACCTAAAATCTAAACCTGACCCCAAATCTAAACCTAACCCCAAATCTAAACCTAAAATCTAAACCTAACCCCAAATCTAAACCTAAAATCTAAACCTAACCCCAAATCTAAACCTAAAATCTAAACCTAAAATCTAAACCTAACCCCAAATCTAAACCTAAAATCTAAACCTAAAATCTAAACCTAACCCCAAATCTAAACCTAAAATCTAAACCTAAAATCTAAACCTAACCCCAAATCTAAACCTAACCCCAAATCTAAACCTAAAATCTACACCTAACCCCAAATCTAAACCTAACCCCAAATCTAAACCTAAAATCTAAACCTAACCCCAAATCTAAACCTAAAATCTAAACCTAACCCCAAATCTAAACCTAAAATCTAAACTTAACCCCAAATCTAAACCTAAAATCTAAACCTAACCCCAAATCTAAACCTAAAATCTAAACCTAACCCCAAATCTAAACCTAAAATCTAAACGTAAAATCTAAACCTAACCCCAAATCTAAACCTAAAATCTAAACCTAACCCCAAATCTAAACCTAAAATCTAAACCTAACCCCAAATCTAAACCTAAAATCTAAACCTAACCCCAAATCTAAACCTAAAATCTAAACCTAACCCCAAATCTAAACCTAAAATCTAAACCTAACCCCAAATCTAAACCTAACCCCAAATCTAAACCAAAAATCTAAACCTAACCCCAAATCTAAACCTAACCCCAAATCTAAACCTAAAATCTAAACCTAACCCCAAATCTAAACCTAACCCCAAATCTAAACCTAAAATCTAAACCTAACCCCAAATCTAAACCTAAAATCTAAACCTAACCCCAAATCTAAACCTAAAATCTAAACCTAACCCGAAGTCTGAACCTAACCCCAAATCTAAACCTAAAATCTAAACCTAACCTCAAATCTAAACCTAACCCGATATCTAAACCTAAAATCTAAACCTAACCCCAAATCTAAACCAAAAATCTAAACCTAACCCCAAATCTAAACCTAACCCCAAACCTAAACCTAAAATCTAAACCTAACCCCAAATCTAAACCTAACCCCAAATCTAAACCTAAAATCTAAACCTAACCCCAAATCTAAACCTAAAATCTAAACCTAAAATCTAAACCTAACCCCAAATCTAAACCTAAAATCTAAACCTGACCCCAAATATAAACCTAACCCCAAATCTAAACCTAAAATCTAAACGTAACCCCAAATCTAAACCTAAAATCTAAACCTAACCCCAAATCTAAACCTAACCCCAAATCTAAACCTGAAATCTAAACCTAACCCCAAATCTAAACCTAAAATCTACACCTAACCCCAAATCTAAACCTAAAATCTAAACCTAACCCCAAATCTAAACCTAACCCCAAATCTAAACCAAAAATCTAAACCTAACCCCAAATCTAAACCTAACCCCAAATCTAAACCTAAAATCTAAACCTAACCCCAAATCTAAACCTAACCCCAAATCTAAACCTAAAATCTAAACCTAACCCCAAATCTAAACCTAAAATCTAAACCTAACCCGAAATCTAAACCTAACCCCAAATCTAAACCTAAAATCTAAACCTAACCCCAAATCTAAACCTAACCCCAAATCTAAACCTAAAATCTAAACCTAACCCCAAATCTAAACCTAAAATCTAAACCTAACGCCAAGTCTAAACCTAACCCCAAATCTAAACCTAAAATCTAAACCTAACCCCAAATCTAAACCTAAAATCTAAACCTAACCCCAAATCTAAACCTAAAATCTAAACCTAACGCCAAGTCTAAACCTAACCCCAAATCTAAACCTAAAATCTAAACCTAACCCCAAATCTAAACCTAAAATCTAAACCTAACCCCAAATCTAAACCTAAAATCTAAACCTAACCCCAAATCTAAACCTAACCCCAAATCTAAACCTAAAATCTAAACCTAAAATCTAAACCTAACCCCAAATCTAAACCTAAAATCTAAACCTAACCCCAAATCTAAACCTAACCCCAAATCTAAACCTAAAATCTAAACCTAACCCCAAATCTAAACCTAACCCCAAATCTAAACCTAAAATCTAAACCTAACCCCAAATCTAAACCTAAAATCTAAACCTAAAATCTAAACCTAACCCCAAATCTAAACCTAAAATCTATACCTGACCCCAAATATAAACCTAACCCCAAATCTAAACCTAAAATCTAAACGTAACCCCAAATCTAAACCTAAAATCTAAACCTAACCCCAAATCTAAACCTAACCCCAAATCTAAACCTGAAATCTAAACCTAACCCCAAATCTAAACCTAAAATCTACACCTAACCCCAAATCTAAACCTAAAATCTAAACCTAACCCCAAACCTAAACCTAACCCCAAATCTAAACCAAAAATCTAAACCTAACCCCAAATCTAAACCTAACCCCAAATCTAAACCTAAAATCTAAACCTAACCCCAAATCTAAACCTAAAATCTAAACCTAACCCCAAATCTAAACCTAACCCCAAATCTAAACCTTAAATCTAAACCTAACCCCAAATCTAAACCAAAAATCTAAACCTAACCTCAAATCTAAACCTAACCCCATATCTAAACCTAAAATCTAAACCTAACCCCAAATCTAAACCAAAAATCTAAACCTAACCCCAAATCTAAACCTAACCCCAAACCTAAACCTAAAATCTAAACCTAACCCCAAATATAAACCTAAAATCTAAACCTAACCCCAAATTTAAACCTAAAATCTAAACCTAAAATCTAAACCTAACCCCAAATCTAAACCTAACCCCAAATATAAACCTAAAATCTAAACCTAACCCCAAATCTAAACCTAAAATCTAAACCTAAAATCTAAAACTAACCCCAAATCTAAACCTAACCCCAAATCTAAAACTTAAACCTAAACCTAACACCAAATCAAACCTAACCCCAAATCTAAACCTAAAATCTAAACCTAACCCCAAATCTAAACCTAAAATCTAAACCTAACCCCAAATCTGAACCTAAAATCTAAACCTAAAATCTAAACCTAACCCCAAATCTAAACCTAAAATCTAAACCTGACCCCAAATCTAAACCTAACCCCAAATCTAAACCTAAAATCTAAACCTAACCCCAAATCTAAACCTAAAATCTAAACCTGACCCCAAATCTAAACCTAACCCCAAATCTAAACCTAAAATCTAAACCTAACCCCAAATCTAAACCTAAAATCTAAACCTAACCCCAAATCTAAACCTAAAATCTAAACCTAACCCCAAATCTAAACCTAAAATCTAAACCTAAAATCTAAACCTAACCCCAAATCTAAACCTAAAATCTAAACCTGACCCCAAATCTAAACCTAACCCCAAATCTAAACCTAAAATCTAAACCTAACCCCAAATCTAAACCTAAAATCTAAACCTGACCCCAAATCTAAACCTAACCTCAAATCTAAACCTAAAATCTAAACCTAACCCCAAATCTAAACCTAACCCCAAATCTAAACCTAAAATCTAAACCTAACCCCAAATCTAAACCTAAAATCTACACCTAACCCCAAATCTAAACCTAAAATCTAAACCTAACCCCAAATCTAAACCTAAAATGTAAACCTAACCCCAAATCTAAACCTAAAATCTAAACCTAACCCCAAATCTAAACCTAACCCCAAATCTAAACCTAAAATCTAAACCTAACCCCAAATCTAAACCTAAAATCTAAACCTAACCCCAAATCTAAACCTAACCTCAAATCTAAACCTTAAATCTAAACCTAACCCCAAATCTAAACCTAAAATCTAAACCTAACCCCAAATCTAAACCTAACCCCAAATCTAAACCAAAAATCTAAACCTAACCCAAATCTAACCCTAACCCCAAATATAAACCTAAAATCTAAACCTAACCCCAAATCTAAACCTAAAATCTAAACCTAACCCCAAGTCTAAACCTAACCCCAAATCTAAACCTAAAATCTAAACCTAACCCCAAATCTAAACCTAAAATCTAAACCTAACCCCAAATCTAAACCTAAAATATAAACCTAACCCCAAATCTAAACCTAAAATCTAAACCTAACCCCAAATCTAAACCTAAAATCTAAACCTAACCCCAAATCTAAACCTGAAATCTAAACCTAACCCCAAATCTAAACCTAAAATCTACACCTAACCCCAAATCTAAACCTAAAATCTAAACCTAACCCCAAATCTAAACCTAACCCCAAATCTAAACCAAAAATCTAAACCTAACCCCAAATCTAAACCTAACCCCAAATCTAAACCTAAAATCTAAACCTAACCCCAAATCTAAACCTAAAATCTAAACCTAACCCCAAATCTAAACCTAACCCCAAATCTAAACCTTAAATCTAAACCTAACCCCAAATCTAAACCAAAAATCTAAACCTAACCCCAAATCTAAACCTAACCCCAAATCTAAACCTGAAATCTAAACCTAACCCCAAATCTAAACCTAAAATCTACACCTAACCCCAAATCTAAACCTAAAATCTAAACCTAACCCCAAACCTAAACCTAACCCCAAATCTAAACCAAAAATCTAAACCTAACCCCAAATCTAAACCTAACCCCAAATCTAAACCTAAAATCTAAACCTAACCCCAAATCTAAACCTAAAATCTAAACCTAACCCCAAATCTAAACCTAACCCCAAATCTAAACCTTAAATCTAAACCTAACCCCAAATCTAAACCAAAAATCTAAACCTAACCTCAAATCTAAACCTAACCCCATATCTAAACCTAAAATCTAAACCTAACCCCAAATCTAAACCAAAAATCTAAACCTAACCCCAAATCTAAACCTAACCCCAAACCTAAACCTAAAATCTAAACCTAACCCCAAATATAAACCTAAAATCTAAACCTAACCCCAAATTTAAACCTAAAATCTAAACCTAAAATCTAAACCTAACCCCAAATCTAAACCTAACCCCAAATATAAACCTAAAATCTAAACCTAACCCCAAATCTAAACCTAAAATCTAAACCTAAAATCTAAAACTAACCCCAAATCTAAACCTAACCCCAAATCTAAAACTTAAACCTAAACCTAACACCAAATCAAACCTAACCCCAAATCTAAACCTAAAATCTAAACCTAACCCCAAATCTAAACCTAAAATCTAAACCTAACCCCAAATCTGAACCTAAAATCTAAACCTAAAATCTAAACCTAACCCCAAATCTAAACCTAAAATCTAAACCTGACCCCAAATCTAAACCTAACCCCAAATCTAAACCTAAAATCTAAACCTAACCCCAAATCTAAACCTAAAATCTAAACCTGACCCCAAATCTAAACCTAACCCCAAATCTAAACCTAAAATCTAAACCTAACCCCAAATCTAAACCTAAAATCTAAACCTAACCCCAAATCTAAACCTAAAATCTAAACCTAACCCCAAATCTAAACCTAAAATCTAAACCTAAAATCTAAACCTAACCCCAAATCTAAACCTAAAATCTAAACCTGACCCCAAATCTAAACCTAACCCCAAATCTAAACCTAAAATCTAAACCTAACCCCAAATCTAAACCTAAAATCTAAACCTGACCCCAAATCTAAACCTAACCTCAAATCTAAACCTAAAATCTAAACCTAACCCCAAATCTAAACCTAACCCCAAATCTAAACCTAAAATCTAAACCTAACCCCAAATCTAAACCTAAAATCTACACCTAACCCCAAATCTAAACCTAAAATCTAAACCTAACCCCAAATCTAAACCTAAAATGTAAACCTAACCCCAAATCTAAACCTAAAATCTAAACCTAACCCCAAATCTAAACCTAACCCCAAATCTAAACCTAAAATCTAAACCTAACCCCAAATCTAAACCTAAAATCTAAACCTAACCCCAAATCTAAACCTAACCTCAAATCTAAACCTTAAATCTAAACCTAACCCCAAATCTAAACCTAAAATCTAAACCTAACCCCAAATCTAAACCTAACCCCAAATCTAAACCAAAAATCTAAACCTAACCCAAATCTAACCCTAACCCCAAATATAAACCTAAAATCTAAACCTAACCCCAAATCTAAACCTAAAATCTAAACCTAACCCCAAGTCTAAACCTAACCCCAAATCTAAACCTAAAATCTAAACCTAACCCCAAATCTAAACCTAAAATCTAAACCTAACCCCAAATCTAAACCTAAAATATAAACCTAACCCCAAATCTAAACCTAAAATCTAAACCTAACCCCAAATCTAAACCTAAAATCTAAACCTAACCCCAAATCTAAACCTGAAATCTAAACCTAACCCCAAATCTAAACCTAAAATCTACACCTAACCCCAAATCTAAACCTAAAATCTAAACCTAACCCCAAATCTAAACCTAACCCCAAATCTAAACCAAAAATCTAAACCTAACCCCAAATCTAAACCTAACCCCAAATCTAAACCTAAAATCTAAACCTAACCCCAAATCTAAACCTAAAATCTAAACCTAACCCCAAATCTAAACCTAACCCCAAATCTAAACCTTAAATCTAAACCTAACCCCAAATCTAAACCAAAAATCTAAACCTAACCCCAAATCTAAACCTAAAATCTAAACCTAACCCCAAATCTAAACCTAACCCCAAATCTAAACCTAAAATCTAAACCTAACCCCAAATCTAAACCTAAAATCTAAACCTAACCCGAAATCTAAACCTAACCCCAAATCTAAACCTAAAATCTAAACCTAACCCCAAATCTAAACCTAACCCCAAATCTAAACCTAAAATCTAAACCTAACCCCAAATCTAAACCTAAAATCTAAACCTAACGCCAAGTCTAAACCTAACCCCAAATCTAAACCTAAAATCTAAACCTAACCCCAAATCTAAACCTAAAATCTAAACCTAACCCCAAATCTAAACCTAAAATCTAAACCTAACGCCAAGTCTAAACCTAACCCCAAATCTAAACCTAAAATCTAAACCTAACCCCAAATCTAAACCTAAAATCTAAACCTAACCCCAAATCTAAACCTAAAATCTAAACCTAACCCCAAATCTAAACCTAACCCCAAATCTAAACCTAAAATCTAAACCTAAAATCTAAACCTAACCCCAAATCTAAACCTAAAATCTAAACCTAACCCCAAATCTAAACCTAACCCCAAATCTAAACCTAAAATCTAAACCTAACCCCAAATCTAAACCTAACCCCAAATCTAAACCTAAAATCTAAACCTAACCCCAAATCTAAACCTAAAATCTAAACCTAAAATCTAAACCTAACCCCAAATCTAAACCTAAAATCTAAACCTGACCCCAAATATAAACCTAACCCCAAATCTAAACCTAAAATCTAAACGTAACCCCAAATCTAAACCTAAAATCTAAACCTAACCCCAAATCTAAACCTAACCCCAAATCTAAACCTGAAATCTAAACCTAACCCCAAATCTAAACCTAAAATCTACACCTAACCCCAAATCTAAACCTAAAATCTAAACCTAACCCCAAACCTAAACCTAACCCCAAATCTAAACCAAAAATCTAAACCTAACCCCAAATCTAAACCTAACCCCAAATCTAAACCTAAAATCTAAACCTAACCCCAAATCTAAACCTAAAATCTAAACCTAACCCCAAATCTAAACCTAACCCCAAATCTAAACCTTAAATCTAAACCTAACCCCAAATCTAAACCAAAAATCTAAACCTAACCTCAAATCTAAACCTAACCCCATATCTAAACCTAAAATCTAAACCTAACCCCAAATCTAAACCAAAAATCTAAACCTAACCCCAAATCTAAACCTAACCCCAAACCTAAACCTAAAATCTAAACCTAACCCCAAATATAAACCTAAAATCTAAACCTAACCCCAAATTTAAACCTAAAATCTAAACCTAAAATCTAAACCTAACCCCAAATCTAAACCTAACCCCAAATATAAACCTAAAATCTAAACCTAACCCCAAATCTAAACCTAAAATCTAAACCTAAAATCTAAAACTAACCCCAAATCTAAACCTAACCCCAAATCTAAACCTTAAACCTAAACCTAACACCAAATCAAACCTAACCCCAAATCTAAACCTAAAATCTAAACCTAACCCCAAATCTAAACCTAAAATCTAAACCTAACCCCAAATCTAAACCTAAAATCTAAACCTAAAATCTAAACCTAACCCCAAATCTAAACCTAAAATCTAAACCTGACCCCAAATCTAAACCTAACCCCAAATCTAAACCTAAAATCTAAACCTAACCCCAAATCTAAACCTAAAATCTAAACCTGACCCCAAATCTAAACCTAACCCCAAATCTAAACCTAAAATCTAAACCTAACCCCAAATCTAAACCTAAAATCTAAACCTAACCCCAAATCTAAACCTAAAATCTAAACCTAACCCCAAATCTAAACCTAAAATCTAAACCTAAAATCTAAACCTAACCCCAAATCTAAACCTAAAATCTAAACCTGACCCCAAATCTAAACCTAACCCCAAATCTAAACCTAAAATCTAAACCTAACCCCAAATCTAAACCTAAAATCTAAACCTGACCCCAAATCTAAACCTAACCTCAAATCTAAACCTAAAATCTAAACCTAACCCCAAATCTAAACCTAACCCCAAATCTAAACCTAAAATCTAAACCTAACCCCAAATCTAAACCTAAAATCTAAACCTAACCCCAAATCTAAACCTAAAATCTAAACCTAACCCCAAATCTAAACCTAAAATGTAAACCTAACCCCAAATCTAAACCTAAAATCTAAACCTAACCCCAAATCTAAACCTAACCCCAAATCTAAACCTAAAATCTAAACCTAACCCCAAATCTAAACCTAAAATCTAAACCTAACCCCAAATCTAAACCTAACCTCAAATCTAAACCTTAAATCTAAACCTAACCCCAAATCTAAACCTAAAATCTAAACCTAACCCCAAATCTAAACCTAACCCCAAATCTAAACCAAAAATCTAAACCTAACCCAAATCTAACCCTAACCCCAAATATAAACCTAAAATCTAAACCTAACCCCAAATCTAAACCTAAAATCTAAACCTAACCCCAAGTCTAAACCTAACCCCAAATCTAAACCTAAAATCTAAACCTAACCCCAAATCTAAACCTAAAATATAAACCTAACCCCAAATCTAAACCTAAAATATAAACCTAACCCCAAATCTAAACCTAAAATCTAAACCTAACCCCAAATCTAAACCTAAAATCTAAACCTAACCCCAAATCTAAACCTAAAATCTAAACCTAACCCCAAATCTAAACCTAAAATCTAAACGTAACCCCAAATCTAAACCTAAAATCTAAACCTAACCCCAAATCTAAACCTAACCCCAAATCTTACCCCAAATCTAAACCTAACCCCAAATCTAAACCTAAAATCTAAACCTAACCCCAAATCTAAACCTAAAATCTAAACCTAACCCCAAATGTAAACCTTACCCCAAATCTAAACCTAAAATCTAAACCTAACCCCAAATCTAAACCTAAAATCTAAACCTAACCCCAAATCTAAACCTAAAATCTAAACATAAACCCAAATCTAAACCTAAAATCTAAACCTAACCCCAAATATAAAACTAACCCCAAATATAAACCAAAAATCTAAACCTAACCCCAAATCTAAACCTAAAATCTAAACCTAACCCCAAATCTAAACCTAACCCCAAATCTAAACCTAAAATCTAAACCTAACCCCAAATCTAAACCTAAAAACTAAACCTAACCCCAAATCTAAACGTAACCCCAAATCTAAACCAAAAATCTAAACCTAACCCCAAATCTAAACCTAACCCCATATCTAAACCTAAAATCTAAACCTAACCCCAAATCTAAACCAAAAATCTAAACCTAACCCCAAATCTAAACCTAACCCCAAACCTAAACCTAAAATCTAAACGTAACCCCAAATCTAAACCTTACCCCAAATATAAACCTAAAATCTAAACCTAACCCCAAATCTAAACCTAAAATCTAAACCTAACCCCAAATCTAAACCTAAAATCTAAACCTAACCCCAAATCTAAACCTAAAATCTAAACCTAAAATCTAAACCTAACCTCAAATCTAAACCTAACCCCAAATCTAAACCTAAAATCTACACCTAACCCCAAATCTAAACCTAACCCCAAATCTAAACCTAAAATCTAAACCTAACCCCAAATCTAAACCTAAAATCTAAACCTAACCCCAAATCTAAACCTAAAATCTAAACCTAACCCCAAATCTAAACCTAAAATCTAAACCTAAAATCTAAACCTTACCCCAAATCTAAACCTAAAATCTAAACCTAAAATCTAAACCTAACCCCAAATCTAAACCTAAAATCTAAACCTAAAATCTAAACCTAACCCCAAATCTAAACCTAAAATCTACACCTAACCCCAAATCTAAACCTAACCCCAAATCTAAACCTAAAATCTAAACCTAACCCCAAATCTAAACCTAAAATCTAAACCTAACCCCAAATCTAAACCTAAAATCTAAACTTAACCCCAAATCTAAACCTAAAATCTAAACCTAACCCCAAATCTAAACCTAAAATCTAAACCTAACCCCAAATCTAAATCTAAAATCTAAACGTAAAATCTAAACCTAACCCCAAATCTAAACCTAAAATCTAAACCTAACCCCAAATCTAAACCTAACCCCAAATCTAAACCTAAAATATAAACCTAACCCCAAATCTAAACCTAAAATCTAAACCTAACCCCAAATCTAAACCTAAAATCTAAACCTAACCCCAAATCTAAACCTAAAATCTAAACCTAACCCCAAATCTAAACCTAAAATCTAAACCTAACCCCAAATCTAAACCTAACCCCAAATCTAAACCAAAAATCTAAACCTAACCCCAAATCTAAACCTAACCCCAAATCTAAACCTAAAATCTAAACCTAACCCCAAATCTAAACCTAACCCCAAATCTAAACCTAAAATCTAAACCTAACCCCAAATCTAAACCTAAAATCTAAACCTAACCCCAAATCTAAACCTAAAATCTAAACCTAACCCGAAGTCTAAACCTAACCCCAAATCTAAACCTAAAATCTAAACCTAACCTCAAATCTAAACCTAACCCCATATCTAAACCTAAAATCTAAACCTAACCCCAAATCTAAACCAAAAATCTAAACCTAACCCCAAATCTAAACCTAACCCCAAACCTAAACCTAAAATCTAAACCTAACCCCAAATATAAACCTAAAATCTAAACCTAACCCCAAATCTAAACCTAAAATCTAAACCTAAAATCTAAACCTAACCCCAAATATAAACCTAACCCCAAATATAAACCTAAAATCTAAACCTAACCCCAAATCTAAACCTAAAATCTAAACCTAAAATCTAAACCTAACCCCAAATCTAAACCTAACCCCAAATCTAAACCTAAAATCTAAACCTAACCCCAAATCTAAACCTAACCCCAAATCTAAACGTAAAATCTACACCTAACCCCAAATCTAAACCTAAAATCTAAACCTAAAATCTAAACCTAACCCCAAATCTAAACCTAAAATCTAAACCTGACCCCAAATCTAAACCTAACCCCAAATCTAAACCTAAAATCTAAACCTGACCCCAAATCTAAACCTAACCCCAAATCTAAACCTAAAATCTAAACCTAACCCCAAATCTAAACCTAAAATCTAAACCTAACCCCAAATCTAAACCTAAAATCTAAACCTAAAATCTAAACCTAACCCCAAATCTAAACCTAAAATCTAAACCTAAAATCTAAACCTAACCCCAAATCTAAACCTAAAATCTAAACCTAAAATCTAAACCTAACCCCAAATCTAAACCTAACCCCAAATCTAAACCTAAAATCTACACCTAACCCCAAATCTAAACCTAACCCCAAATCTAAACCTAAAATCTAAACCTAACCCCAAATCTAAACCTAAAATCTAAACCTAACCCCAAATCTAAACCTAAAATCTAAACTTAACCCCAAATCTAAACCTAAAATCTAAACCTAACCCCAAATCTAAACCTAAAATCTAAACCTAACCCCAAATCTAAACCTTAAATCTAAACGTAAACTCTAAACCTAACCCCAAATCTAAACCTAAAATCTAAACCTAACCCCAAATCTAAACCTAAAATATAAACCTAACCCCAAATCTAAACCTAACCCCAAATCTAAACCTAAAATCTAAACCTAAAATCTAAACCTAACCCCAAATCTAAACCTAAAATCTAAACCTAACCCCAAATCTAAACCTAAAATCTAAACCTAACCCCAAATCTAAACCTAACCCCAAATCTAAACCAAAAATCTAAACCTAACCCCAAATCTAAACCTAACCCCAAATCTAAACCTAAAATCTAAACCTAACCCCAAATCTAAACCTAACCCCAAATCTAAACCTAAAATCTAAACCTAACCCCAAATCTAAACCTAAAATCTAAACCTAACCCCAAATCTAAACCTAAAATCTAAACCTAACCCGAAGTCTAAACCTAACCCCAAATCTAAACCTAAAATCTAAACCTAACCTCAAATCTAAACCTAACCCGATATCTAAACCTAAAATCTAAACCTAACCCCAAATCTAAACCAAAAATCTAAACCTAACCCCAAATCTAAACCTAACCCCAAACCTAAACCTAAAATCTAAACCTAACCCCAAATATAAACCTAAAATCTAAACCTAACCCCAAATCTAAACCTAAAATCTAAACCTAAAATCTAAACCTAACCCCAAATCTAAACCTAACCCCAAATCTAAACCTAAAATCTAAACCTAACCCCAAATCTAAACCTAAAATCTAAACCTAAAATCTAAACCTAACCCCAAATTTAAACCTAAAATCTAAACCTGACCCCAAATCTAAACCTAACCCCAAATCTAAACCTAAAATCTAAACCTAACCCCAAATCTAAACCTAAAATCTAAACCTGACCCCAAATCTAAACCTAACCCCAAATCTAAACCTAAAATCTAAACCTAACCCCAAATCTAAACCTAACCCCAAATCTAAACCTAAAATCTAAACCTAACCCCAAATCTAAACCTAAAATCTAAACCTAACCCCAAATCTAAACCTAAAATCTAAACCTAACCCCAAATCTAAACCTAACCCCAAATCTAAACCTTAAATCTAAACCTAACCCCAAATCTAAACCTAAAATCTAAACCTAACCCCAAATCTAAACCTAAAATCTAAACCTAACCCCAAATCTAAACCTAACCCCAAATATAAACCTAAAATCTAAACCTAACCCCAAATCTAAACCTAAAAACTAAACCTAACCCCAAATCTAAACGTAACCCCAAATCTAAAACAAAAATCTAAACCTAACCCCAAATCTAAACCTAACCCCATATCTAAACCTAAAATCTAAACCTAACCCCAAATCTACACCAAAAATCTAAACCTAACCCCAAATCTAAACCTAACCCCAAACCTAAACCTAAAATCTAAACGTAACCCCAAATCTAAACCTTACCCCAAATATAAACCTAAAATCTAAACCTAACCCCAAATCTAAACCTAAAATCTAAACCTAACCCCAAATCTAAACCTAAAATCTAAACCTAACCCCAAATCTAAACCTAAAATCTAAACCTAAAATCTAAACCTAACCCCAAATCTAAACCTAACCCCAAATCTAAACCTAAAATCTACACCTAACCCCAAATCTAAACCTAACCCCATATCTAAACCTAAAATCTAAACCTAACCCCAAATCTAAACCTCAAATCTAAACCTAACCCCAAATCTAAACCTAAAATCTACACCTAACCCCAAATCTAAACCTAACCCCAAATCTAAACCTAAAATCTAAACCTAACCCCAAATCTAAACCTAAAATCTAAACCTAACCCCAAATCTAAACCTAAAATCTAAACCTAACCCCAAATCTAAACCTAAAATCTAAACCTAAAATCTAAACCTAACCTCAAATCTAAACCTAACCCCAAATCTAAACCTAAAATCTACACCTAACCCCAAATCTAAAACTAACCCCAAATCTAAACCTAAAATCTAAACCTAACCCCAAATCTAAACCTAAAATCTAAACCTAACCCCAAATCTAAACCTAAAATCTAAACCTAAAATCTAAACCTAACCCCAAATCTAAACCTAACCCCAAATATAAACCTAAAATCTAAACCTAACCCCAAATCTAAACCTAAAAACTAAACCTAGCCCCAAATCTAAACCTAAAATCTAAACCTAGCCCCAAATCTAAACCTAAAATCTAAACCTAACCCCAAATCTAAACCTAAAATCTAAACCTAACCCCAAATCTAAACCTAAAATCTAAACCTAACCCCAAATCTAAACCTAAAATCTAAACCTAACCCCAAATCTAAACCTAAAATCTAAACCTAACCCCAAATCTAAACCTAAAATCTAAACCTAACCCCAAATCTAAACCTAAAATCTAAACCTAACCCCAAATCTAAACCTAACCCCAAATCTAAACCTTAAATCTAAACCTAACCCCAAATCTAAACCTAAAATCTAAACCTAACCCCAAATCTAAACCTAAAATCTAAACCTAACCCCAAATCTAAACCTAACCCCAAATATAAACCTAAAATCTAAACCTAACCCCAAATCTAAACCTAAAAACTAAACCTAACCCCAAATCTAAACGTAACCCCAAATCTAAACCAAAAATCTAAACCTAACCCCAAATCTAAACCTAACCCCATATCTAAACCTAAAATCTAAACCTAACCCCAAATCTACACCAAAAATCTAAACCTAACCCCAAATCTAAACCTAACCCCAAACCTAAACCTAAAATCTAAACGTAACCCCAAATCTAAACCTTACCCCAAATATAAACCTAAAATCTAAACCTAACCCCAAATCTAAACCTAAAATCTAAACCTAACCCCAAATCTAAACCTAAAATCTAAACCTAACCCCAAATCTAAACCTAAAATCTAAACCTAAAATCTAAACCTAACCCCAAATCTAAACCTAACCCCAAATCTAAACCTAAAATCTACACCTAACCCCAAATCTAAACCTAACCCCATATCTAAACCTAAAATCTAAACCTAACCCCAAATCTAAACCTCAAATCTAAACCTAACCCCAAATCTAAACCTAAAATCTACACCTAACCCCAAATCTAAACCTAACCCCAAATCTAAACCTAAAATCTAAACCTAACCCCAAATCTAAACCTAAAATCTAAACCTAACCCCAAATCTAAACCTAAAATCTAAACCTAAAATCTAAACCTAACCTCAAATCTAAACCTAACCCCAAATCTAAACCTAAAATCTACACCTAACCCCAAATCTAAAACTAACCCCAAATCTAAACCTAAAATCTAAACCTAACCCCAAATCTAAACCTAAAATCTAAACCTAACCCCAAATCTAAACCTAAAATCTAAACCTAAAATCTAAACCTAACCCCAAATCTAAACCTAACCCCAAATATAAACCTAAAATCTAAACCTAACCCCAAATCTAAACCTAAAAACTAAACCTAACCCCAAATCTAAACGTAACCTTAAATCTAAACCTAAAATCTAAACCTAACCCCAAATCTAAACCTAACCCCAAATATAAACCTAAAATCTAAACCTAACCCCAAATCTAAACCTAAAAACTAAACCTAACCCCAAATCTAAACGTAACCTTAAATCTAAACCTAAAATCTAAACCTAACCCCAAATCTAAACCAAAAATCTAAACCTAACCCCAAATGTAAACCTAACCCCAAACCTAAACCTAAAATCTAAACGTAACCCCAAATCTAAACCTTACCCCAAATATAAACCTAAAATCTAAACCTAACCCCAAATCTAAACCTAAAATCTAAACCTAACCCCAAATCTAAACCTAAAATCTAAACCTAACCCCAAATCTAAACCTAAAATTTATAACCTAAAATCTAAACCTAACCTCAAATCTAAACCTAACCCCAAATCTAAACCTAAAATCTACACCTAACCCCAAATCTAAACCTAACCCCAAATCTAAACCTAAAATCTAAACCTAACCCCAAATCTAAACCTAAAATCTAAACCTAACCCCAAATCTAAACCTAAAATCTAAACCTAACCCCAAATCTAAACCTAAAATCTAAACCTAAAATCTAAACCTAACCCCAAATCTAAACCTAAAATCTAAACCTAAAATCTAAACCTAACCCCAAATCTAAACCTAAAATCTAAACCTAACCCCAAATCTAAACCTAACCCCAAATCTAAACCTAAAATCTACACCTAACCCAAAATCTAAACCTAACCCCAAATCTAAACCTAAAATCTAAACCTAACCCCAAATCTAAACCTAAAATCTAAACCTAACCCCAAATCTAAACCTAAAATCTAAACTTAACCCCAAATCTAAACCTAAAATCTAAACCTAACCGCAAATCTAAACCTAAAATCTAAACCTAACCCCAAATCTAAACCTAAAATCTAAACGTAAAATCTAAACCTAACCCCAAATCTAAACCTAAAATCTAAACCTAACCCCAAATCTAAACCTAACCCCAAATCTAAACCTAAAATATAAACCTAACCCCAAATCTAAACCTAAAATCTAAACCTAACCCCAAATCTAAACCTAAAATCTAAACCTAACCCCAAATCTAAACCTAAAATCTAAACCTAACCCCAAATCTAAACCTAAAATCTAAACCTAACCCCAAATCTAAACCTAACCCCAAATCTAAACCTAAAATCTACACCTAACCCCAAATCTAAACCTAACCCCAAATCTAAACCTAAAATCTAAACCTAACCCCAAATCTAAACCTAACCCCAAATCTAAACCTAAAATCTAAACCTAACCCCAAATCTAAACCTAAAATCTAAACCTAACCCCAAATCTAAACCTAAAATCTAAACCTAACCCAAAGTCTAAACCTAACCCCAAATCTAAACCTAAAATCTAAACCTAACCTCAAATCTAAACCTAACCCCATATCTAAACCTAAAATCTAAACCTAACCCCAAATCTAAACCAAAAATCTAAACCTAACCCCAAATCTAAACCTAACCCCAAACCTAAACCTAAAATCTAAACCTAACCCCAAATATAAACCTAAAATCTAAACCTAACCCCAAATCTAAACCTAAAATCTAAACCTAAAATCTAAACCTAACCCCAAATATAAACCTAACCCCAAATATAAACCTAAAATCTAAACCTAACCCCAAATCTAAACCTAAAATCTAAACCTAAAATCTAAACCTAACCCCAAATCTAAACCTAACCCCAAATCTAAACCTAAAATCTAAACCTAACCCCAAATCTAAACCTAACCCCAAATCTAAACGTAAAATCTACACCTAACCCCAAATCTAAACCTAAAATCTAAACCTAAAATCTAAACCTAACCCCAAATCTAAACCTAAAATCTAAACCTGACCCCAAATCTAAACCTAACCCCAAATCTAAACCTAAAATCTAAACCTAACCCCAAATCTAAACCTAAAATCTAAACCTAACCCCAAATCTAAACCTAAAATCTAAACCTAACCCCAAATCTAAACCTAAAATCTAAACCTAAAATCTAAACCTAACCCCAAATGTAAACCTAAAATCTAAACCTAAAATCTAAACCTAACCCCAAATCTAAACCTAAAATCTAAACCTAAAATCTAAACCTAACCCCAAATCTAAACCTAACCCCAAATCTAAACCGAAAATCTACACCTAACCCCAAATCTAAACCTAACCCCAAATCTAAACCTTAAATCTAAACCTAACCCCAAATCTAAACCTAAAATCTAAACCTAACCCCAAATCTAAACCTAAAATCTAAACTTAACCCCAAATCTAAACCTAAAATCTAAACCTAACCCCAAATCTAAACCTAAAATCTAAACCTAACCCCAAATCTAAACCTAAAATCTAAACGTAAAATCTAAACCTAACCCCAAATCTAAACCTAAAATCTAAACCTAACCCCAAATCTAAACCTAAAATCTAAACCTAACCCCAAATCTAAACCTAAAATCTAAACCTAACCCCAAATCTAAACCTAAAATCTAAACCTAACCCCAAATCTAAACCTAAAATCTAAACCTAACCCCAAATCTAAACCTAAAATCTAAACCTAACCCCAAATCTAAACCTAACCCCAAATCTAAACCAAAAATCTAAACCTAACCCCAAATCTAAACCTAACCCCAAATCTAAACCTAAAATCTAAACCTAACCCCAAATCTAAACCTAACCCCAAATCTAAACCTAAAATCTAAACCTAACCCCAAATCTAAACCTAAAATCTAAACCTAACCCCAAATCTAAACCTAAAATCTAAACCTAACCCGAAGTCTAAACCTAACCCCAAATCTAAACCTAAAATCTAAACCTAACCTCAAATCTAAACCTAACCCGATATCTAAACCTAAAATCTAAACCTAACCCCAAATCTAAACCAAAAATCTAAACCTAACCCCAAACCTAAACCTAAAATCTAAACCTAACCCCAAATATAAACCTAAAATCTAAACCTAACCCCAAATCTAAACCTAAAATCTAAACCTAAAATCTAAACCTAACCCCAAATCTAAACCTAACCCCAAATATAAACCTAAAATCTAAACCTAACCCCAAATCTAAACCTAAAATCTAAACCTAAAATCTAAACCTAACCCCAAATCTAAACCTAACCCCAAATCTAAACCTAAAATCTAAACCTAACCCCAAATCTAAACCTAACCCCAAATCTAAACCTAAAATCTAAACCTAACCCCAAATCTAAACCTAAAATCTAAACCTAACCCCAAATCTAAACCTAAAATCTAAACCTAAAATCTAAACCTAACCCCAAATCTAAACCTAAAATCTAAACCTGACTCCAAATCTAAACCTAACCCCAAATCTAAACCTAAAATCTAAACCTAACCCCAAATCTAAACCTAAAATCTAAACCTGACCCCAAATCTAAACCTAAAATCTAAACCTAACCCCAAATCTAAACCTAACCCCAAATCTAAACCTAACCCCAAATCTAAACCTAAAATCTAAACCTAACCCCAAATCTAAACCTAAAATCTAAACCTAACCCCAAATCTAAACCTAAAATCTAAACCTAACCCCAAATCTAAACCTAACCCCAAATCTAAACCTAAAATCTAAACCTAACCCCAAATCTAAACCTAAAATCTAAACCTAACCCCAAATCTAAACCTAACCCCAAATCTAAACCTTAAATCTAAACCTAACCCCAAATCTAAACCTAAAATCTAAACCTAACCCCAAATCTAAACCTAACCCCAAATCTAAACCAAAAATCTAAACCTAACCCAAATCTAACCCTAACCCCAAATATAAACCTAAAATCTAAACCTAACCCCAAATCTAAACCTAAAATCTAAACCTAACCCCAAGTCTAAACCTAACCCCAAATCTAAACCTAAAATCTAAACCTAACCCCAAATCTAAACCTAAAATCTAAACCTAACCCCAAATCTAAACCTAAAATCTAAACCTAACCCCAAATCTAAACCTAAAATATAAACCTAACCCCAAATCTAAACCTAAAATCTAAACCTAACCCCAAATCTAAACCTAAAATCTAAACCTAACCCCAAATCTAAACCTAAAATCTAAACCTAACCCCAAATCTAAACCTAACCCCAAATCTAAACCTAAAATATAAACCTAACCCCAAATCTGAACCTAAAATCTAAACCTAACCCCAAATCTAAACCTAAAATCTAAACCTAACCCCAAATCTAAACCTAAAATCTAAACCTAACCCCAAATCTAAACCTAAAATCTAAACCTAACCCCAAATCTAAACCTAACCCCAAATCTAAACCTAACCCCAAATCTAAACCTAACCCCAAATCTAAACCTAAAATCTAAACCTAACCCCAAATCTAAACCTAAAATCTAAACCTAACCCCAAATCTAAACCTAAAATCTAAACCTAACCCCAAATCTAAACCTAACCCCAAATCTAAACCTAAAATCTAAACCTAACCCCAAATCTAAACCTAAAATCTAAACCTAACCCCAAATCTAAACCTAAAATCTAAACCTAACCCCAAATCTAAACCTAACCCCAAATCTAAACCTAAAATCTAAACCTAACCCCAAATCTAAACCTAAAATCTAAACCTAACCCCAAATCTAAACCTAACCCCAAATCTAAACCTTAAATCTAAACCTAACCCCAAATCTAAACCTAAAATCTAAACCTAACCCCAAATCTAAACCTAACCCCAAATCTAAACCAAAAATCTAAACCTAACCCAAATCTAACCCTAACCCCAAATATAAACCTAAAATCTAAACCTAACCCCAAATCTAAACCTAAAATCTAAACCTAACCCCAAGTCTAAACCTAACCCCAAATCTAAACCTAAAATCTAAACCTAACCCCAAATCTAAACCTAAAATCTAAACCTAACCCCAAATCTAAACCTAAAATCTAAACCTAACCCCAAATCTAAACCTAAAATATAAACCTAACCCCAAATCTAAACCTAAAATCTAAACCTAACCCCAAATCTAAACCTAAAATCTAAACCTAACCCCAAATCTAAACCTAAAATCTAAACCTAACCCCAAATCTAAACCTAACCCCAAATCTAAACCTAAAATATAAACCTAACCCCAAATCTGAACCTAAAATCTAAACCTAACCCCAAATCTAAACCTAAAATCTAAACCTAACCCCAAATCTAAACCTAAAATCTAAACCTAACCCCAAATCTAAACCTAAAATCTAAACCTAACCCCAAATCTAAACCTAACCCCAAATCTAAACCTAACCCCAAATCTAAACCTAACCCCAAATCTAAACCTAACCCCAAATCTAAACCTAAAATCTAAACCTAACCCCAAATCTAAACCTAAAATCTAAACCTAACCCCAAATCTAAACCTAAAATCTAAACCTAAACCCAAATCTAAACCTAAAATCTAAACCTAACCCCAAATCTAAACCTAAAATCTAAACCTAAAATCTAAACCTAACCCCAAATCTAAACCTAAAATCTAAACCTAACCCCAAATCTAAACCTTAAATCTAAACCTAACCCCAAATCTAAACCTAAAATCTAAACCTAACCCCAAATCTAAACCTAAAATCTAAACCTAACCCCAAATCTAAACCTAACCCCAAATCTAAACCTAAAATCTACACCTAACCCCAAATCTAAAACTAACCCCAAATCTAAACCTAAAATCTAAACCTAACCCCAAATCTAAACCTAAAATCTAAACCTAACCCCAAATCTAAACCTAAAATCTAAACCTAAAATCTAAACCTAACCCCAAATCTAAACCTAACCCCAAATATAAACCTAAAATCTAAACCTAACCCCAAATCTAAACCTAAAAACTAAACCTAACCCCAAATCTAAACGTAACCTTAAATCTAAACCAAAAATCTAAACCTAACCCCAAATCTAAACCTAACCCCATATCTAAACCTAAAATCTAAACCTAACCCCAAATCTAAACCAAAAATCTAAACCTAACCCCAAATCTAAACCTAACCCCAAACCTAAACCTAAAATCTAAACGTAACCCCAAATCTAAACCTTACCCCAAATATAAACCTAAAATCTAAACCTAACCCCAAATCTAAACCTAAAATCTAAACCTAACCCCAAATCTAAACCTAAAATCTAAACCTAACCCCAAATCTAAACCTAAAATCTAAACCTAAAATCTAAACCTAACCTCAAATCTAAACCTAACCCCAAATCTAAACCTAAAATCTACACCTAACCCCAAATCTAAACCTAACCCCAAATCTAAACCTAAAATCTAAACCTAACCCCAAATCTAAACCTAAAATCTAAACCTAACCCCAAATCTAAACCTAAAATCTAAACCTAACCCCAAATCTAAACCTAAAATCTAAACCTAAAATCTAAACCTAACCCCAAATCTAAACCTAAAATCTAAACCTAAAATCTAAACCTAACCCCAAATCTAAACCTAAAATCTAAACCTAACCCCAAATCTAAACCTAACCCCAAATCTAAACGTAAAATCTACACCTAACCCCAAATCTAAACCTAAAATCTAAACCTAAAATCTAAACCTAACCCCAAATCTAAACCTAAAATCTAAACCTGACCCCAAATCTAAACCTAACCCCAAATCTAAACCTAAAATCTAAACCTAACCCCAAATCTAAACCTAAAATCTAAACCTAACCCCAAATCTAAACCTAAAATCTAAACCTAACCCCAAATCTAAACCTAACCCCAAATCTAAACCTAACCCCAAATCTAAACCTAACCCCAAATCTAAACCTAACCCCAAATCTAAACCTAAAATCTAAACCTAACCCCAAATCTAAACCTAAAATCTAAACCTAACCCCAAATCTAAACCTAAAATCTAAACCTAAACCCAAATCTAAACCTAAAATCTAAACCTAACCCCAAATCTAAACCTAAAATCTAAACCTAAAATCTAAACCTAACCCCAAATCTAAACCTAAAATCTAAACCTAACCCCAAATCTAAACCTTAAATCTAAACCTAACCCCAAATCTAAACCTAAAATCTAAACCTAACCCCAAATCTAAACCTAAAATCTAAACCTAACCCCAAATCTAAACCTAACCCCAAATCTAAACCTAAAATCTACACCTAACCCCAAATCTAAAACTAACCCCAAATCTAAACCTAAAATCTAAACCTAACCCCAAATCTAAACCTAAAATCTAAACCTAACCCCAAATCTAAACCTAAAATCTAAACCTAAAATCTAAACCTAACCCCAAATCTAAACCTAACCCCAAATATAAACCTAAAATCTAAACCTAACCCCAAATCTAAACCTAAAAACTAAACCTAACCCCAAATCTAAACGTAACCTTAAATCTAAACCAAAAATCTAAACCTAACCCCAAATCTAAACCTAACCCCATATCTAAACCTAAAATCTAAACCTAACCCCAAATCTAAACCAAAAATCTAAACCTAACCCCAAATCTAAACCTAACCCCAAACCTAAACCTAAAATCTAAACGTAACCCCAAATCTAAACCTTACCCCAAATATAAACCTAAAATCTAAACCTAACCCCAAATCTAAACCTAAAATCTAAACCTAACCCCAAATCTAAACCTAAAATCTAAACCTAACCCCAAATCTAAACCTAAAATCTAAACCTAAAATCTAAACCTAACCTCAAATCTAAACCTAACCCCAAATCTAAACCTAAAATCTACACCTAACCCCAAATCTAAACCTAACCCCAAATCTAAACCTAAAATCTAAACCTAACCCCAAATCTAAACCTAAAATCTAAACCTAACCCCAAATCTAAACCTAAAATCTAAACCTAACCCCAAATCTAAACCTAAAATCTAAACCTAAAATCTAAACCTAACCCCAAATCTAAACCTAAAATCTAAACCTAAAATCTAAACCTAACCCCAAATCTAAACCTAAAATCTAAACCTAACCCCAAATCTAAACCTAACCCCAAATCTAAACGTAAAATCTACACCTAACCCCAAATCTAAACCTAAAATCTAAACCTAAAATCTAAACCTAACCCCAAATCTAAACCTAAAATCTAAACCTGACCCCAAATCTAAACCTAACCCCAAATCTAAACCTAAAATCTAAACCTAACCCCAAATCTAAACCTAAAATCTAAACCTAACCCCAAATCTAAACCTAAAATCTAAACCTAACCCCAAATCTAAACCTAACCCCAAATCTAAACCTAACCCCAAATCTAAACCTAACCCCAAATCTAAACCTAACCCCAAATCTAAACCTAAAATCTAAACCTAACCCCAAATCTAAACCTAAAATCTAAACCTAACCCCAAATCTAAACCTAAAATCTAAACCTAAACCCAAATCTAAACCTAAAATCTAAACCTAACCTCAAATCTAAACCTAAAATCTAAACCTAAAATCTAAACCTAACCCCAAATCTAAACCTAAAATCTAAACCTAACCCCAAATCTAAACCTTAAATCTAAACCTAACCCCAAATCTAAACCTAAAATCTAAACCTAACCCCAAATCTAAACCTAAAATCTAAACCTAACCCCAAATCTAAACCTAACCCCAAATCTAAACCTAAAATCTAAACCTAACCCCAAATCTAAACCTAAAATCTAAACCTAACCCCAAATCTAAACCTAAAATCTAAACCTAACCCCAAATCTAAACCTAAAATCTAAACCTAACCCCAAATCTGAAACCCAAATCCAAACCTAAAATCTAAACCTAACCCCAAATCTAAACCTAAAATCTAAACCTAACCCCAAATCTAAACCTAAAATCTAAACCTAACCCCAAATCTAAACCTAAAATCTAAGCCTCACCCCAAATCTAAACCTAAAATCTAAACCTAACCCCAAATCTAAACCTAAAATCTAAACCTAACCCCAAATCTAAACCTAAAATCCAAACCTAACCCCAAATCTAAACCTAAAATCTAAACCTAACCCCAAATCTAAACCTAAAATCTAAACCTAAAATCTAAACCTAACCTCAAATCTAAACCTAACCCCAAATCTAAACCTAAAATCTACACCTAACCCCAAATCTAAAACTAACCCCAAATCTAAACCTAAAATCTAAACCTAACCCCAAATCTAAACCTAAAATCTAAACCTAACCCCAAATCTAAACCTAAAATCTAAACCTAAAATCTAAACCTAACCCCAAATCTAAACCTAACCCCAAATATAAACCTAAAATCTAAACCTAACCCCAAATCTAAACCTAAAAACTAAACCTAACCCCAAATCTAAACGTAACCTTAAATCTAAACCAAAAATCTAAACCTAACCCCAAATCTAAACCTAACCCCATATCTAAACCTAAAATCTAAACCTAACCCCAAATCTAAACCAAAAATCTAAACCTAACCCCAAATCTAAACCTAACCCCAAACCTAAACCTAAAATCTAAACGTAACCCCAAATCTAAACCTTACCCCAAATATAAACCTAAAATCTAAACCTAACCCCAAATCTAAACCTAAAATCTAAACCTAACCCCAAATCTAAACCTAAAATCTAAACCTAACCCCAAATCTAAACCTAAAATCTAAACCTAAAATCTAAACCTAACCTCAAATCTAAACCTAACCCCAAATCTAAACCTAAAATCTACACCTAACCCCAAATCTAAACCTAACCCCAAATCTAAACCTAAAATCTAAACCTAACCCCAAATCTAAACCTAAAATCTAAACCTAACCCCAAATCTAAACCTAAAATCTAAACCTAACCCCAAATCTAAACCTAAAATCTAAACCTAAAATCTAAACCTAACCCCAAATCTAAACCTAAAATCTAAACCTAAAATCTAAACCTAACCCCAAATCTAAACCTAAAATCTAAACCTAACCCCAAATCTAAACCTAACCCCAAATCTAAACCGAAAATCTACACCTAACCCAAAATCTAAACCTAACCCCAAATCTAAACCTAAAATCTAAACCTAACCCCAAATCTAAACCTAAAATCTAAACCTAACCCCAAATCTAAACCTAAAATCTAAACTTAACCCCAAATCTAAACCTAAAATCTAAACCTAACCGCAAATCTAAACCTAAAATCTAAACCTAACCCCAAATCTAAACCTAAAATCTAAACGTAAAATCTAAACCTAACCCCAAATCTAAACCTAAAATCTAAACCTAACCCCAAATCTAAACCTAACCCCAAATCTAAACCTAAAATATAAACCTAACCCCAAATCTAAACCTAAAATCTAAACCTAACCCCAAATCTAAACCTAAAATCTAAACCTAACCCCAAATCTAAACCTAAAATCTAAACCTAACCCCAAATCTAAACCTAAAATCTAAACCTAACCCCAAATCTAAACCTAACCCCAAATCTAAACCAAAAATCTAAACCTAACCCCAAATCTAAACCTAACCCCAAATCTAAACCTAAAATCTAAACCTAACCCCAAATCTAAACCTAACCCCAAATCTAAACCTAAAATCTAAACCTAACCCCAAATCTAAACCTAAAATCTAAACCTAACCCCAAATCTAAACCTAAAATCTAAACCTAACCCAAAGTCTAAACCTAACCCCAAATCTAAACCTAAAATCTAAACCTAACCTCAAATCTAAACCTAACCCCATATCTAAACCTAAAATCTAAACCTAACCCCAAATCTAAACCTAAAATCTAAACCTAACCCCAAATCTAAACCTAACCCCAAACCTAAACCTAAAATCTAAACCTAACCCCAAATATAAACCTAAAATCTAAACCTAACCCCAAATCTAAACCTAAAATCTAAACCTAAAATCTAAACCTAACCCCAAATATAAACCTAACCCCAAATATAAACCTAAAATCTAAACCTAACCCCAAATCTAAACCTAAAATCTAAACCTAAAATCTAAACCTAACCCCAAATCTAAACCTAAAATCTAAACCTAACCACAAATCTAAACCTAACCCCAAATCTAAACGTAAAATCTACACCTAACCCCAAATCTAAACCTAAAATCTAAACCTAAAATCTAAACCTAACCCCAAATCTAAACCTAAAATCTAAACCTGACCCCAAATCTAAACCTAACCCCAAATCTAAACCTAAAATCTAAACCTAACCCCAAATCTAAACCTAAAATCTAAACCTAACCCCAAATCTAAACCTAAAATCTAAACCTAAAATCTAAACCTAACCCCAAATGTAAACCTAAAATCTAAACCTAAAATCTAAACCTAACCCCAAATCTAAACCTAAAATCTAAACCTAAAATCTAAACCTAACCCCAAATCTAAACCTAACCCCAAATCTAAACCTAAAATCTACACCTAACCCCAAATCTAAACCTAACCCCAAATCTAAACCTAAAATCTAAACCTAACCCCAAATCTAAACCTAAAATCTAAACCTAACCCCAAATCTAAACCTAAAATCTAAACTTAACCCCAAATCTAAACCTAAAATCTAAACCTAACCCCAAATCTAAACCTAAAATCTAAACCTAACCCCAAATCTAAACCTAAAATCTAAACGTAAAATCTAAACCTAACCCCAAATCTAAACCTAAAATCTAAACCTAACCCCAAATCTAAACCTAAAATCTAAACCTAACCCCAAATCTAAACCTAAAATCTAAACCTAACCCCAAATCTAAACCTAAAATCTAAACCTAACCCCAAATCTAAACCTAAAATCTAAACCTAACCCCAAATCTAAACCTAAAATCTAAACCTAACCCCAAATCTAAACCTAACCCCAAATCTAAACCAAAAATCTAAACCTAACCCCAAATCTAAACCTAACCCCAAATCTAAACCTAAAATCTAAACCTAACCCCAAATCTAAACCTAACCCCAAATCTAAACCTAAAATCTAAACCTAACCCCAAATCTAAACCTAAAATCTAAACCTAACCCCAAATCTAAACCTAAAATCTAAACCTAACCCGAAGTCTAAACCTAACCCCAAATCTAAACCTAAAATCTAAACCTAACCTCAAATCTAAACCTAACCCGATATCTAAACCTAAAATCTAAACCTAACCCCAAATCTAAACCAAAAATCTAAACCTAACCCCAAACCTAAACCTAAAATCTAAACCTAACCCCAAATATAAACCTAAAATCTAAACCTAACCCCAAATCTAAACCTAAAATCTAAACCTAAAATCTAAACCTAACCCCAAATCTAAACCTAACCCCAAATATAAACCTAAAATCTAAACCTAACCCCAAATCTAAACCTAAAATCTAAACCTAAAATCTAAACCTAACCCCAAATCTAAACCTAACCCCAAATCTAAACCTAAAATCTAAACCTAACCCCAAATCTAAACCTAACCCGAAATCTAAACCTAAAATCTAAACCTAACCCCAAATCTAAACCTAAAATCTAAACCTAACCCCAAATCTAAACCTAAAATCTAAACCTAAAATCTAAACCTAACCCCAAATCTAAACCTAAAATCTAAACCTGACTCCAAATCTAAACCTAACCCCAAATCTAAACCTAAAATCTAAACCTAACCCCAAATCTAAACCTAAAATCTAAACCTGACCCCAAATCTAAACCTAACCCCAAATCTAAACCTAAAATCTAAACCTAACCCCAAATCTAAACCTAACCCCAAATCTAAACCTAAAATCTAAACCTAACCCCAAATCTAAACCTAAAATCTAAACCTAACCCCAAATCTAAACCTAAAATCTAAACCTAACCCCAAATCTAAACCTAACCCCAAATCTAAACCTAAAATCTAAACCTAACCCCAAATCTAAACCTAAAATCTAAACCTAACCCCAAATCTAAACCAAAAATCTAAACCTAACCCAAATCTAACCCTAACCCCAAATATAAACCTAAAATCTAAACCTAACCCCAAATCTAAACCTAAAATCTAAACCTAACCCCAAGTCTAAACCTAACCCCAAATCTAAACCTAAAATCTAAACCTAACCCCAAATCTAAACCTAAAATCTAAACCTAACCCCAAATCTAAACCTAAAATCTAAACCTAACCCCAAATCTAAACCTAAAATCTAAACCTAACCCCAAATCTAAACCTAAAATCTAAACCTAACCCCAAATCTAAACCTAAAATCTAAACCTAACCCCAAATCTAAACCTAAAATCTAAACCTAACCCCAAATCTAAACCTAACCCCAAATCTAAACCTAAAATATAAACCTAACCCCAAATCTGAACCTAAAATCTAAACCTAACCCCAAATCTAAACCTAAAATCTAAACCTAACCCCAAATCTAAACCTAAAATCTAAACCTAACCCCAAATCTAAACCTAACCCCAAATCTAAACCTAACCCCAAATCTAAACCTAACCCCAAATCTAAACCTAAAATCTAAACCTAACCCCAAATCTAAACCTAAAATCTAAACCTAAACCCAAATCTAAACCTAAAATCTAAACCTAACCCCAAATCTAAACCTAAAATCTAAACCTAAAATCTAAACCTAACCCCAAATCTAAACCTAAAATCTAAACCTAACCCCAAATCTAAACCTTAAATCTAAACCTAACCCCAAATCTAAACCTAAAATCTAAACCTAACCCCAAATCTAAACCTAAAATCTAAACCTAACCCCAAATCTAAACCTAACCCCAAATCTAAACCTAAAATCTAAACCTAACCCCAAATCTAAACCTAAAATCTAAACCTAACCCCAAATCTAAACCTAAAATCTAAACCTAACCCCAAATCTAAACCTAAAATCTAAACCTAACCCCAAATCTGAAACCCAAATCCAAACCTAAAATCTAAACCTAACCCCAAATCTAAACCTAAAATCTAAACCTAACCCCAAATCTAAACCTAAAATCTAAACCTAACCCCAAATCTAAACCTAAAATCTAAGCCTCACCCCAAATCTAAACCTAAAATCTAAACCTAACCCCAAATCTAAACCTAAAATCTAAACCTAGCCCCAAATCTAAACCTAAAATCTAAACCTAACCCCAAAACTAAACCTAAAATCTAAACCTAACCCCAAATCTAAACCTAAAATCTAAACCTAAAATCTAAACCTAACCCCAAATCTAAACCTAACCCCAAATCTAAACCTAAAATCTACACCAAACCCCAAATCTAAACCTAACCCCAAATCTAAACCTAAAATCTAAACCTAACCCCAAATCTAAACCTAAAATCTAAACCTAACCCCAAATCTAAACCTAAAATCTAAACCTAACCCCAAATCTAAACCTAAAATCTAAACCTAACCCCAAATCTAAACCTAACCCCAAATCTAAACCTAAAATCTAAACCTAACGCCAAGTCTAAACCTAACCCCAAATCTAAACCTAAAATCTAAACCTAACCCCAAATCTAAACCTAAAATCTAAACCTAACCCCAAATCTAAACCTAAAATCTAAACCTAACGCCAAGTCTAAACCTAACCCCAAATCTAAACCTAAAATCTAAACCTAACCCCAAATCTAAACCTAAAATCTAAACCTAACCCCAAATCTAAACCTAAAATCTAAACCTAACCCCAAATCTAAACCTAAAATCTAAACCTAACCCCAAATCTAAACCTAAAATCTAAACCTAACCCCAAATCTAAACCTAAAATCTAAACCTAACCCCAAATCTAAACCTAACCCCAAATCTAAATCAAAAATGTAAACCTAACCTAAAATCTAACCCTAACCCCAAATCTAAACCTAAAATCTAAACCTAACCCCAAATCTAAACCTAAAATCTAAACCTAACCCCAAATCTAAACCTAAAATCTAAACCTAACACCAAATCTAAACCTAACCCCAAATCTAAACCTAAAATCTAAACCTAACCCCAAATCTAAACCTAAAATCTAAACCTAACCCCAAATCTAAACCTAACCCCATATCTAAACCTAAAATCTAAACCTAACCCCAAATCTAAACCAAAAATCTAAACCTAACCCCAAATCTAAACCTAACCCCAAACCTAAACCTAAAATCTAAACCTAACCCCAAATATAAACCTAAAATCTAAACCTAACCCCAAATCTAAACCTAAAATCTAAACCTAAAATCTAAACCTAACCCCAAATCTAAACCTAACCCCAAATATAAACCTAAAATCTAAACCTAACCCCAAATCTAAACCTAAAATCTAAACCTAAAATCTAAACCTAACCCCAAATCTAAACCTAACCCCAAATCTAAACCTAAAATCTAAACCTAACCCCAAATCTAAACCTAACCCCAAATCTAAACCTAAAATCTAAACCTAACCCCAAATCTAAACCTAAAATCTAAACCTAACCCCAAATCTAAACCTAAAATCTAAACCTAAAATCTAAACCTAACCCCAAATCTAAACCTAAAATCTAAACCTGACTCCAAATCTAAACCTAACCCCAAATCTAAACCTAAAATCTAAACCTAACCCCAAATCTAAACCTAAAATCTAAACCTGACCCCAAATCTAAACCTAACCCCAAATCTAAACCTAAAATCTAAACCTAACCCCAAATCTAAACCTAACCCCAAATCTAAACCTAAAATCTAAACCTAACCCCAAATCTAAACCTAAAATCTAAACCTAACCCCAAATCTAAACCTAAAATCTAAACCTAACCCCAAATCTAAACCTAACCCCAAATCTAAACCTAAAATCTAAACCTAACCCCAAATCTAAACCTAAAATCTAAACCTAACCCCAAATCTAAACCAAAAATCTAAACCTAACCCAAATCTAACCCTAACCCCAAATATAAACCTAAAATCTAAACCTAACCCCAAATCTAAACCTAAAATCTAAACCTAACCCCAAGTCTAAACCTAACCCCAAATCTAAACCTAAAATCTAAACCTAACCCCAAATCTAAACCTAAAATCTAAACCTAACCCCAAATCTAAACCTAAAATCTAAACCTAACCCCAAATCTAAACCTAAAATATAAACCTAACCCCAAATCTAAACCTAAAATCTAAACCTAACCCCAAATCTAAACCTAAAATCTAAACCTAACCCCAAATCTAAACCTAAAATCTAAACCTAACCCCAAATCTAAACCTAACCCCAAATCTAAACCTAAAATATAAACCTAACCCCAAATCTGAACCTAAAATCTAAACCTAACCCCAAATCTAAACCTAAAATCTAAACCTAACCCCAAATCTAAACCTAAAATCTAAACCTAACCCCAAATCTAAACCTAACCCCAAATCTAAACCTAACCCCAAATCTAAACCTAACCCCAAATCTAAACCTAAAATCTAAACCTAACCCCAAATCTAAACCTAAAATCTAAACCTAACCCCAAATCTAAACCTAAAATCTAAACCTAAACCCAAATCTAAACCTAAAATCTAAACCTAACCCCAAATCTAAACCTAAAATCTAAACCTAAAATCTAAACCTAACCCCAAATCTAAACCTAAAATCTAAACCTAACCCCAAATCTAAACCTTAAATCTAAACCTAACCCCAAATCTAAACCTAAAATCTAAACCTAACCCCAAATCTAAACCTAAAATCTAAACCTAACCCCAAATCTAAACCTAACCCCAAATCTAAACCTAAAATCTAAACCTAACCCCAAATCTAAACCTAAAATCTAAACCTAACCCCAAATCTAAACCTAAAATCTAAACCTAACCCCAAATCTAAACCTAAAATCTAAACCTAACCCCAAATCTGAAACCCAAATCCAAACCTAAAATCTAAACCTAACCCCAAATCTAAACCTAAAATCTAAACCTAACCCCAAATCTAAACCTAAAATCTAAACCTAACCCCAAATCTAAACCTAAAATCTAAGCCTCACCCCAAATCTAAACCTAAAATCTAAACCTAACCCCAAATCTAAACCTAAAATCTAAACCTAACCCCAAATCTAAACCTAAAATCCAAACCTAACCCCAAATCTAAACCTAAAATCTAAACCTAACCCCAAATCTAAACCTAAAATCTAAACCTAAAATCTAAACCTAACCCCAAATCTAAACCTAACCCCAAATCTAAACCTAAAATCTACACCTAACCCCAAATCTAAACCTAACCCCAAATCTAAACCTAAAATCTAAACCTAACCCCAAATCTAAACCTAAAATCTAAACCTAACCCCAAATCTAAACCTAAAATCTAAACCTAACCCCAAATCTAAACCTAAAATCTAAACCTAACCCCAAATCTAAACCTAACCCCAAATCTAAACCTAAAATCTAAACCTAACGCCAAGTCTAAACCTAACCCCAAATCTAAACCTAAAATCTAAACCTAACCCCAAATCTAAACCTAAAATCTAAACCTAACCCCAAATCTAAACCTAAAATCTAAACCTAACGCCAAGTCTAAACCTAACCCCAAATCTAAACCTAAAATCTAAACCTAACCCCAAATCTAAACCTAAAATCTAAACCTAACCCCAAATCTAAACCTAAAATCTAAACCTAACCCCAAATCTAAACCTAAAATCTAAACCTAACCCCAAATCTAAACCTAAAATCTAAACCTAACCCCAAATCTAAACCTAACCCCAAATCTAAATCAAAAATGTAAACCTAACCTAAAATCTAACCCTAACCCCAAATCTAAACCTAAAATCTAAACCTAACCCCAAATCTAAACCTAAAATCTAAACCTAACCCCAAATCTAAACCTAAAATCTAAACCTAACACCAAATCTAAACCTAACCCCAAATCTAAACCTAAAATCTAAACCTAACCCCAAATCTAAACCTAAAATCTAAACCTAACCCCAAATCTAAACCTAACCCCATATCTAAACCTAAAATCTAAACCTAACCCCAAATCTAAACCAAAAATCTAAACCTAACCCCAAATCTAAACCTAACCCCAAACCTAAACCTAAAATCTAAACCTAACCCCAAATATAAACCTAAAATCTAAACCTAACCCCAAATCTAAACCTAAAATCTAAACCTAAAATCTAAACCTAACCCCAAATCTAAACCTAAAATCTAAACCTAACCCCAAATCTAAACCTAACCCCAAATCTAAACCTAAAATCTAAACCTAACCCCAAATCTAAACCTAACCCCAAATCTAAACCTAAAATCTAAACCTAACCCCAAATCTAAACCTAAAATCTAAACCTAACCCCAAATCTAAACCTAAATTCTAAACCTAAAATCTAAACCTAACCCCAAATCTAAACCTAAAATCTAAACCTGACCCCAAATCTAAACCTAACCCCAAATCTAAACCTAAAATCTAAACCTAACCCCAAATCTAAACCTAAAATCTAAACCTGACCCCAAATCTAAACCTAACCCCAAATCTAAACCTAAAATCTAAACCTAACCCCAAATCTAAACCTAACCCCAAATCTAAACCTAAAATCTAAGCCTAACCCCAAATCTAAACCTAAAATCTAAACCTAACCCCAAATCTAAACCTAAAATCTACACCTAACCCCAAATCTAAACCTAAAATCTAAACCTAACCCCAAATCTAAACCTAAAATCTAAGCCTAACCCCAAATCTAAACCTAAAATCTAAACCTAACCCCAAATCTAAACCTAAAATCCAAACCTAACCCCAAATCTAAACCTAATATCTAAACCTAACCCCAAATCTAAACCTAAAATCTAAACCTAAAATCTAAACCTAACCTCAAATCTAAACCTAACCCCAAATCTAAACCTAAAATCTACACCTAACCCCAAATCTAAACCTAACCCCAAATCTAAACCTAAAATCTAAACCTAACCCCAAATCTAAACCTAAAATCTAAACCTAACCCCAAATCTAAACCTAAAATCTAAACCTAACCCCAAATCTAAACCTAAAATCTAAACCTAAAATCTAAACCTAACCCCAAATCTAAACCTAATATCTAAACCTAAAATCTAAACCTAACCCCAAATCTAAACCTAAAATCTAAACCTAAAATCTAAACCTAACCCCAAATCTAAACCTAACCCCAAATCTAAACCTAAAATCTACACCTAACCCCAAATCTAAACCTAACCCCAAATCTAAACCTAAAATCTAAACCTAACCCCAAATCTAAACCTAAAATCTAAACCTAACCCCAAATCTAAACCTAAAATCTAAACTTAACCCCAAATCTAAACCTAAAATCTAAACCTAACGACAAATCTAAACCCCAAATCTAAACCTAACCCCAAATCTAAACCTAAAATCTAAACGTAAAATCTAAACCTAACCCCAAATCTAAACCTAAAATCTAAACCTAACCCCAAATCTAAACCTAACCCCAAATCTAAACCTAAAATATAAACCTAACCCCAAATCTAAACCTAAAATCTAAACCTAACCCCAAATCTAAACCTAAAATCTAAACCTAACCCCAAATCTAAACCTAAAATCTAAACCTAACCCCAAATCTAAACCTAAAATCTAAACCTAACCCCAAATCTAAACCTAACCCCAAATCTAAACCAAAAATCTAAACCTAACCCAAATCTAACCCTAACCCCAAATCTAAACCTAAAATCTAAACCTAACCCCAAATCTAAACCTAAAATCTAAACCTAACCCCAAATCTAAACCTAAAATCTAAACCTAACCCGAAGTCTAAACCTAACCCCAAATCTAAACCTAAAATCTAAACCTAACCTCAAATCTAAACCTAACCCCATATCTAAACCTAAAATCTAAACCTAACCCCAAATCTAAACCAAAAATCTAAACCTAACCCCAAATCTAAACCTAACCCCAAACCTAAACCTAAAATCTAAACCTAACCCCAAATATAAACCTAAAATCTAAACCTAACCCCAAATCTAAACCTAAAATCTAAACCTAAAATCTAAACCTAACCCCAAATCTAAACCTAAAATCTAAACCTAACCCCAAATCTAAACCTAACCCCAAATCTAAACCTAAAATCTAAACCTAACCCCAAATCTAAACCTAACCCCAAATCTAAACCTAAAATCTAAACCTAACCCCAAATCTAAACCTAAAATCTACACCTAACCCCAAATATAAACCTAAAATCTAAACCTAACCCCTAATCTAAACCTAAAATCTAAACCTAACCCCAAATCTAAACCTAAAATCTAAGCCTAACCCCAAATCTAAACCTAAAATCTAAACCTAACCCCAAATCTAAACCTAAAATCCAAACCTAACCCCAAATCTAAACCTAATATCTAAACCTAACCCCAAATCTAAACCTAAAATCTAAACCTAAAATCTAAACCTAACCTCAAATCTAAACCTAACCCCAAATCTAAACCTAAAATCTACACCTAACCCCAAATCTAAACCTAACCCCAAATCTAAACCTAAAATCTAAACCTAACCCCAAATCTAAACCTAAAATCTAAACCTAACCCCAAATATAAACCTAAAATCTAAACCTAACCCCTAATCTAAACCTAAAATCTAAACCTAACCCCAAATCTAAACCTAAAATCTAAACCTAAAATCTAAACCTAACCCCAAATCTAAACCTAATATCTAAACCTAAAATCTAAACCTAACCCCAAATCTAAACCTAAAATCTAAACCTAAAATCTAAACCTAACCCCAAATCTAAACCTAACCCCAAATCTAAACCTAAAATCTACACCTAACCCCAAATCTAAACCTAACCCCAAATCTAAACCTAAAATCTAAACCTAACCCCAAATCTAAACCTAAAATCTAAACCTAACCCCAAATCTAAACCTAAAATCTAAACTTAACCCCAAATCTAAACCTAAAATCTAAACCTAACGACAAATCTAAACCCCAAATCTAAACCTAACCCCAAATCTAAACCTAAAATCTAAACGTAAAATCTAAACCTAACCCCAAATCTAAACCTAAAATCTAAACCTAACCCCAAATCTAAACCTAACCCCAAATCTAAATCTAAAATCTAAACCTAACCCCAAATCTAAACCTAAAATCTAAACCTAACCCCAAATCTAAACCTAAAATCTAAACCTAACCCCAAATCTAAACCTAAAATCTAAACCTAACCCCAAATCTAAACCTAACCCCAAATCTAAACCAAAAATCTAAACCTAACCCAAATCTAACCCTAACCCCAAATCTAAACCTAAAATCTAAACCTAACCCCAAATCTAAACCTAAAATCTAAACCTAACCCCAAATCTAAACCTAAAATCTAAACCTAACCCGAAGTCTAAACCTAACCCCAAATCTAAACCTAAAATCTAAACCTAACCTCAAATCTAAACCTAACCCCATATCTAAACCTAAAATCTAAACCTAACCCCAAATCTAAACCAAAAATCTAAACCTAACCCCAAATCTAAACCTAACCCCAAACCTAAACCTAAAATCTAAACCTAACCCCAAATATAAACCTAAAATCTAAACCTAACCCCAAATCTAAACCTAAAATCTAAACCTAAAATCTAAACCTAACCCCAAATCTAAACCTAAAATCTAAACCTAACCCCAAATCTAAACCTAACCCCAAATCTAAACCTAAAATCTAAACCTAACCCCAAATCTAAACCTAACCCCAAATCTAAACCTAAAATCTAAACCTAACCCCAAATCTAAACCTAAAATCTAAACCTAACCCCAAATCTAAACCTAACCCCAAATCTAAACCTAAAATCTAAACCTAACCCCAAATCTAAACCTAAAATCTAAACCTGACCCCAAATCTAAACCAAACCCCAAATCTAAACCTAACCCCAAATCTAAACCTAAAATCTAAACCTAACCCCAAATCTAAACCTAACCCCAAATCTAAACCTAAAATCTAAACCTAACCCCAAATCTAAACCTAAAATCTAAACCTAACCCCAAATCTAATCCTAAAATCTAAACCTAAAATCTAAACATAACCCCAAATCTAAACCTAAAATCTAAACCTGACCCCAAATCTAAACCTAACCCCAAATCTAAACCTAAAATCTAAACCTAACCCCAAATCTAAACCTAAAATCTAAACCTGACCCCAAATCTAAACCTAACCCCAAATCTAAACCTAAAATCTAAACCTAACCCCAAATCTAAACCTAACCCCAAATCTAAACCTAAAATCTAAACCTAACCCCAAATCTAAACCTAAAATCTAAACCTAACCCCAAATCTAAACCTAAAATCTAAACCTAACCCCAAATCTAAACCTAAAATGTAAACCTAACCCCAAATCTAAACCTAAAATCTAAACCTAACCCCAAATCTAAACCTAACCCCAAATCTAAACCTAAAATCTAAACCTAACCCCAAATCTAAACCTAAAATCTAAACCTAACCCCAAATCTAAACCTAACCTCAAATCTAAACCTTAAATCTAAACCTAACCCCAAATATAAACCTAAAATCTAAACCTAACCCCAAATCTAAACCTAAAATCTAAACCTAACCCCAAATCTAAACCTAAAATCTAAACGTAACCCCAAATCTAAACCTAAAATCTAAACCTAACCCCAAATCTAAACCTAACCCCAAATCTTACCCCAAATCTAAACCTAACCCCAAATCTAAACCTAAAATCTAAACCTAACCCCAAATCTAAACCTAAAATCTAAACCTAACCCCAAATGTAAACCTTACCCCAAATCTAAACCTAAAATCTAAACCTAACCCCAAATCTAAACCTAAAATCTAAACCTAATCCCAAATCTAAACCTAAAATCTAAACATAAACCCAAATCTAAACCTAAAATCTAAACCTAACCCCAAATATAAAACTAACCCCAAATATAAACCAAAAATCTAAACCTAACCCCAAATCTAAACCTAAAATGTAAACCTAACCCCAAATCTAAACCTAACCCCAAATCTAAACCTAAAATCTAAACCTAACCCCAAATCTAAACCTAAAAACTAAACCTAACCCCAAATCTAAACGTAACCCCAAATCTAAACCAAAAATCTAAACCTAACCCCAAATCTAAACCTAACCCCATATCTAAACCTAAAATCTAAACCTAACCCCAAATCTAAACCAAAAATCTAAACCTAACCCCAAATCTAAACCTAACCCCAAACCTAAACCTAAAATCTAAACGTAACCCCAAATCTAAACCTTACCCCAAATATAAACCTAAAATCTAAACCTAACCCCAAATCTAAACCTAAAATCTAAACCTAACCCCAAATCTAAACCTAAAATCTAAACCTAAAATCTAAACCTAACCCCAAATCTAAACCTAAAATCTAAACCTAACCCCAAATCTAAACCTAACCCCAAATCTAAACCTAAAATCTAAACCTAACCCCAAATCTAAACCTAACCCCAAATCTAAACCTAAAATCTACACCTAACCCCAAATCTAAACCTAAAATCTAAACCTAAAATCTAAACCTAACCCCAAATCTAAACCTAAAATCTAAACCTGACCCCAAATATAAACCTAACCCCAAATCTAAACCTAAAATCTAAACCTAACCCCAAATCTAAACCTAAAATCTAAACCTAACCCCAAATCTAAACCTAACCCCAAATCTAAACCTGAAATCTAAACCTAACCCCAAATCTAAACCTAAAATCTACACCTAACCCCAAATCTAAACCTAAAATCTAAACCTAACCCCAAATCTAAACCTAACCCCAAATCTAAACCAAAAATCTAAACCTAACCCCAAATCTAAACCTAACCCCAAATCTAAACCTAAAATCTAAACCTAACCCCAAATCTAAACCTAAAATCTAAACCTAACCCCAAATCTAAACCTAACCCCAAATCTAAACCTTAAATCTAAACCTAACCCCAAATCTAAACCAAAAATCTAAACCTAACCCCAAATCTAAACCTAAAATCTAAACCTAACCCCAAATCTAAACCTAACCCCAAATCTAAACCTAAAATCTAAACCTAACCCCAAATCTAAACCTAAAATCTAAACCTAACCCGAAATCTAAACCTAACCCCAAATCTAAACCTAAAATCTAAACCTAACCCCAAATCTAAACCTAACCCCAAATCTAAACCTAAAATCTAAACCTAACCCCAAATCTAAACCTAAAATCTAAACCTAAAATCTAAACCTAACGCCAAGTCTAAACCTAACCCCAAATCTAAACCTAAAATCTAAACCTAACCCCAAATCTAAACCTAAAATCTAAACCTAACCCCAAATCTAAACCTAAAATCTAAACCTAACCCCAAATCTAAACCTAAAATCTAAACCTAACCCCAAATCTAAACCTAAAATCTAAACCTAACCCCAAATCTAAACCTAACCCCAAATCTAAACCTAAAATCTAAACCTAAAATCTAAACCTAACCCCAAATCTAAACCTAAAATCTAAACCTAACCCCAAATCTAAACCTAACCCCAAATCTAAACCTAAAATCTAAACCTAACCCCAAATCTAAACCTAACCCCAAATCTAAACCTAAAATCTAAACCTAACCCCAAATCTAAACCTAACCCCAAATCTAAACCTAAAATCTAAACCTAACCCCAAATCTAAACCTAAAATCTAAACCTGACCCCAAATATAAACCTAACCCCAAATCTAAACCTAAAATCTAAACGTAACCCCAAATCTAAACCTAAAATCTAAACCTAACCCCAAATCTAAACCTAACCCCAAATCTAAACCTGAAATCTAAACCTAACCCCAAATCTAAACCTAAAATCTACACCTAACCCCAAATCTAAACCTAAAATCTAAACCTAACCCCAAACCTAAACCTAACCCCAAATCTAAACCAAAAATCTAAACCTAACCCCAAATCTAAACCTAACCCCAAATCTAAACCTAAAATCTAAACCTAACCCCAAATCTAAACCTAAAATCTAAACCTAACCCCAAATCTAAACCTAACCCCAAATCTAAACCTTAAATCTAAACCTAACCCCAAATCTAAACCAAAAATCTAATCCTAACCCCAAATCTAAACCTAAAATCTAAACCTAACCCCAAATCTAAACCTAACCCCAAATCTAAACCTAAAATCTAAACCTAACCCCAAATCTAAACCTAAAATCTAAACCTAACCCGAAATCTAAACCTAACCCCAAATCTAAACCTAAAATCTAAACCTGAAATCTAAACCTAACCCCAAATCTAAACCTAAAATCTAAACCTAACCCCAAATCTAAACCTAAAATCTAAACCTAACGCCAAGTCTAAACCTAACCCCAAATCTAAACCTAAAATCTAAACCTAACCCCAAATCTAAACCTAAAATCTAAACCTAACCCCAAATCTAAACCTAAAATCTAAACCTAACGCCAAGTCTAAACCTAACCCCAAATCTAAACCTAAAATCTAAACCTAACCGCAAATCTAAACCTAAAATCTAAACCTAACCCCAAATATAAACCTAAAATCTAAACCTAACCCCAAATCTAAACCTAACCCCAAATCTAAACCTAAAATCTAAACCTAACCCCAAATCTAAACCTAACCCCAAATCTAAACCTAAAATCTACACCTAACCCCAAATCTAAACCTAACCCCAAATCTAAACCTAAAATCTAAACCTAACCCCAAATCTAAACCTAACCCCAAATCTAAACCTAAAATCTAAACCTAACCCCAAATCTAAACCTAAAATCTAAACCTAACCCCAAGTCTAAACCTAACCCCAAATCTAAATCTAAAATCTAAACCTAACCCCAAATCTAAACCTAAAATCTAAACCTAACCCCAAATCTAAACCTAACCCCAAATCTAAACCTAAAATCTAAACCTAACCCCAAATCTAAACCTTACCCCAAATATAAACCTAAAATCTAAACCTAACCCCAAATCTAAACCTAAAATCTAAACCTAACCCCAAATCTAAACGTAAAATCTAAACCTAACCCCAAATCTAAACCTAACCCCAAATCTAAACCTAACCCCAAATCTAATCCCAAATCTAAACCTAACCCCAAATCTAAACCTAAAATCTAAACCTAACCCCAAATCTAAACCTAAAATATAAACCTAACCCCAAATCTAAACCTAACCCCAAATCTAAACCTAAAATCTAAACCTAACCCCAAATCTAAACCTAACCCCAAATCTAAACCTAAAATCTAAACCTAACCCCAAATCTAAACCTAAAATCTAAACCTAACCCCAAATCTAAACCTAAAATGTAAACCTAACCACAAATCTAAACCTAACCCCAAATCTAAACCTAAAATCTAAACCTAACCCCAAATCTAAACCTAAAATCTAAACCTAACCCCAAATCTAAACCTAAAATCTACACCTAACCCCAAATCTAAACCTAAAATCTAAACCTAACCCCAAATCTAAACCTAAAATCTAAACCTAACCCCAAATCTAAACCCTACCCCAAATATAGACCTAAAATCTAAACCTAACCCCAAATCTAAACCTAAAATCTAAACCTAACCCCAAATCTAAACCTAAAATCTAAACCTAACCCCAAATCTAAACCTAAAATCTAAACCTAACCCCAAATCTAAACCTAAAATCTAAACCTAACCCCAAATCTAAACCTAAAATCCAAACCTAACCCCAAATCTAAACCTAAAATCTAAACCTAACCCCAAATCTAAACCTAAAATCTAAACCTAAAATCTAAACCTAACCCCAAATCTAAACCTAACCCCAAATCTAAACCTAAAATCTAAACCTAACCCCAAATCTAAACCTAACCCCAAATCTAAACCTAAAATCTAAACCTAACCCCAAATCTAAACCTAAAATCTAAACCTAACCCCAAATCTAAACCTAAAATCTAAACCTAACCCCAAATCTAAACCTAAAATCTAAACCTAACCCCAAATCTAAACCTAAAATCTAAACCTAAAATCTAAACCTAACCCCAAATCTAAACCTAAAATCTAAACCTAACCCCAAATCTAAACCTAACCCCAAATCTAAACCTAAAATATAAACCTAACCCCAAATCTAAACCTAAAATCTAAACCTAACCCCAAATCTAAACCTAAAATCTAAACCTAACCCCAAATCTAAACCTAACCCCAAATCTAAACCTAAAATATAAACCTAACCCCAAATCTAAACCTAAAATCTAAACCTAACCCCAAATTTAAACCTAAAATCTAAACCTAACCCCAAATCTAAACCTAAAATCTAAACCTAACCCCAAATCTAAACCTAACCCCAAATCTAAACCTAAAATCTAAACCTAACCCCAAATCTAAACCTAAAATATAAACCTAACCCAAATCTAACCCTAACCCCAAATCTAAACCTAAAATCTAAACCTAACCCAAATCTAACCTAACCCCAAATATAAACCTAAAATCTAAACCTAACCCCAAATCTAAACCTAAAATCTAAACCTAACCCCAAGTCTAAACCTAACCCCAAATCTAAACCTAAAATCTAAACCTAACCCCAAATCTAAACCTAAAATCTAAACCTAACCCCAAATCTAAACCTAAAATCTAAACCTAACCCCAAATCTAAACCTAAAATCTAAACCTAACCCCAAATCTAAACCTAAAATCTAAACCTAAAATCTAAACCTAACCCCAAATCTAAACCTAAAATCTAAACCTAAAATCTAAACCTAACCCCAAATCTAAACCTAACCCCAAATCTAAACCTAAAATCTAAACCTAACCCCAAATCTAAACCTAACCCCAAATCTAAACCTAAAATCTAAACCTAACCCCAAATCTAAACCTAAAATCTAAACCTAACCCCAAATCTAAACCTAAAATCTAAACCTAACCCCAAATCTAAACCTAACCCCAAATCTAAACCTAAAATCTAAACCTGACCCCAAGTCTAAATCTAACCCCAAATCTAAACCTAAAATCTAAACCTAACCCCAAATCTAAACCTAAAATCTAAACCTAACCCCAAATCTAAACCTAACCCCAAATCTAAACCTAAAATCTAAACCTAACCCCAAATCTAAACCTTACCCCAAATATAAACCTAAAATCTAAACCTAACCCCAAATCTAAACCCAAATCTAAACCTAACCCCAAATCTAAACCTAAAATCTAAACCTAACCCCAAATCTAAACCTAAAATCTAAACCTGACCCCAAATCTAAACCTAACCCCAAATCTAAACCTAAAATCTAAACCTAACCCCAAATCTAAACCTAACCCCAAATCTAAACCTAAAATCTAAACCTAACCCCAAATCTAAACCTAAAATCTAAACCTAACCCCAAATCTAAACCTAAAATGTAAACCTAACCACAAATCTAAACCTAACCCCAAATCTAAACCTAAAATCTAAACCTAACCCCAAATCTAAACCTAAAATCTAAACCTAACCCCAAATCTAAACCTAAAATCTACACCTAACCCCAAATCTAAACCTAAAATCTAAACCTAACCCCAAATCTAAACCTAAAATCTAAACCTAACCCCAAATCTAAACCCTACCCCAAATATAGACCTAAAATCTAAACCTAATCCCAAATCTAAACCTAAAATCTAAACCTAACCCCAAATCTAAACCTAAAATCTAAACCTAACCCCAAATCTAAACCTAAAATCTAAACCTAACCCCAAATCTAAACCTAAAATCTAAACCTAACCCCAAATCTAAACCTAAAATCTAAACCTAACCCCAAATCTAAACCTAAAATCCAAACCTAACCCCAAATCTAAACCTAAAATCTAAACCTAACCCCAAATCTAAACCTAAAATCTAAACCTAAAATCTAAACCTAACCCCAAATCTAAACCTAACCCCAAATCTAAACCTAAAATCTAAACCTAACCCCAAATCTAAACCTAAAATCTAAACCTAACCCCAAATCTAAACCTAAAATCTAAACCTAACCCCAAATCTAAACCTAAAATCTAAACCTAAAATCTAAACCTAACCCCAAGTCTAAACCTAACCCCAAATCTAAACCTAAAATCTAAACCTAACCCCAAATCTAAACCTAAAATCTAAACCTAACCCCAAATATAAACCTAAAATCTAAACCTAACCCCAAATCTAAACCTAAAATATAAACCTAACCCCAAATCTAAACCTAATATCTAAACCTAACCCCAAATCTAAACCTAAAATCTAAACCTAACCCCAAACCTAAACCTAAAATCTAAACCTAACCCCAAATCTAAACGTAACCCCAAATCTAAACCTAAAATCTAAACCTAACCCCAAGTCTAAACCTAACTCCAAATCTTACCCCAAATCTAAACCTAACCCCAAATCTAAACCTAAAATCTAAACCTAACCCCAAATCTAAACCTAAAATCTAAACCTAACCCCAAATGTAAACCTTACCCCAAATCTAAACCTAAAATCTAAACCTAACCCCAAATCTAAACCTAAAATCTAAACCTAACCCCAAATCTAAACCTAACCCCAAATCTAAACCTAAAATCTAAACCTAACCCCAAATCTAAACCTAAAAACTAAACCTAACCCCAAATCTAAACGTAACCCCAAATGTAAACCAAAAATCTAAACCTAACCCCAAATCTAAACCTAACCCCATATCTAAACCTAAAATCTAAACCTAACCCCAAATCTAAACCAAAAATCTAAACCTAACCCCAAATCTAAACCTAACCCCAAACCTAAACCTAAAATCTAAACCTAACCCCAAATCTAAACCTTACCCCAAATATAAACCTAAAATCTAAACCTAACCCCAAATCTAAACCTAAAATCTAAACCTAACCCCAAATCTAAACCTAAAATCTAAACCTAAAATCTAAACCTAACCCCAAATCTAAACCTAAAATCTAAACCTAACCCCAAATCTAAACCTAACCCCAAATCTAAACCTAAAATCTAAACCTAACCCCAAATCTAAACCTAAAATCTAAACCTAAAATCTAAACCTAACCCCAAATCTAAACCTAAAATCTAAACCTAACCCCAAATCTAAACCTAAAATCTACACCTAACCCCAAATCTAAACCTAAAATCTAAACCTAACCCCAAATCTAAACCTAAAATCTAAACCTAACCCCAAATCTAAACCCTACCCCAAATATAGACCTAAAATCTAAACCTAACCCCAAATCTAAACCTAAAATCTAAACCTAACCCCAAATCTAAACCTAAAATCTAAACCTAACCCCAAATCTAAACCTAAAATCTAAACGTAACCCCAAATCTAAACCTAAAATCTAAACCTAACCCCAAATCTAAACCTAAAATCTAAACCTAACCCCAAATCTAAACCTAAAATCTAAACCTAACCCCAAATCTAAACCTAAAATCTAAACCTAAAATCTAAACCTAACCCCAAATCTAAACCTAAAATCTAAACCTAACCCCAAATCTAAACCTAACCCCAAATCTAAACCTAAAATCTAAACCTAACCCCAAATCTAAACCTAAAATCTAAACCTAACCCCAAATCTAAACCTAAAATCTAAACCTAACCCCAAATCTAAACCTAAAATCTAAACCTAACCCCAAATCTAAACCTAAAATCTAAACCTAAAATCTAAACCTAACCCCAAATCTAAACCTAAAATCTAAACCTAACCCCAAATCTAAACCTAACCCCAAATCTAAACCTAAAATATAAACCTAACCCCAAATCTAAACCTAAAATCTAAACCTAACCCCAAATCTAAACCTAAAATCTAAACCTAACCCCAAATCTAAACCTAACCCCAAATCTAAACCTAAAATATAAACCTAACCCCAAATCTAAACCTAAAATCTAAACCTAACCCCAAATTTAAACCTAAAATCTAAACCTAACCCCAAATCTAAACCTAAAATCTAAACCTAACCCCAAATCTAAACCTAACCCCAAATCTAAACCTAAAATCTAAACCTAACCCCAAATCTAAACCTAAAATATAAACCTAACCCAAATCTAACCCTAACCCCAAATCTAAACCTAAAATCTAAACCTAACCCAAATCTAACCTAACCCCAAATATAAACCTAAAATCTAAACCTAACCCCAAATCTAAACCTAAAATCTAAACCTAACCCCAAGTCTAAACCTAACCCCAAATCTAAACCTAAAATCTAAACCTAACCCCAAATCTAAACCTAAAATCTAAACCTAACCCCAAATCTAAACCTAAAATCTAAACCTAACCCCAAATCTAAACCTAAAATCTAAACCTAACCCCAAATCTAAACCTAAAATCTAAACCTAAAATCTAAACCTAACCCCAAATCTAAACCTAAAATCTAAACCTAAAATCTAAACCTAACCCCAAATCTAAACCTAACCCCAAATCTAAACCTAAAATCTAAACCTAACCCCAAATCTAAACCTAACCCCAAATCTAAACCTAAAATCTAAACCTAACCCCAAATCTAAACCTAAAATCTAAACCTAACCCCAAATCTAAACCTAAAATCTAAACCTAACCCCAAATCTAAACCTAAAATCTAAACCTAACCCCAAATCTAAACCTAAAATCTAAACCTAACCCCAAGTCTAAATCTAACCCCAAATCTAAACCTAAAATCTAAACCTAACCCCAAATCTAAACCTAAAATCTAAACCTAACCCCAAATCTAAACCTAACCCCAAATCTAAACCTAAAATCTAAACCTAACCCCAAATCTAAACCTTACCCCAAATATAAACCTAAAATCTAAACCTAACCCCAAATCTAAACCTAAAATCTAAACCTAACCCCAAATCTAAACCTAAAATCTAAACCTAACCCCAAATCTAAACCTAACCCCAAATCTAAACCCAAATCTAAACCTAACCCCAAATCTAAACCTAAAATCTAAACCTAACCCCAAATCTAAACCTAAAATCTAAACCTGACCCCAAATCTAAACCTAACCCCAAATCTAAACCTAAAATCTAAACCTAACCCCAAATCTAAACCTAACCCCAAATCTAAACCTAAAATCTAAACCTAACCCCAAATCTAAACCTAAAATCTAAACCTAACCCCAAATCTAAACCTAAAATGTAAACCTAACCACAAATCTAAACCTAACCTAAAATCTAAACCTAACCCCAAATCTAAACCTAACCCCAAATCTAAACCTAAAATCTAAACCTAACCCCAAATCTAAACCTAAAATCTACACCTAACCCCAAATCTAAACCTAAAATCTAAACCTAACCCCAAATCTAAACCTAAAATCTAAACCTAACCCCAAATCTAAACCCTACCCCAAATATAGACCTAAAATCTAAACCTAATCCCAAATCTAAACCTAAAATCTAAACCTAACCCCAAATCTAAACCTAAAATCTAAACCTAACCCCAAATCTAAACCTAAAATCTAAACCTAACCCCAAATCTAAACCTAAAATCTAAACCTAACCCCAAATCTAAACCTAAAATCTAAACCTAACCCCAAATCTAAACCTAAAATCTAAACCTAACCCGAAATCTAAACCTAAAATCCAAACCTAACCCCAAATCTAAACCTAAAATCTAAACCTAACCCCAAATCTAAACCTAAAATCTAAACCTAAAATCTAAACCTAACCCCAAATCTAAACCTAACCCCAAATCTAAACCTAAAATCTAAACCTAACCCCAAATCTAAACCTAAAATCTAAACCTAACCCCAAATCTAAACCTAAAATCTAAACCTAACCCCAAATCTAAACCTAAAATCTAAACCTAAAATCTAAACCTAACCCCAAGTCTAAACCTAACCCCAAATCTAAACCTAAAATCTAAACCTAACCCCAAATCTAAACCTAAAATCTAAACCTAACCCCAAATATAAACCTAAAATCTAAACCTAACCCCAAATCTAAACCTAAAATATAAACCTAACCCCAAATCTAAACCTAATATCTAAACCTAACCCCAAATCTAAACCTAAAATCTAAACCTAACCCCAAATCTAAACCTAAAATCTAAACCTAACCCCAAATCTAAACGTAACCCCAAATCTAAACCTAAAATCTAAACCTAACCCCAAATCTAAACCTAACCCCAAATCTAAACCTAAAATCTAAACCTAACCCCAAATCTAAACCTAAAATCTAAACCTAACCCCAAATCTAAACCTAACCCCAAATCTAAACCTAAAATCTAAACCTAACCCCAAATCTAAACCTTACCCCAAATATAAACCTAAAATCTAAACCTAACCCCAAATCTAAACCCAAATCTAAACCTAACCCCAAATCTAAACCTAAAATCTAAACCTAACCCCAAATCTAAACCTAAAATCTAAACCTGACCCCAAATCTAAACCTAACCCCAAATCTAAACCTAAAATCTAAACCTAACCCCAAATCTAAACCTAACCCCAAATCTAAACCTAAAATCTAAACCTAACCCCAAATCTAAACCTAAAATCTAAACCTAACCCCAAATCTAAACCTAAAATGTAAACCTAACCACAAATCTAAACCTAACCCCAAATCTAAACCTAAAATCTAAACCTAACCCCAAATCTAAACCTAAAATCTAAACCTAACCCCAAATCTAAACCTAAAATCTACACCTAACCCCAAATCTAAACCTAAAATCTAAACCTAACCCCAAATCTAAACCTAAAATCTAAACCTAACCCCAAATCTAAACCCTACCCCAAATATAGACCTAAAATCTAAACCTAATCCCAAATCTAAACCTAAAATCTAAACCTAACCCCAAATCTAAACCTAAAATCTAAACCTAACCCCAAATCTAAACCTAAAATCTAAACCTAACCCCAAATCTAAACCTAAAATCTAAACCTAACCCCAAATCTAAACCTAAAATCTAAACCTAACCCCAAATCTAAACCTAAAATCCAAACCTAACCCCAAATCTAAACCTAAAATCTAAACCTAACCCCAAATCTAAACCTAAAATCTAAACCTAAAATCTAAACCTAACCCCAAATCTAAACCTAACCCCAAATCTAAACCTAAAATCTAAACCTAACCCCAAATCTAAACCTAAAATCTAAACCTAACCCCAAATCTAAACCTAAAATCTAAACCTAACCCCAAATCTAAACCTAAAATCTAAACCTAAAATCTAAACCTAACCCCAAGTCTAAACCTAACCCCAAATCTAAACCTAAAATCTAAACCTAACCCCAAATCTAAACCTAAAATCTAAACCTAACCCCAAATATAAACCTAAAATCTAAACCTAACCCCAAATCTAAACCTAAAATATAAACCTAACCCCAAATCTAAACCTAATATCTAAACCTAACCCCAAATCTAAACCTAAAATCTAAACCTAACCCCAAACCTAAACCTAAAATCTAAACCTAACCCCAAATCTAAACGTAACCCCAAATCTAAACCTAAAATCTAAACCTAACCCCAAGTCTAAACCTAACTCCAAATCTTACCCCAAATCTAAACCTAACCCCAAATCTAAACCTAAAATCTAAACCTAACCCCAAATCTAAACCTAAAATCTAAACCTAACCCCAAATGTAAACCTTACCCCAAATCTAAACCTAAAATCTAAACCTAACCCCAAATCTAAACCTAAAATCTAAACCTAACCCCAAATCTAAACCTAACCCCAAATCTAAACCTAAAATCTAAACCTAACCCCAAATCTAAACCTAAAAACTAAACCTAACCCCAAATCTAAACGTAACCCCAAATGTAAACCAAAAATCTAAACCTAACCCCAAATCTAAACCTAACCCCATATCTAAACCTAAAATCTAAACCTAACCCCAAATCTAAACCAAAAATCTAAACCTAACCCCAAATCTAAACCTAACCCCAAACCTAAACCTAAAATCTAAACCTAACCCCAAATCTAAACCTTACCCCAAATATAAACCTAAAATCTAAACCTAACCCCAAATCTAAACCTAAAATCTAAACCTAACCCCAAATCTAAACCTAAAATCTAAACCTAAAATCTAAACCTAACCCCAAATCTAAACCTAAAATCTAAACCTAACCCCAAATCTAAACCTAACCCCAAATCTAAACCTAAAATCTAAACCTAACCCCAAATCTAAACCTAAAATCTAAACCTAAAATCTAAACCTAACCCCAAATCTAAACCTAAAATCTAAACCTAACCCCAAATCTAAACCTAAAATCTACACCTAACCCCAAATCTAAACCTAAAATCTAAACCTAACCCCAAATCTAAACCTAAAATCTAAACCTAACCCCAAATCTAAACCCTACCCCAAATATAGACCTAAAATCTAAACCTAACCCCAAATCTAAACCTAAAATCTAAACCTAACCCCAAATCTAAACCTAAAATCTAAACCTAACCCCAAATCTAAACCTAAAATCTAAACGTAACCCCAAATCTAAACCTAAAATCTAAACCTAACCCCAAATCTAAACCTAAAATCTAAACCTAACCCCAAATCTAAACCTAAAATCTAAACCTAACCCCAAATCTAAACCTAAAATCTAAACCTAAAATCTAAACCTAACCCCAAATCTAAACCTAACCCCAAATCTAAACCTAAAATCTAAACCTAACCCCAAATCTAAACCTAACCCCAAATCTAAACCTAAAATCTAAACCTAACCCCAAATCTAAACCTAAAATCTAAACCTAACCCCAAATCTAAACCTAAAATCTAAACCTAACCCCAAATCTAAACCTAAAATCTAAACCTAACCCCAAATCTAAACCTAAAATCTAAACCTAAAATCTAAACCTAACCCCAAATCTAAACCTAAAATCTAAACCTAACCCCAAATCTAAACCTAACCCCAAATCTAAACCTAAAATATAAACCTAACCCCAAATCTAAACCTAAAATCTAAACCTAACCCCAAATCTAAACCTAAAATCTAAACCTAACCCCAAATCTAAACCTAACCCCAAATCTAAACCTAAAATATAAACCTAACCCCAAATCTAAACCTAAAATCTAAACCTAACCCCAAATTTAAACCTAAAATCTAAACCTAACCCCAAATCTAAACCTAAAATCTAAACCTAACCCCAAATCTAAACCTAACCCCAAATCTAAACCTAAAATCTAAACCTAACCCCAAATCTAAACCTAAAATATAAACCTAACCCAAATCTAACCCTAACCCCAAATCTAAACCTAAAATCTAAACCTAACCCAAATCTAACCTAACCCCAAATATAAACCTAAAATCTAAACCTAACCCCAAATCTAAACCTAAAATCTAAACCTAACCCCAAGTCTAAACCTAACCCCAAATCTAAACCTAAAATCTAAACCTAACCCCAAATCTAAACCTAAAATCTAAACCTAACCCCAAATCTAAACCTAAAATCTAAACCTAACCCCAAATCTAAACCTAAAATCTAAACCTAACCCCAAATCTAAACCTAAAATCTAAACCTAAAATCTAAACCTAACCCCAAATCTAAACCTAAAATCTAAACCTAAAATCTAAACCTAACCCCAAATCTAAACCTAACCCCAAATCTAAACCTAAAATCTAAACCTAACCCCAAATCTAAACCTAACCCCAAATCTAAACCTAAAATCTAAACCTAACCCCAAATCTAAACCTAAAATCTAAACCTAACCCCAAATCTAAACCTAAAATCTAAACCTAACCCCAAATCTAAACCTAAAATCTAAACCTAACCCCAAATCTAAACCTAAAATCTAAACCTAACCCCAAGTCTAAATCTAACCCCAAATCTAAACCTAAAATCTAAACCTAACCCCAAATCTAAACCTAAAATCTAAACCTAACCCCAAATCTAAACCTAACCCCAAATCTAAACCTAAAATCTAAACCTAACCCCAAATCTAAACCTTACCCCAAATATAAACCTAAAATCTAAACCTAACCCCAAATCTAAACCTAAAATCTAAACCTAACCCCAAATCTAAACCTAAAATCTAAACCTAACCCCAAATCTAAACCTAACCCCAAATCTAAACCCAAATCTAAACCTAACCCCAAATCTAAACCTAAAATCTAAACCTAACCCCAAATCTAAACCTAAAATCTAAACCTGACCCCAAATCTAAACCTAACCCCAAATCTAAACCTAAAATCTAAACCTAACCCCAAATCTAAACCTAACCCCAAATCTAAACCTAAAATCTAAACCTAACCCCAAATCTAAACCTAAAATCTAAACCTAACCCCAAATCTAAACCTAAAATGTAAACCTAACCACAAATCTAAACCTAACCTAAAATCTAAACCTAACCCCAAATCTAAACCTAACCCCAAATCTAAACCTAAAATCTAAACCTAACCCCAAATCTAAACCTAAAATCTACACCTAACCCCAAATCTAAACCTAAAATCTAAACCTAACCCCAAATCTAAACCTAAAATCTAAACCTAACCCCAAATCTAAACCCTACCCCAAATATAGACCTAAAATCTAAACCTAATCCCAAATCTAAACCTAAAATCTAAACCTAACCCCAAATCTAAACCTAAAATCTAAACCTAACCCCAAATCTAAACCTAAAATCTAAACCTAACCCCAAATCTAAACCTAAAATCTAAACCTAACCCCAAATCTAAACCTAAAATCTAAACCTAACCCGAAATCTAAACCTAAAATCCAAACCTAACCCCAAATCTAAACCTAAAATCTAAACCTAACCCCAAATCTAAACCTAAAATCTAAACCTAAAATCTAAACCTAACCCCAAATCTAAACCTAACCCCAAATCTAAACCTAAAATCTAAACCTAACCCCAAATCTAAACCTAAAATCTAAACCTAACCCCAAATCTAAACCTAAAATCTAAACCTAACCCCAAATCTAAACCTAAAATCTAAACCTAAAATCTAAACCTAACCCCAAGTCTAAACCTAACCCCAAATCTAAACCTAAAATCTAAACCTAACCCCAAATCTAAACCTAAAATCTAAACCTAACCCCAAATATAAACCTAAAATCTAAACCTAACCCCAAATCTAAACCTAAAATATAAACCTAACCCCAAATCTAAACCTAATATCTAAACCTAACCCCAAATCTAAACCTAAAATCTAAACCTAACCCCAAATCTAAACCTAAAATCTAAACCTAACCCCAAATCTAAACGTAACCCCAAATCTAAACCTAAAATCTAAACCTAACCCCAAGTCTAAACCTAACTCCAAATCTTACCCCAAATCTAAACCTAACCCCAAATCTAAACCTAAAATCTAAACCTAACCCCAAATCTAAACCTAAAATCTAAACCTAACCCCAAATGTAAACCTTACCCCAAATCTAAACCTAAAATCTAAACCTAACCCCAAATCTAAACCTAAAATCTAAACCTAACCCCAAATCTAAACCTAACCCCAAATCTAAACCTAAAATCTAAACCTAACCCCAAATCTAAACCTAAAAACTAAACCTAACCCCAAATCTAAACGTAACCCCAAATGTAAACCAAAAATCTAAACCTAACCCCAAATCTAAACCTAACCCCATATCTAAACCTAAAATCTAAACCTAACCCCAAATCTAAACCTAAAATCTAAACCTAACCCCAAATCTAAACCAAAAATCTAAACCTAACCCCAAATCTAAACCTAACCCCAAACCTAAACCTAAAATCTAAACCTAACCCCAAATCTAAACCTTACCCCAAATATAAACCTAAAATCTAAACCTAACCCCAAATCTAAACCTAAAATCTAAACCTAACCCCAAATCTAAACCTAAAATCTAAACCTAAAATCTAAACCTAACCCCAAATCTAAACCTAAAATCTAAACCTAACCCCAAATCTAAACCTAACCCCAAATCTAAACCTAAAATCTAAACCTAACCCCAAATCTAAACCTAAAATCTAAACCTAAAATCTAAACCTAACCCCAAATCTAAACCTAAAATCTAAACCTGACCCCAAATATAAACCTAACCCCAAATCTAAACCTAAAATCTAAACGTAACCCCAAATCTAAACCTAAAATCTAAACCTAACCCCAAATCTAAAACTAACCCCAAATCTAAACCAAAAATCTAAACCTAACCCCAAATCTAAACCTAACCCCAAATCTAAACCTAAAATCTAAACCTAACCCCAAATCTAAACCTAAAATCTAAACCTAACCCCAAATCTAAACCTAACCCCAAACCTAAACCTAAAATCTAAACCTAACCCCAAATCTAAACCTAAAATCTAAACCTAACCCCAAATATAAACCTAAAATCTAAACCTAACCCCTAATCTAAACTTAAAATCTAAACCTAACCCCAAATCTAAACCTAAAATCTAAACCTAAAATCTAAACCTAACCCCAAATCTAAACCTAATATCTAAACCTAAAATCTAAACCTAACCCCAAATCTAAACCTAAAATCTAAACCTAAAATCTAAACCTAACCCCAAATCTAAACCTAACCCCAAATCTAAACCTAAAATCTACACCTAACCCCAAATCTAAACCTAACCCCAAATCTAAACCTAAAATCTAAACCTAACCCCAAATCTAAACCTAAAATCTAAACCTAACCCCAAATCTAAACCTAAAATCTAAACTTAACCCCAAATCTAAACCTAAAATCTAAACCTAACGACAAATCTAAACCTAAAATCTAAACCTAACCCCAAATCTAAACCTAAAATCTAAACGTAAAATCTAAACCTAACCCCAAATCTAAACCTAAAATCTAAACCTAACCCCAAATCTAAACCTAACCCCAAATCTAAACCTAAAATATAAACCTAACCCCAAATCTAAACCTAAAATCTAAACCTAACCCCAAATCTAAACCTAAAATCTAAACCTAACCCCAAATCTAAACCTAAAATCTAAACCTAACCCCAAATCTAAACCTAAAATCTAAACCTAACCCCAAATCTAAACCTAACCCCAAATCTAAACCAAAAATCTAAACCTAACCCAAATCTAACCCTAACCCCAAATCTAAACCTAAAATCTAAACCTAACCCCAAATCTAAACCTAAAATCTAAACCTAACCCCAAATCTAAACCTAAAATCTAAACCTAACCCGAAGTCTAAACCTAACCCCAAATCTAAACCTAAAATCTAAACCTAACCTCAAATCTAAACCTAACCCCATATCTAAACCTAAAATCTAAACCTAACCCCAAATCTAAACCAAAAATCTAAACCTAACCCCAAATCTAAACCTAACCCCAAACCTAAACCTAAAATCCAAACCTAACCCCAAATATAAACCTAAAATCTAAACCTAACCCCAAATCTAAACCTAAAATCTAAACCTAAAATCTAAACCTAACCCCAAATCTAAACCTAAAATCTAAACCTAACCCCAAATCTAAACCTAACCCCAAATCTAAACCTAAAATCTAAACCTAACCCCAAATCTAAACCTAACACCAAATCTAAACCTAAAATCTAAACCTAACCCCAAATCTAAACCTAAAATCTAAACCTAACCCCAAATCTAAACCTAAAATCTAAACCTAAAATCTAAACCTAACCCCAAATCTAAACCTAAAATCTAAACCTGACCCCAAATCTAAACCCCAAATCTAAACCTAACCCCAAATCTAAACCTAAAATCTAAACCTAACCCCAAATCTAAACCTAACCCCAAATCTAAACCTAAAATCTAAACCTAACCCCAAATCTAAACCTAAAATCTAAACCTAACCCCAAATCTAAACCTAAAATCTAAACCTGACCCCAAATCTAAACCTAACCCCAAATCTAAACCTAAAATCTAAACCTAACCCCAAATCTAAACCTAACCCCAAATCTAAACCTAAAATCTAAACCTAACCCCAAATCTAAACCTAAAATCTAAACCTAACCCCAAATCTAAACCTAAAATCTAAACCTAACCCCAAATCTAAACCTAAAATGTAAACCTAACCCCAAATCTAAACCTAAAATCTAAACCTAACCCCAAATCTAAACCTAACCTCAAATCTAAACCTTAAATCTAAACCTAACCCCAAATCTAAACCTAAAATCTAAACCTAACCCCAAATCTAAACCTAACCCCAAATCTAAACCAAAAATCTAAACCTAACCCAAACCTAACCCTAACCCCAAATATAAACCTAAAATCTAAACCTAACCCCAAATCTAAACCTAAAATCTAAACCTAACCCCAAGTCTAAACCTAACCCCAAATCTAAACCTAAAATCTAAACCTAACCCCAAATCTAAACCTAAAATCTAAACCTAACCCCAAATCTAAACCTAAAATCTAAACCTAACCCCAAATCTAAACCTAAAATCTAAACCTAACCCCAAATCTAAACCTAAAATCTAAACCTAACCCCAAATCTAAACCTAAAATCTAAACCTAACCCCAAATCTAAACCTAAAATCTAAACGTAACCCCAAATCTAAACCTAAAATCTAAACCTAACCCCAAATCTAAACCTAACCCCAAATCTTACCCCAAATCTAAACCTAACCCCAAATCTAAACCTAAAATCTAAACCTAACCCCAAATCTAAACCTAAAATCTAAACCTAACCCCAAATGTAAACCTTACCCCAAATCTAAACCTAAAATCTAAACCTAACCCCAAATCTAAACCTAAAATCTAAACCTAATCCCAAATCTAAACCTAAAATCTAAACATAAACCCAAATCTAAACCTAAAATCTAAACCTAACCCCAAATATAAAACTAACCCCAAATATAAACCAAAAATCTAAACCTAACCCCAAATCTAAACCTAAAATCTAAACCTAACCCCAAATCTAAACCTAACCCCAAATCTAAACCTAAAATCTAAACCTAACCCCAAATCTAAACCTAAAAACTAAACCTAACCCCAAATCTAAACGTAACCCCAAATCTAAACCAAAAATCTAAACCTAACCCCAAATCTAAACCTAACCCCATATCTAAACCTAAAATCTAAACCTAACCCCAAATCTAAACCAAAAATCTAAACCTAACCCCAAATCTAAACCTAACCCCAAACCTAAACCTAAAATCTAAACGTAACCCCAAATCTAAACCTTACCCCAAATATAAACCTAAAATCTAAACCTAACCCCAAATCTAAACCTAAAATCTAAACCTAACCCCAAATCTAAACCTAAAATCTAAACCTAAAATCTAAACCTAACCCCAAATCTAAACCTAAAATCTAAACCTAACCCCAAATCTAAACCTAAAATCTAAACCTAACCCCAAATCTAAACCTAAAATCTAAACCTAACCCCAAATCTAAACCTAACCCCAAATCTAAACCAAAAATCTAAACCTAACCCAAATCTAACCCTAACCCCAAATCTAAACCTAAAATCTAAACCTAACCCCAAATCTAAACCTAAAATCTAAACCTAACCCCAAATCTAAACCTAAAATCTAAACCTAACCCGAAGACTAAACCTAACCCCAAATCTAAACCTAAAATCTAAACCTAACCTCAAATCTAAACCTAACCCCATATCTAAACCTAAAATCTAAACCTAACCCCAAATCTAAACCAAAAATCTAAACCTAACCCCAAATCTAAACCTAACCCCAAACCTAAACCTAAAATCCAAACCTAACCCCAAATATAAACCTAAAATCTAAACCTAACCCCAAATCTAAACCTAAAATCTAAACCTAAAATCTAAACCTAACCCCAAATCTAAACCTAAAATCTAAACCTAACCCCAAATCTAAACCTAACCCCAAATCTAAACCTAAAATCTAAACCTAACCCCAAATCTAAACCTAACACCAAATCTAAACCTAAAATCTAAACCTAACCCCAAATCTAAACCTAAAATCTAAACCTAACCCCAAATCTAAACCTAAAATCTAAACCTAAAATCTAAACCTAACCCCAAATCTAAACCTAAAATCTAAACCTGACCCCAAATCTAAACCCCAAATCTAAACCTAACCCCAAATCTAAACCTAAAATCTAAACCTAACCCCAAATCTAAACCTAACCCCAAATCTAAACCTAAAATCTAAACCTAACCCCAAATCTAAACCTAAAATCTAAACCTAACCCCAAATCTAATCCTAAAATCTAAACCTAAAATCTAAACCTAACCCCAAATCTAAACCTAAAATCTAAACCTGACCCCAAATCTAAACCTAACCCCAAATCTAAACCTAAAATCTAAACCTAACCCCAAATCTAAACCTAAAATCTAAACCTAACCCCAAATCTAAACCTAAAATCTAAACCTAACCCCAAATCTAAACCTAAAATGTAAACCTAACCCCAAATATAAAACTAACCCCAAATATAAACCAAAAATCTAAACCTAACCCCAAATCTAAACCTAAAAACTAAACCTAACCCCAAATCTAAACGTAACCCCAAATCTAAACCAAAAATCTAAACCTAACCCCAAATCTAAACCTAACCCCAAATCTAAACCAAAAATCTAAACCTAACCCAAACCTAACCCTAACCCCAAATATAAACCTAAAATCTAAACCTAACCCCAAATCTAAACCTAAAATCTAAACCTAACCCCAAGTCTAAACATAACCCCAAATCTAAACCTAAAATCTAAACCTAACCCCAAATCTAAACCTAAAATCTAAACCTAACCCCAAATCTAAACCTAAAATCTAAACCTAACCCCAAATCTAAACCTAAAATCTAAACCTAACCCCAAATCTAAACCTAAAATCTAAACCTAACCCCAAATCTAAACCTAAAATCTAAACGTAACCCCAAATCTAAACCTAAAATCTAAACCTAACCCCAAATCTAAACCTAACCCCAAATCTTACCCCAAATCTAAACCTAACCCCAAATCTAAACCTAAAATCTAAACCTAACCCCAAATCTAAACCTAAAATCTAAACCTAACCCCAAATGTAAACCTTACCCCAAATCTAAACCTAAAATCTAAACCTAACCCCAAATCTAAACCTAAAATCTAAACCTAATCCCAAATCTAAACCTAAAATCTAAACATAAACCCAAATCTAAACCTAAAATCTAAACCTAACCCCAAATATAAAACTAACCCCAAATATAAACCAAAAATCTAAACCTAACCCCAAATCTAAACCTAAAAACTAAACCTAACCCCAAATCTAAACGTAACCCCAAATCTAAACCAAAAATCTAAACCTAACCCCAAATCTAAACCTAACCCCATATCTAAACCTAAAATCTAAACCTAACCCCAAATCTAAACCAAAAATCTAAACCTAACCCCAAATCTAAACCTAACCCCAAACCTAAACCTAAAATCTAAACGTAACCCCAAATCTAAACCTTACCCCAAATATAAACCTAAAATCTAAACCTAACCCCAAATCTAAACCTAAAATCTAAACCTAACCCGAAGTCTAAACCTAAAATCTAAACCTAAAATCTAAACCTAACCCCAAATCTAAACCTAAAATCTAAACCTAACCCCAAATCTAAACCTAACCCCAAATCTAAACCTAAAATCTAAACCTAACCCCAAATCTAAACCTAACCCCAAATCTAAACCTAAAATCTAAACCTAACCCCAAATCTAAACCTAAAATCTAAACCTAAAATCTAAACCTAACCCCAAATCTAAACCTAAAATCTAAACCTGACCCCAAATCTAAACCTAACCCCAAATCTAAACCTAAAATCTAAACCTAACCCCAAATCTAAACCTAAAATCTAAACCTAACCCCAAATCTAAACCTAACCCCAAATCTAAACCTAAAATCTACACCTAACCCCAAATCTAAACCTAAAATCTAAACCTAACCCCAAATCTAAACCTAAAATCTAAACCTAAAATCTAAACCTAACCCCAAATCTAAACCTAAAATCTAAACCTAACCCCAAATCTAAACCTAACCCCAAATCTAAACCTAAAATCTAAACCTAACCCCAAATCTAAACCTAAAATCTAAACCTAAAATCTAAACCTAACCCCAAATCTAAACCTAAAATCTAAACCTAACCCCAAATCTAAACCTAAAATCTACACCTAACCCCAAATCTAAACCTAAAATCTAAACCTAACCCCAAATCTAAACCTAAAATCTAAACCTAACCCCAAATCTAAACCCTACCCCAAATATAGACCTAAAATCTAAACCTAACCCCAAATCTAAACCTAAAATCTAAACCTAACCCCAAATCTAAACCTAAAATCTAAACCTAACCCCAAATCTAAACCTAAAATCTAAACGTAACCCCAAATCTAAACCTAAAATCTAAACCTAACCCCAAATCTAAACCTAAAATCTAAACCTAACCCCAAATCTAAACCTAAAATCTAAACCTAACCCCAAATCTAAACCTAAAATCTAAACCTAAAATCTAAACCTAACCCCAAATCTAAACCTAACCCCAAATCTAAACCTAAAATCTAAACCTAACCCCAAATCTAAACCTAACCCCAAATCTAAACCTAAAATCTAAACCTAACCCCAAATCTAAACCTAAAATCTAAACCTAACCCCAAATCTAAACCTAAAATCTAAACCTAACCCCAAATCTAAACCTAAAATCTAAACCTAACCCCAAATCTAAACCTAAAATCTAAACCTAAAATCTAAACCTAACCCCAAATCTAAACCTAAAATCTAAACCTAACCCCAAATCTAAACCTAACCCCAAATCTAAACCTAAAATATAAACCTAACCCCAAATCTAAACCTAAAATCTAAACCTAACCCCAAATCTAAACCTAAAATCTAAACCTAACCCCAAATCTAAACCTAACCCCAAATCTAAACCTAAAATATAAACCTAACCCCAAATCTAAACCTAAAATCTAAACCTAACCCCAAATTTAAACCTAAAATCTAAACCTAACCCCAAATCTAAACCTAAAATCTAAACCTAACCCCAAATCTAAACCTAACCCCAAATCTAAACCTAAAATCTAAACCTAACCCCAAATCTAAACCTAAAATATAAACCTAACCCAAATCTAACCCTAACCCCAAATCTAAACCTAAAATCTAAACCTAACCCAAATCTAACCTAACCCCAAATATAAACCTAAAATCTAAACCTAACCCCAAATCTAAACCTAAAATCTAAACCTAACCCCAAGTCTAAACCTAACCCCAAATCTAAACCTAAAATCTAAACCTAACCCCAAATCTAAACCTAAAATCTAAACCTAACCCCAAATCTAAACCTAAAATCTAAACCTAACCCCAAATCTAAACCTAAAATCTAAACCTAACCCCAAATCTAAACCTAAAATCTAAACCTAAAATCTAAACCTAACCCCAAATCTAAACCTAAAATCTAAACCTAAAATCTAAACCTAACCCCAAATCTAAACCTAACCCCAAATCTAAACCTAAAATCTAAACCTAACCCCAAATCTAAACCTAACCCCAAATCTAAACCTAAAATCTAAACCTAACCCCAAATCTAAACCTAAAATCTAAACCTAACCCCAAATCTAAACCTAAAATCTAAACCTAACCCCAAATCTAAACCTAAAATCTAAACCTAACCCCAAATCTAAACCTAAAATCTAAACCTAACCCCAAGTCTAAATCTAACCCCAAATCTAAACCTAAAATCTAAACCTAACCCCAAATCTAAACCTAAAATCTAAACCTAACCCCAAATCTAAACCTAACCCCAAATCTAAACCTAAAATCTAAACCTAACCCCAAATCTAAACCTTACCCCAAATATAAACCTAAAATCTAAACCTAACCCCAAATCTAAACCTAAAATCTAAACCTAACCCCAAATCTAAACCTAAAATCTAAACCTAACCCCAAATCTAAACCTAACCCCAAATCTAACCCCAAATCTAAACCTAACCCCAAATCTAAACCTAAAATCTAAACCTAACCCCAAATCTAAACCTAAAATCTAAACCTGACCCCAAATCTAAACCTAACCCCAAATCTAAACCTAAAATCTAAACCTAACCCCAAATCTAAACCTAACCCCAAATCTAAACCTAAAATCTAAACCTAACCCCAAATCTAAACCTAAAATCTAAACCTAACCCCAAATCTAAACCTAAAATGTAAACCTAACCACAAATCTAAACCTAACCTAAAATCTAAACCTAACCCCAAATCTAAACCTAACCCCAAATCTAAACCTAAAATCTAAACCTAACCCCAAATCTAAACCTAAAATCTACACCTAACCCCAAATCTAAACCTAAAATCTAAACCTAACCCCAAATCTAAACCTAAAATCTAAACCTAACCCCAAATCTAAACCCTACCCCAAATATAGACCTAAAATCTAAACCTAATCCCAAATCTAAACCTAAAATCTAAACCTAACCCCAAATCTAAACCTAAAATCTAAACCTAACCCCAAATCTAAACCTAAAATCTAAACCTAACCCCAAATCTAAACCTAAAATCTAAACCTAACCCCAAATCTAAACCTAAAATCTAAACCTAACCCGAAATCTAAACCTAAAATCCAAACCTAACCCCAAATCTAAACCTAAAATCTAAACCTAACCCCAAATCTAAACCTAAAATCTAAACCTAAAATCTAAACCTAACCCCAAATCTAAACCTAACCCCAAATCTAAACCTAAAATCTAAACCTAACCCCAAATCTAAACCTAAAATCTAAACCTAACCCCAAATCTAAACCTAAAATCTAAACCTAACCCCAAATCTAAACCTAAAATCTAAACCTAAAATCTAAACCTAACCCCAAGTCTAAACCTAACCCCAAATCTAAACCTAAAATCTAAACCTAACCCCAAATCTAAACCTAAAATCTAAACCTAACCCCAAATATAAACCTAAAATCTAAACCTAACCCCAAATCTAAACCTAAAATATAAACCTAACCCCAAATCTAAACCTAATATCTAAACCTAACCCCAAATCTAAACCTAAAATCTAAACCTAACCCCAAATCTAAACCTAAAATCTAAACCTAACCCCAAATCTAAACGTAACCCCAAATCTAAACCTAAAATCTAAACCTAACCCCAAGTCTAAACCTAACTCCAAATCTTACCCCAAATCTAAACCTAACCCCAAATCTAAACCTAAAATCTAAACCTAACCCCAAATCTAAACCTAAAATCTAAACCTAACCCCAAATGTAAACCTTACCCCAAATCTAAACCTAAAATCTAAACCTAACCCCAAATCTAAACCTAAAATCTAAACCTAACCCCAAATCTAAACCTAACCCCAAATCTAAACCTAAAATCTAAACCTAACCCCAAATCTAAACCTAAAAACTAAACCTAACCCCAAATCTAAACGTAACCCCAAATGTAAACCAAAAATCTAAACCTAACCCCAAATCTAAACCTAACCCCATATCTAAACCTAAAATCTAAACCTAACCCCAAATCTAAACCTAAAATCTAAACCTAACCCCAAATCTAAACCAAAAATCTAAACCTAACCCCAAATCTAAACCTAACCCCAAACCTAAACCTAAAATCTAAACCTAACCCCAAATCTAAACCTTACCCCAAATATAAACCTAAAATCTAAACCTAACCCCAAATCTAAACCTAAAATCTAAACCTAACCCCAAATCTAAACCTAAAATCTAAACCTAAAATCTAAACCTAACCCCAAATCTAAACCTAAAATCTAAACCTAACCCCAAATCTAAACCTAACCCCAAATCTAAACCTAAAATCTAAACCTAACCCCAAATCTAAACCTAAAATCTAAACCTAAAATCTAAACCTAACCCCAAATCTAAACCTAAAATCTAAACCTGACCCCAAATATAAACCTAACCCCAAATCTAAACCTAAAATCTAAACGTAACCCCAAATCTAAACCTAAAATCTAAACCTAACCCCAAATCTAAAACTAACCCCAAATCTAAACCAAAAATCTAAACCTAACCCCAAATCTAAACCTAACCCCAAATCTAAACCTAAAATCTAAACCTAACCCCAAATCTAAACCTAAAATCTAAACCTAACCCCAAATCTAAACCTAACCCCAAACCTAAACCTAAAATCTAAACCTAACCCCAAATCTAAACGTAAAATCTAAACCTAACCCCAAATATAAACCTAAAATCTAAACCTAACCCCTAATCTAAACTTAAAATCTAAACCTAACCCCAAATCTAAACCTAAAATCTAAACCTAAAATCTAAACCTAACCCCAAATCTAAACCTAATATCTAAACCTAAAATCTAAACCTAACCCCAAATCTAAACCTAAAATCTAAACCTAAAATCTAAACCTAACCCCAAATCTAAACCTAACCCCAAATCTAAACCTAAAATCTACACCTAACCCCAAATCTAAACCTAACCCCAAATCTAAACCTAAAATCTAAACCTAACCCCAAATCTAAACCTAAAATCTAAACCTAACCCCAAATCTAAACCTAAAATCTAAACTTAACCCCAAATCTAAACCTAAAATCTAAACCTAACGACAAATCTAAACCTAAAATCTAAACCTAACCCCAAATCTAAACCTAAAATCTAAACGTAAAATCTAAACCTAACCCCAAATCTAAACCTAAAATCTAAACCTAACCCCAAATCTAAACCTAACCCCAAATCTAAACCTAAAATATAAACCTAACCCCAAATCTAAACCTAAAATCTAAACCTAACCCCAAATCTAAACCTAAAATCTAAACCTAACCCCAAATCTAAACCTAAAATCTAAACCTAACCCCAAATCTAAACCTAAAATCTAAACCTAACCCCAAATCTAAACCTAACCCCAAATCTAAACCAAAAATCTAAACCTAACCCAAATCTAACCCTAACCCCAAATCTAAACCTAAAATCTAAACCTAACCCCAAATCTAAACCTAAAATCTAAACCTAACCCCAAATCTAAACCTAAAATCTAAACCTAACCCGAAGTCTAAACCTAACCCCAAATCTAAACCTAAAATCTAAACCTAACCTCAAATCTAAACCTAACCCCATATCTAAACCTAAAATCTAAACCTAACCCCAAATCTAAACCAAAAATCTAAACCTAACCCCAAATCTAAACCTAACCCCAAACCTAAACCTAAAATCCAAACCTAACCCCAAATATAAACCTAAAATCTAAACCTAACCCCAAATCTAAACCTAAAATCTAAACCTAAAATCTAAACCTAACCCCAAATCTAAACCTAAAATCTAAACCTAACCCCAAATCTAAACCTAACCCCAAATCTAAACCTAAAATCTAAACCTAACCCCAAATCTAAACCTAACACCAAATCTAAACCTAAAATCTAAACCTAACCCCAAATCTAAACCTAAAATCTAAACCTAACCCCAAATCTAAACCTAAAATCTAAACCTAAAATCTAAACCTAACCCCAAATCTAAACCTAAAATCTAAACCTGACCCCAAATCTAAACCCCAAATCTAAACCTAACCCCAAATCTAAACCTAAAATCTAAACCTAACCCCAAATCTAAACCTAACCCCAAATCTAAACCTAAAATCTAAACCTAACCCCAAATCTAAACCTAAAATCTAAACCTAACCCCAAATCTAATCCTAAAATCTAAACCTAAAATCTAAACCTAACCCCAAATCTAAACCTAAAATCTAAACCTGACCCCAAATCTAAACCTAACCCCAAATCTAAACCTAAAATCTAAACCTAACCCCAAATCTAAACCTAAAATCTAAACCTGACCCCAAATCTAAACCTAACCCCAAATCTAAACCTAAAATCTAAACCTAACCCCAAATCTAAACCTAACCCCAAATCTAAACCTAAAATCTAAACCTAACCCCAAATCTAAACCTAAAATCTAAACCTAACCCCAAATCTAAACCTAAAATCTAAACCTAACCCCAAATCTAAACCTAAAATGTAAACCTAACCCCAAATCTAAACCTAAAATCTAAACCTAACCCCAAATCTAAACCTAACCTCAAATCTAAACCTTAAATCTAAACCTAACCCCAAATCTAAACCTAAAATCTAAACCTAACCCCAAATCTAAACCTAACCCCAAATCTAAACCAAAAATCTAAACCTAACCCAAACCTAACCCTAACCCCAAATATAAACCTAAAATCTAAACCTAACCCCAAATCTAAACCTAAAATCTAAACCTAACCCCAAGTCTAAACCTAACCCCAAATCTAAACCTAAAATCTAAACCTAACCCCAAATCTAAACCTAAAATCTAAACCTAACCCCAAATCTAAACCTAAAATCTAAACCTAACCCCAAATCTAAACCTAAAATCTAAACCTAACCCCAAATCTAAACCTAAAATCTAAACCTAACCCCAAATCTAAACCTAAAATCTAAACCTAACCCCAAATCTAAACCTAAAATCTAAACGTAACCCCAAATCTAAACCTAAAATCTAAACCTAACCCCAAATCTAAACCTAACCCCAAATCTTACCCCAAATCTAAACCTAACCCCAAATCTAAACCTAAAATCTAAACCTAACCCCAAATCTAAACCTAAAATCTAAACCTAACCCCAAATGTAAACCTTACCCCAAATCTAAACCTAAAATCTAAACCTAACCCCAAATCTAAACCTAAAATCTAAACCTAATCCCAAATCTAAACCTAAAATCTAAACATAAACCCAAATCTAAACCTAAAATCTAAACCTAACCCCAAATATAAAACTAACCCCAAATATAAACCAAAAATCTAAACCTAACCCCAAATCTAAACCTAAAATCTAAACCTAACCCCAAATCTAAACCTAACCCCAAATCTAAACCTAAAATCTAAACCTAACCCCAAATCTAAACCTAAAAACTAAACCTAACCCCAAATCTAAACGTAACCCCAAATCTAAACCAAAAATCTAAACCTAACCCCAAATCTAAACCTAACCCCATATCTAAACCTAAAATCTAAACCTAACCCCAAATCTAAACCAAAAATCTAAACCTAACCCCAAATCTAAACCTAACCCCAAACCTAAACCTAAAATCTAAACGTAACCCCAAATCTAAACCTTACCCCAAATATAAACCTAAAATCTAAACCTAACCCCAAATCTAAACCTAAAATCTAAACCTAACCCCAAATCTAAACCTAAAATCTAAACCTAAAATCTAAACCTAACCCCAAATCTAAACCTAAAATCTAAACCTAACCCCAAATCTAAACCTAAAATCTAAACCTAACCCCAAATCTAAACCTAAAATCTAAACCTAACCCCAAATCTAAACCTAACCCCAAATCTAAACCAAAAATCTAAACCTAACCCAAATCTAACCCTAACCCCAAATCTAAACCTAAAATCTAAACCTAACCCCAAATCTAAACCTAAAATCTAAACCTAACCCCAAATCTAAACCTAAAATCTAAACCTAACCCGAAGACTAAACCTAACCCCAAATCTAAACCTAAAATCTAAACCTAACCTCAAATCTAAACCTAACCCCATATCTAAACCTAAAATCTAAACCTAACCCCAAATCTAAACCAAAAATCTAAACCTAACCCCAAATCTAAACCTAACCCCAAACCTAAACCTAAAATCCAAACCTAACCCCAAATATAAACCTAAAATCTAAACCTAACCCCAAATCTAAACCTAAAATCTAAACCTAAAATCTAAACCTAACCCCAAATCTAAACCTAAAATCTAAACCTAACCCCAAATCTAAACCTAACCCCAAATCTAAACCTAAAATCTAAACCTAACCCCAAATCTAAACCTAACACCAAATCTAAACCTAAAATCTAAACCTAACCCCAAATCTAAACCTAAAATCTAAACCTAACCCCAAATCTAAACCTAAAATCTAAACCTAAAATCTAAACCTAACCCCAAATCTAAACCTAAAATCTAAACCTGACCCCAAATCTAAACCCCAAATCTAAACCTAACCCCAAATCTAAACCTAAAATCTAAACCTAACCCCAAATCTAAACCTAACCCCAAATCTAAACCTAAAATCTAAACCTAACCCCAAATCTAAACCTAAAATCTAAACCTAACCCCAAATCTAATCCTAAAATCTAAACCTAAAATCTAAACCTAACCCCAAATCTAAACCTAAAATCTAAACCTGACCCCAAATCTAAACCTAACCCCAAATCTAAACCTAAAATCTAAACCTAACCCCAAATCTAAACCTAAAATCTAAACCTAACCCCAAATCTAAACCTAAAATCTAAACCTAACCCCAAATCTAAACCTAAAATCTAAACCTAACCCCAAATATAAAACTAACCCCAAATATAAACCAAAAATCTAAACCTAACCCCAAATCTAAACCTAAAAACTAAACCTAACCCCAAATCTAAACGTAACCCCAAATCTAAACCAAAAATCTAAACCTAACCCCAAATCTAAACCTAACCCCAAATCTAAACCAAAAATCTAAACCTAACCCAAACCTAACCCTAACCCCAAATATAAACCTAAAATCTAAACCTAACCCCAAATCTAAACCTAAAATCTAAACCTAACCCCAAGTCTAAACATAACCCCAAATCTAAACCTAAAATCTAAACCTAACCCCAAATCTAAACCTAAAATCTAAACCTAACCCCAAATCTAAACCTAAAATCTAAACCTAACCCCAAATCTAAACCTAAAATCTAAACCTAACCCCAAATCTAAACCTAAAATCTAAACCTAACCCCAAATCTAAACCTAAAATCTAAACGTAACCCCAAATCTAAACCTAAAATCTAAACCTAACCCCAAATCTAAACCTAACCCCAAATCTTACCCCAAATCTAAACCTAACCCCAAATCTAAACCTAAAATCTAAACCTAACCCCAAATCTAAACCTAAAATCTAAACCTAACCCCAAATGTAAACCTTACCCCAAATCTAAACCTAAAATCTAAACCTAACCCCAAATCTAAACCTAAAATCTAAACCTAATCCCAAATCTAAACCTAAAATCTAAACATAAACCCAAATCTAAACCTAAAATCTAAACCTAACCCCAAATATAAAACTAACCCCAAATATAAACCAAAAATCTAAACCTAACCCCAAATCTAAACCTAAAAACTAAACCTAACCCCAAATCTAAACGTAACCCCAAATCTAAACCAAAAATCTAAACCTAACCCCAAATCTAAACCTAACCCCATATCTAAACCTAAAATCTAAACCTAACCCCAAATCTAAACCAAAAATCTAAACCTAACCCCAAATCTAAACCTAACCCCAAACCTAAACCTAAAATCTAAACGTAACCCCAAATCTAAACCTTACCCCAAATATAAACCTAAAATCTAAACCTAACCCCAAATCTAAACCTAAAATCTAAACCTAACCCGAAGTCTAAACCTAAAATCTAAACCTAAAATCTAAACCTAACCCCAAATCTAAACCTAAAATCTAAACCTAACCCCAAATCTAAACCTAACCCCAAATCTAAACCTAAAATCTAAACCTAACCCCAAATCTAAACCTAACCCCAAATCTAAACCTAAAATCTAAACCTAACCCCAAATCTAAACCTAAAATCTAAACCTAAAATCTAAACCTAACCCCAAATCTAAACCTAAAATCTAAACCTGACCCCAAATCTAAACCTAACCCCAAATCTAAACCTAAAATCTAAACCTAACCCCAAATCTAAACCTAAAATCTAAACCTAACCCCAAATCTAAACCTAACCCCAAATCTAAACCTAAAATCTACACCTAACCCCAAATCTAAACCTAAAATCTAAACCTAACCCCAAATCTAAACCTAACCCCAAATCTAAACCAAAAATCTAAACCTAACCCCAAATCTAAACCTAACCCCAAATCTAAACCTAAAATCTAAACCTAACCCCAAATCTAATCCTAAAATCTAAACCTAACCCCAAATCTAAACCTTAAATCTAAACCTAACCCCAAATCTAAACCAAAAATCTAAACCTAACCCCAAATCTAAACCTAAAATCTAAACCTAACCCCAAATCTAAACCTAACCCCAAATCTAAACCTAAAATCTAAACCTAACCCCAAATCTAAACCTAAAATCTAAACCTAACCCCAAATCTAAACCTAACCCCAAATCTAAACCTAAAATCTAAACCTAACCCCAAATCTAAACCTAACCCCAAATCTAAACCTAAAATCTAAACCTAACCCCAAATCTAAACCTAAAATCTAAACCTAAAATCTAAACCTAACCCCAAATCTAAACCTAAAATCTAAACCTGACCCCAAATCTAAACCCCAAATCTAAACCTAACCCCAAATCTAAACCTAAAATCTAAACCTAACCCCAAATCTAAACCTAACCCCAAATCTAAACCTAAAATCTAAACCTAACCCCAAATCTAAACCTAAAATCTAAACCTAACCCCAAATCTAATCCTAAAATCTAAACCTAAAATCTAAACCTAACCCCAAATCTAAACCTAAAATCTAAACCTGACCCCAAATCTAAACCTAACCCCAAATCTAAACCTAAAATCTAAACCTAACCCCAAATCTAAACCTAAAATCTAAACCTGACCCCAAATCTAAACCTAACCCCAAATCTAAACCTAAAATCTAAACCTAACCCCAAATCTAAACCTAAAATCTAAACCTAACCCCAAATCTAAACCTAACCCCAAATCTAAACCTAAAATCTAAACCTAACCCCAAATCTAAACCTAAAATCTAAACCTAACCCCAAATCTAAACCTAACCCCAAATCTAAACCTTAAATCTAAACCTAACCCCAAATCTAAACCAAAAATCTAAACCTAACCCCAAATCTAAACCTAAAATCTAAACCTAACCCCAAATCTAAACCTAACCCCAAATCTAAACCTAAAATCTAAACCTAACCCCAAATCTAAACCTAAAATCTAAACCTAACCCGAAATCTAAACCTAACCCCAAATCTAAACCTAAAATCTAAACCTGAAATCTAAACCTAACCCCAAATCTAAACCTAAAATCTAAACCTAACCCCAAATCTAAACCTAAAATCTAAACCTAACGCCAAGTCTAAACCTAACCCCAAATCTAAACCTAAAATCTAAACCTAACCCCAAATCTAAACCTAAAATCTAAACCTAACCCCAAATCTAAACCTAAAATCTAAACCTAACGCCAAGTCTAAACCTAACCCCAAATCTAAACCGAAAATCTAAACCTAACCCCAAATCTAAACCTAAAATCTAAACCTAACCCCAAATCTAAACCTAACCCCAAATCTAAACCTAAAATCTAAACCTAACCCCAAATCTAAACCTAACCCCAAATCTAAACCTAAAATCTACACCTAACCCCAAATCTAAACCTAACCCCAAATCTAAACCTAAAATCTAAACCTAACCCCAAATCTAAACCTAACCCCAAATCTAAACCTAAAATCTAAACCTAACCCCAAATCTAAACCTAAAATCTAAACCTAACCCCAAGTCTAAATCTAACCCCAAATCTAAATCTAAAATCTAAACCTAACCCCAAATCTAAACCTAAAATCTAAACCTAACCCCAAATCTAAACCTAACCCCAAATCTAAACCTAAAATCTAAACCTAACCCCAAATCTAAACCTTACCCCAAATATAAACCTAAAATCTAAACCTAACCCCAAATCTAAACCTAAAATCTAAACCTAACCCCAAATCTAAACCTAAAATCTAAACCTAACCTAAAATCTAAACCTAACCCCAAATCTAAACCTAAAATCCAAACCTAACCCCAAATCTAAACCTAAAATCTAAACCTAACCCCAAATCTAAACCTAAAATCTAAACCTAACCCCAAATCTAAACCTAACCCCAAATCTAAACCTAAATTTCTAAACCTAACCCCAAATCTAAACCTAACACCAAATCTAAACCTAAAATCTAAACCTAACCCCAAATCTAAACCTAAAATCTAAACCTAACCCCAAATCTAAACCTAAAATCTAAACCTAAAATCTAAACCTAACCCCAAATCTAAACCTAAAATCTAAACCTGACCCCAAATCTAAACCCCAAATCTAAACCTAACCCCAAATCTAAACCTAAAATCTAAACCTAACCCCAAATCTAAACCTAACCCCAAATCTAAACCTAAAATCTAAACCTAACCCCAAATCTAAACCTAAAATCTAAACCTAACCCCAAATCTAATCCTAAAATCTAAACCTAAAATCTAAACCTAACCCCAAATCTAAACCTAAAATCCAAACCTGACCCCAAATCTAAACCTAACCCCAAATCTAAACCTAAAATCTAAACCTAACCCCAAATCTAAACCTAAAATCTAAACCTGACCCCAAATCTAAACCTAACCCCAAATCTAAACCTAAAATCTAAACCTAACCCCAAATCTAAACCTAACCCCAAATCTAAACCTAAAATCTAAACCTAACCCCAAATCTAAACCTAAAATCTAAACCTAACCCCAAATCTAAACCTAAAATCTAAATCTAACCCCAAATCTAAACCTAAAATGTAAACCTAACCCCAAATCTAAACCTAAAATCTAAACCTAACCCCAAATCTAAACCTAACCTCAAATCTAAACCTAAAATCTAAACCTAACCCCAAATCTAAACCTAAAATCTAAACCTAACCCCAAATCTAAACCTAACCTCAAATCTAAACCTTAAATCTAAACCTAACCCCAAATCTAAACCTAAAATCTAAACCTAACCCCAAATCTAAACCTAACCCCAAATCTAAACCAAAAATCTAAACCTAACCCAAACCTAACCCTAACCCCAAATATAAACCTAAAATCTAAACCTAACCCCAAATCTAAACCTAAAATCTAAACCTAACCCCAAGTCTAAACCTAACCCCAAATCTAAACCTAAAATCTAAACCTAACCCCAAATCTAAACCTAAAATCTAAACCTAACCCCAAATCTAAACCTAAAATCTAAACCTAACCCCAAATCTAAACCTAAAATCTAAACCTAACCCCAAATCTAAACCTAAAATCTAAACCTAACCCCAAATCTAAACCTAAAATCTAAACCTAACCCCAAATCTAAACCTAAAATCTAAACGTAACCCCAAATCTAAACCTAAAATCTAAACCTAACCCCAAATCTAAACCTAACCCCAAATCTTACCCCAAATCTAAACCTAACCCCAAATCTAAACCTAAAATCTAAACCTAACCCCAAATCTAAACCTAAAATCTAAACCTAACCCCAAATGTAAACCTTACCCCAAATCTAAACCTAAAATCTAAACCTAACCCCAAATCTAAACCTAAAATCTAAACCTAATCCCAAATCTAAACCTAAAATCTAAACATAAACCGAAATCTAAACCTAAAATCTAAACCTAACCCCAAATATAAAACTAACCCCAAATATAAACCAAAAATCTAAACCTAACCCCAAATCTAAACCTAAAATCTAAACCTAACCCCAAATCTAAACCTAACCCCAAATCTAAACCTAAAATCTAAACCTAACCCCAAATCTAAACCTAAAAACTAAACCTAACCCCAAATCTAAACGTAACCCCAAATCTAAACCAAAAATCTAAACCTAACCCCAAATCTAAACCTAACCCCATATCTAAACCTAAAATCTAAACCTAACCCCAAATCTAAACCAAAAATCTAAACCTAACCCCAAATCTAAACCTAACCCCAAACCTAAACCTAAAATCTAAACGTAACCCCAAATCTAAACCTTACCCCAAATATAAACCTAAAATCTAAACCTAACCCCAAATCTAAACCTAAAATCTAAACCTAACCCCAAATCTAAACCTAAAATCTAAACCTAACCCCAAATCTAAACCTAAAATCTAAACCTAACCCCAAATCTAAACCTAAAATCTAAACGTAACCCCAAATCTAAACCTAAAATCTAAACCTAACCCCAAATCTAAACCTAACCCCAAATCTTACCCCAAATCTAAACCTAACCCCAAATCTAAACCTAAAATCTAAACCTAACCCCAAATCTAAACCTAAAATCTAAACCTAACCCCAAATGTAAACCTTACCCCAAATCTAAACCTAAAATCTAAACCTAACCCCAAATCTAAACCTAAAATCTAAACCTAATCCCAAATCTAAACCTAAAATCTAAACATAAACCGAAATCTAAACCTAAAATCTAAACCTAACCCCAAATATAAAACTAACCCCAAATATAAACCAAAAATCTAAACCTAACCCCAAATCTAAACCTAAAATCTAAACCTAACCCCAAATCTAAACCTAACCCCAAATCTAAACCTAAAATCTAAACCTAAAATCTAAACCTAACCCCAAATCTAAACCTAAAATCTAAACCTAACCCCAAATCTAAACCTAACCCCAAATCTAAACCTAAAATCTAAACCTAACCCCAAATCTAAACCTAACCCCAAATCTAAACCTAAAATCTAAACCTAACCCCAAATCTAAACCTAACCCCAAATCTAAACCTAAAATCTAAACCTAACCCCAAATCTAAACCTAAAATCTAAACCTGACCCCAAATATAAACCTAACCCCAAATCTAAACCTAAAATCTAAACCTAACCCCAAATCTAAACCTAAAATCTAAACCTAACCCCAAATCTAAACCTAACCCCAAATCTAAACCTGAAATCTAAACCTAACCCCAAATCTAAACCTAAAATCTACACCTAACCCCAAATCTAAACCTAAAATCTAAACCTAACCCCAAATCTAAACCTAACCCCAAATCTAAACCAAAAATCTAAACCTAACCCCAAATCTAAACCTAACCCCAAATCTAAACCTAAAATCTAAACCTAACCCCAAATCTAATCCTAAAATCTAAACCTAACCCCAAATCTAAACCTAACCCCAAATCTAAACCTTAAATCTAAACCTAACCCCAAATCTAAACCAAAAATCTAAACCTAACCCCAAATCTAAACCTAAAATCTAAACCTAACCCCAAATCTAAACCTAACCCCAAATCTAAACCTAAAATCTAAACCTAACCCCAAATCTAAACCTAAAATCTAAACCTAACGCCAAGTCTAAACCTAACCCCAAATCTAAACCTAAAATCTAAACCTAACCCCAAATCTAAACCTAAAATCTAAACCTGACCCCAAATCTAAACCTAAAATCTAAACCTAACACCAAGTCTAAACCTAACCCCAAATCTAAACCTAAAATCTAAACCTAACCCCAAATCTAAACCTAAAATCTAAACCTAACCCCAAATCTAAACCTAAAATCTAAACCTAACCCCAAATCTAAACCTAAAATCTAAACCTAACCCCAAATCTAAACCTAACCCCAAATCTAAACCTAAAATCTAAACCTAAAATCTAAACCTAACCCCAAATCTAAACCTAAAATCTAAACCTAACCCCAAATCTAAACCTAACCACAAATCTAAACCTAAAATCTAAACCTAACCCCAAATCTAAACCAAAAATCTAAACCTAACCCCAAATCTAAACCTAAAATCTAAACCTAACCCCAAATCTAAACCTAACCCCAAATCTAAACCTAAAATCTAAACCTAACCCCAAATCTAAACCTAAAATCTAAACCTAACGCCAAGTCTAAACCTAACCCCAAATCTAAACCTAAAATCTAAACCTAACCCCAAATCTAAACCTAAAATCTAAACCTAACCCCAAATCTAAACCTAAAATCTAAACCTAACGCCAAGTCTAAACCTAACCCCAAATCTAAACCTAAAATCTAAACCTAACCCCAAATCTAAACCTAAAATCTAAACCTAACCCCAAATCTAAACCTAAAATCTAAACCTAACCCCAAATCTAAACCTAACCCCAAATCTAAACCTAAAATCTAAACCTAAAATCTAAACCTAACCCCAAATCTAAACCTAAAATCTAAACCTAACCCCAAATCTAAACCTAACCCCAAATCTAAACCTAAAATCTAAACCTAACCCCAAATCTAAACCTAACCCCAAATCTAAACCTAAAATCTAAACCTAACCCCAAATCTAAACCTAAAATCTAAACCTAAAATCTAAACCTAACCCCAAATCTAAACCTAAAATCTAAACCTGACCCCAAATATAAACCTAACCCCAAATCTAAACCTAAAATCTAAACGTAACCCCAAATCTAAACCTAAAATCTAAACCTAACCCCAAATCTAAACCTAACCCCAAATCTAAACCTGAAATCTAAACCTAACCCCAAATCTAAACCTAAAATCTACACCTAACCCCAAATCTAAACCTAAAATCTAAACCTAACCCCAAACCTAAACCTAACCCCAAATCTAAACCAAAAATCTAAACCTAACCCCAAATCTAAACCTAACCCCAAATCTAAACCTAAAATCTAAACCTAACCCCAAATCTAAACCTAAAATCTAAACCTAACCCCAAATCTAAACCTAACCCCAAATCTAAACCTTAAATCTAAACCTAACCCCAAATCTAAACCAAAAATCTAAACCTAACCCCAAATCTAAACCTAAAATCTAAACCTAACCCCAAATCTAAACCTAACCCCAAATCTAAACCTAAAATCTAAACCTAACCCCAAATCTAAACCTAAAATCTAAACCTAACCCGAAATCTAAACCTAACCCCAAATCTAAACCTAAAATCTAAACCTGAAATCTAAACCTAACCCCAAATCTAAACCTAAAATCTAAACCTAACCCCAAATCTAAACCTAAAATCTAAACCTAACGCCAAGTCTAAACCTAACCCCAAATCTAAACCTAAAATCTAAACCTAACCCCAAATCTAAACCTAAAATCTAAACCTAACCCCAAATCTAAACCTAAAATCTAAACCTAACGCCAAGTCTAAACCTAACCCCAAATCTAAACCTAAAATCTAAACCTAACCCCAAATCTAAACCTAAAATCTAAACCTAACCCCAAATCTAAACCTAAAATCTAAACCTAACCCCAAATCTAAACCTAACCCCAAATCTAAACCTAAAATCTAAACCTAACCCCAAATCTAAACCTAACCCCAAATCTAAACCTAAAATCTACACCTAACCCCAAATCTAAACCTAACCCCAAATCTAAACCTAAAATCTAAACCTAACCCCAAATCTAAACCTAACCCCAAATCTAAACCTAAAATCTAAACCTAACCCCAAATCTAAACCTAAAATCTAAACCTAACCCCAAGTCTAAATCTAACCCCAAATCTAAATCTAAAATCTAAACCTAACCCCAAATCTAAACCTAAAATCTAAACCTAACCCCAAATCTAAACCTAACCCCAAATCTAAACCTAAAATCTAAACCTAACCCCAAATCTAAACCTTACCCCAAATCTAAACCTAAAATCTAAACCTAACCCCAAATCTAAACCTAAAATCTAAACCTAACCCCAAATCTAAACCTAAAATCTAAACCTAACCTAAAATCTAAACCTAACCCCAAATCTAAACCTAAAATCCAAACCTAACCCCAAATCTAAACCTAAAATCTAAACCTAACCCCAAATCTAAACCTAAAATCTAAACCTAACCCCAAATCTAAACCTAACCCCAAATCTAAACCTAAATTTCTAAACCTAACCCCAAATCTAAACCTAACACCAAATCTAAACCTAAAATCTAAACCTAACCCCAAATCTAAACCTAAAATCTAAACCTAAAATCTAAACCTAACCCCAAATCTAAACCTAAAATCTAAACCTGACCCCAAATCTAAACCCCAAATCTAAACCTAACCCCAAATCTAAACCTAAAATCTAAACCTAACCCCAAATCTAAACCTAACCCCAAATCTAAACCTAAAATCTAAACCTAACCCCAAATCTAAACCTAAAATCTAAACCTAACCCCAAATCTAATCCTAAAATCTAAACCTAAAATCTAAACCTAACCCCAAATCTAAACCTAAAATCCAAACCTGACCCCAAATCTAAACCTAACCCCAAATCTAAACCTAAAATCTAAACCTAACCCCAAATCTAAACCTAAAATCTAAACCTGACCCCAAATCTAAACCTAACCCCAAATCTAAACCTAAAATCTAAACCTAACCCCAAATCTAAACCTAACCCCAAATCTAAACCTAAAATCTAAACCTAACCCCAAATCTAAACCTAAAATCTAAACCTAACCCCAAATCTAAACCTAAAATCTAAACCTAACCCCAAATCTAAACCTAAAATGTAAACCTAACCCCAAATCTAAACCTAAAATCTAAACCTAACCCCAAATCTAAACCTAACCTCAAATCTAAACCTAAAATCTAAACCTAACCCCAAATCTAAACCTAAAATCTAAACCTAACCCCAAATCTAAACCTAACCTCAAATCTAAACCTTAAATCTAAACCTAACCCCAAATCTAAACCTAAAATCTAAACCTAACCCCAAATCTAAACCTAACCCCAAATCTAAACCAAAAATCTAAACCTAACCCAAACCTAACCCTAACCCCAAATATAAACCTAAAATCTAAACCTAACCCCAAATCTAAACCTAAAATCTAAACCTAACCCCAAGTCTAAACCTAACCCCAAATCTAAACCTAAAATCTAAACCTAACCCCAAATCTAAACCTAAAATCTAAACCTAACCCCAAATCTAAACCTAAAATCTAAACCTAACCCCAAATCTAAACCTAAAATCTAAACCTAACCCCAAATCTAAACCTAAAATCTAAACCTAACCCCAAATCTAAACCTAAAATCTAAACCTAACCCCAAATCTAAACCTAAAATCTAAACCTAACCCCAAATCTAAACCTAAAATCTAAACGTAACCCCAAATCTAAACCTAAAATCTAAACCTAACCCCAAATCTAAACCTAACCCCAAATCTTACCCCAAATCTAAACCTAACCCCAAATCTAAACCTAAAATCTAAACCTAACCCCAAATCTAAACCTAAAATCTAAACCTAACCCCAAATGTAAACCTTACCCCAAATCTAAACCTAAAATCTAAACGTAACCCCAAATCTAAACCTAAAATCTAAACCTAATCCCAAATCTAAACCTAAAATCTAAACATAAACCCAAATCTAAACCTAAAATCTAAACCTAACCCCAAATATAAAACTAAACCCAAATATAAACCAAAAATCTAAACCTAACCCCAAATCTAAACCTAAAATCTAAACCTAACCCCAAATCTAAACCTAACCCCAAATCTAAACCTAAAATCTAAACCTAACCCCAAATCTAAACCTAAAAACTAAACCTAACCCCAAATCTAAACGTAACCCCAAATCTAAACCAAAAATCTAAACCTAACCCCAAATCTAAACCTAACCCCATATCTAAACCTAAAATCTAAACCTAACCCCAAATCTAAACCAAAAATCTAAACCTAACCCCAAATCTAAACCTTACCCCAAATATAAACCTAAAATCTAAACCTAACCCCAAATCTAAACCTAACCCCAAATCTAAACCTAAAATCTAAACCTAACCCCAAATCTAAACCTAACCCCAAATCTAAACCTTAAATCTAAACCTAACCCCAAATCTAAACCAAAAATCTAAACCTAACCCCAAATCTAAACCTAAAATCTAAACCTAACCCCAAATCTAAACCTAACACCAAAACTAAACCTAAAATCTAAACCTAACCCCAAATCTAAACCTAAAATCTAAACCTAACCCGAAATCTAAACCTAACCCCAAATCTAAACCTAAAATCTAAACCTGAAATCTAAACCTAACCCCAAATCTAAACCTATAATCTAAACCTAACCCCAAATCTAAACCTAAAATCTAAACCTAACGCCAAGTCTAAACCTAACCCCAAATCTAAACCTAAAATCTAAACCTAACCCCAAATCTAAACCTAAAATCTAAACCTAACCCCAAATCTAAACCTAAAATCTAAACCTAACACCAAGTCTAAACCTAACCCCAAATCTAAACCTAAAATCTAAACCTAACCCCAAATCTAAACCTAAAATCTAAACCTAACCCCAAATCTAAACCTAAAATCTAAACCTAACCCCAAATCTAAACCTAACCCCAAATCTAAACCTAAAATCTAAACCTAACCCCAAATCTAAACCTAACCCCAAATCTAAACCTAAAATCTACACCTAACCCCAAATCTAAACCTAACCCCAAATCTAAAACTAAAATCTAAACCTAACCCCAAATCTAAACCTAACCCCAAATCTAAACCTAAAATCTAAACCTAACCCCAAATCTAAACCTAAAATCTAAACCTAACCCCAAGTCTAAATCTAACCCCAAATCTAAATCTAAAATCTAAACCTAACCCCAAATCTAAACCTAAAATCTAAACCTAACCCCAAATCTAAACCTAACCCCAAATCTAAACCTAAAATCTAAACCTAACCCCAAATCTAAACCTTACCCCAAATATAAACCTAAAATCTAAACCTAACCCCAAATCTAAACCTAAAATCTAAACCTAACCTAAAATCTAAACCTAACCCCAAATCTAAACCTAAAATCCAAACCTAACCCCAAATCTAAACCTAAAATCTAAACCTAACCCCAAATCTAAACCTAAAATCCAAACCTAACCCCAAATCTAAACCTAAAATCCAAACCTAACCCCAAATCTAAACCTAAAATCTAAACCTAACCCCAAATCTAAACCTAAAATCTAAACCTAACCCAAAATTTAAACCTAAAATCTAAACCTAACCCCAAATCTAAACCTAAAATCTAAACCTAACCCCAAATCTAAACCTAACCCCAAATCTAAACCTAAAATCTAAACCTAACCCCAAATCTAAACCTAAAATCTAAACCTAACCCCAAATCTAAACCTAACCCCAAATCTAAACCAAAAATCTAAACCTAACCCAAATCTAACCTAACCCCAAATATAAACCTAAAATCTAAACCTAACCCCAAATCTAAACCTAAAATCTAAACCTAACCCCAAGTCTAAACCTAACCCCAAATCTAAACCTCAAATCTAAACCTAACCCCAAATCTAAACCTAAAATCTAAACCTAACCTCAAATCTAAACCTAAAATCTAAACCTAACCCCAAATCTAAACCTAAAATATAAACCTAACCCCAAACTTAAACCTAAAATCTAAACCTAACCCCAAATCTAAACCTAAAATCTAAACCTAACCCCAAATCTAAACCTAAAATCTAAACCTAACCCCAAATCTAAACCTAACCCCAAATCTAAACCTAAAATGTAAACCTAACCCCAAATCTAAACCTAACCCCAAATCTAAACCTAAAATCTAAACCTAACCCCAAATCTAAACCTAAAATCTAAACCTAACCCCAAATCTAAACCTAAAATCTAAACCTAACCCCAAATCTAAACCTAAAATCTAAACCTAACCCCAAATCTAAACCTAACCCCAAATCTAAACCTAAAATGTAAACCTAACCCCAAATCTAAACCTAACCCCAAATCTAAACCTAAAATCTAAACCTAACCCCAAATCTAAACCTAAAATCTAAACCTAACCCCAAATCTAAACCTAACCCCAAATCTAAACCTAAAATATAAACCTAACCCCAAATCTAAACCTAAAATCTAAACCTAACCCCAAATCTAAACCTAAAATCTAAACCTAACCCCAAATCTAAACCTAAAATCTAAACCTAACCCCAAATCTAAACCTAACCCCAAATCTAAACCTAACCCCAAATCTAAACCTAAAATCTAAACCTAACCCCAAATCTAAACCTAAAATCTAAACCTAACCCCAAATCTAAACCTAAAATCTAAACCTAACCCCAAATCTAAACCTAAAATCTAAACCTAACCCCAAATCTAAACCTAAAATCTAAACCTAACCTAAAATCTAAACCTAACCCCAAATCTAAACCTAAAATCCAAACCTAACCCCAAATCTAAACCTAAAATCTAAACCTAACCCCAAATCTAAACCTAAAATCCAAACCTAACCCCAAATCTAAACCTAAAATCCAAACCTAACCCCAAATCTAAACCTAAAATCTAAACCTAACCCCAAATCTAAACCTAAAATCTAAACCTAACCCAAAATTTAAACCTAAAATCTAAACCTAACCCCAAATCTAAACCTAAAATCTAAACCTAACCCCAAATCTAAACCTAACCCCAAATCTAAACCTAAAATCTAAACCTAACCCCAAATCTAAACCTAAAATCTAAACCTAACCCCAAATCTAAACCTAACCCCAAATCTAAACCAAAAATCTAAACCTAACCCAAATCTAACCTAACCGCAAATATAAACCTAAAATCTAAACCTAACCCCAAATCTAAACCTAAAATCTAAACCTAACCCCAAGTCTAAACCTAACCCCAAATCTAAACCTAAAATCTAAACCTAACCCCAAATCTAAACCTAAAATCTAAACCTAACCCCAAATCTAAACCTAAAATCTAAACCTAACCCCAAATCTAAACCTAAAATATAAACCTAACCCCAAATCTAAACCTAAAATCTAAACCTAACCCCAAATCTAAACCTAAAATCTAAACCTAACCCCAAATCTAAACCTAAAATCTAAACGTAACCCCAAATCTAAACCTAAAATCTAAACCTAACCCCAAATCTAAACCTAACCCCAAATCTTACCCCAAATCTAAACCTAACCCCAAATCTAAACCTAAAATCTAAACCTAACCCCAAATCTAAACCTAAAATGTAAACCTAACCCCAAATGTAAACCTTACCCCAAATCTAAACCTAAAATCTAAACCTAACCCCAAATCTAAACCTAAAATCTAAACCTAATCCCAAATCTAAACCTAAAATCTAAACATAAACCCAAATCTAAACCTAAAATCTAAACCTAACCCCAAATATAAAACTAACCCCAAATATAAACCAAAAATCTAAACCTAACCCCAAATCTAAACCTAAAATCTAAACCTAACCCCAAATCTAAACCTAACCCCAAATCTAAACCTAAAATCTAAACCTAACCCCAAATCTAAACCTAAAAACTAAACCTAACCCCAAATCTAAACGTAACCCCAAATCTAAACCAAAAATCTAAACCTAACCCCAAATCTAAACCTAACCCCATATCTAAACCTAAAATCTAAACCTAACCCCAAATCTAAACCAAAAATCTAAACCTAACCCCAAATCTAAACCTTACCCCAAATATAAACCTAAAATCTAAACCTAACCCCAAATCTAAACCTAACCCCAAATCTAAACCTAAAATCTAAACCTAACCCCAAATCTAAACCTAACCCCAAATCTAAACCTTAAATCTAAACCTAACCCCAAATCTAAACCAAAAATCTAAACCTAACCCCAAATCTAAACCTAAAATCTAAACCTAACCCCAAATCTAAACCTAACCCCAAATCTAAACCTAAAATCTAAACCTAACCCCAAATCTAAACCTAAAATCTAAACCTAACCCCAAATCTAAACCTAACCCCAAATCTAAACCTAAAATCTAAACCTGAAATCTAAACCTAACCCCAAATCTAAACCTAAAATCTAAACCTAACCCCAAATCTAAACCTAAAATCTAAACCTAACGCCAAGTCTAAACCTAACCCCAAATCTAAACCTAAAATCTAAACCTAACCCCAAATCTAAACCTAAAATCTAAACCTAACCCCAAATCTAAACCTAAAATCTAAACCTAACACCAAGTCTAAACCTAACCCCAAATCTAAACCTAAAATCTAAACCTAACCCCAAATCTAAACCTAAAATCTAAACCTAACCCCAAATCTAAACCTAAAATCTAAACCTAACCCCAAATCTAAACCTAACCCCAAATCTAAACCTAAAATCTAAACCTAACCCCAAATCTAAACCTAACCCCAAATCTAAACCTAAAATCTACACCTAACCCCAAATCTAAACCTAACCCCAAATCTAAACCTAAAATCTAAACCTAACCCCAAATCTAAACCTAACCCCAAATCTAAACCTAAAATCTAAACCTAACCCCAAATCTAAACCTAAAATCTAAACCTAACCCCAAGTCTAAATCTAACCCCAAATCTAAATCTAAAATCTAAACCTAACCCCAAATCTAAACCTAAAATCTAAACCTAACCCCAAATCTAAACCTAACCCCAAATCTAAACCTAAAATCTAAACCTAACCCCAAATCTAAACCTTACCCCAAATATAAACCTAAAATCTAAACCTAACCCCAAATCTAAACCTAAAATCTAAACCTAACCCCAAATCTAAACCTAAAATCTAAACCTAACCTAAAATCTAAACCTAACCCCAAATCTAAACCTAAAATCCAAACCTAACCCCAAATCTAAACCTAAAATCTAAACCTAACCCCAAATCTAAACCTAAAATCCAAACCTAACCCCAAATCTAAACCTAAAATCCAAACCTAACCCCAAATCTAAACCTAAAATCTAAACCTAACCCCAAATCTAAACCTAAAATCTAAACCTAACCCAAAATTTAAACCTAAAATCTAAACCTAACCCCAAATCTAAACCTAAAATCTAAACCTAACCCCAAATCTAAACCTAACCCCAAATCTAAACCTAAAATCTAAACCTAACCCCAAATCTAAACCTAAAATCTAAACCTAACCCCAAATCTAAACCTAACCCCAAATCTAAACCAAAAATCTAAACCTAACCCAAATCTAACCTAACCCCAAATATAAACCTAAAATCTAAACCTAACCCCAAATCTAAACCTAAAATCTAAACCTAACCCCAAGTCTAAACCTAACCCCAAATCTAAACCTAAAATCTAAACCTAACCCCAAATCTAAACCTAAAATCTAAACCTAACGTCAAATCTAAACCGAAAATCTAAACCTAACCCCAAATCTAAACCTAAAATATAAACCTAACCCCAAACTTAAACCTAAAATCTAAACCTAACCCCAAATCTAAACCTAAAATCTAAACCTAACCCCAAATCTAAACCTAAAATCTAAACCTAACCCCAAATCTAAACCTAAAATCTAAACCTAAAATCTAAACCTAACCCCAAATCTAAACCTAACCCCAAATCTAAACCTAAAATCTAAACCTAACCCCAAATCTAAACCTAACCCCAAATCTAAACCTAAAATCTAAACCTAACCCCAAATCTAAACCTAAAATCTAAACCTAACCCCAAATCTAAACCTAAAATCTAAACCTAACCCCAAATCTAAACCTAAAATCTAAACCTAAAATCTAAACCTAACCCCAAATCTAAACCTAAAATCTAAACCTAACCCCAAATCTAAACCTAACCCCAAATCTAAACCTAAAATATAAACCTAACCCCAAATCTAAACCTAAAATCTAAACCTAACCCCAAATCTAAACCTAAAATCTAAACCTAACCCCAAATCTAAACCTAAAATCTAAACCTAACCCCAAATCTAAACCTAACCCCAAATCTAAACCTAACCCCAAATCTAAACCTAAAATCTAAACCTAACCCCAAATCTAAACCTAAAATCTAAACCTAACCCCAAATCTAAACCTAAAATCTAAACCTAACCCCAAATCTAAACCTAAAATCTAAACCTAACCCCAAATCTAAACCTAAAATCTAAACCTAACCTAAAATCTAAACCTAACCCCAAATCTAAACCTAAAATCCAAACCTAACCCCAAATCTAAACCTAAAATCTAAACCTAACCCCAAATCTAAACCTAAAATCCAAACCTAACCCCAAATCTAACCCCAAATCTAAACCTAACCCCAAATCTAAACCTAAAATCTAAACCTAACCCCAAATCTAAACCTAAAATCTAAACCTAACCCAAAATTTAAACCTAAAATCTAAACCTAACCCCAAATCTAAACCTAAAATCTAAACCTAACCCCAAATCTAAACCTAACCCCAAATCTAAACCTAAAATCTAAACCTAACCCCAAATCTAAACCTAAAATCTAAACCTAACCCCAAATCTAAACCTAACCCCAAATCTAAACCAAAAATCTAAACCTAACCCAAATCTAACCTAACCGCAAATATAAACCTAAAATCTAAACCTAACCCCAAATCTAAACCTAAAATCTAAACCTAACCCCAAGTCTAAACCTAACCCCAAATCTAAACCTAAAATCTAAACCTAACCCCAAATCTAAACCTAAAATCTAAACCTAACCCCAAATCTAAACCTAAAATCTAAACCTAACCCCAAATCTAAACCTAAAATATAAACCTAACCCCAAATCTAAACCTAAAATCTAAACCTAACCCCAAATCTAAACCTAAAATCTAAACCTAACCCCAAATCTAAACCTAAAATCTAAACCTAACCCCAAATCTAAACCTAAAATCTAAACCTAAAATCTAAACCTAACCCCAAATCTAAACCTAACCCCAAATCTAAACCTAAAATCTAAACCTAACCCCAAATCTAAACCTAACCCCAAATCTAAACCTAAAATCTAAACCTAACCCCAAATCTAAACCTAAAATCTAAACCTAACCCCAAATCTAAACCTAAAATCTAAACCTAACCCCAAATCTAAACCTAAAATCTAAACCTAAAATCTAAACCTAACCCCAAATCTAAACCTAAAATCTAAACCTAACCCCAAATCTAAACCTAACCCCAAATCTAAACCTAAAATCTAAACCTAACCCCAAATCTAAACCTAAAATCTAAACCTAACCCCAAATCTAAACCTAAAATCTAAACCTAACCCCAAATCTAAACCTAAAATCTAAACCTAACCCCAAATCTAAACCTAACCCCAAATCTAAACCTAACCCCAAATCTAAACCTAACCCCAAATCTAAACCTAAAATCTAAACCTAACCCCAAATCTAAACCTAAAATCTAAACCTAACCCCAAATCTAAACCTAAAATCTAAACCTAAACCCAAATCTAAACCTAAAATCTAAACCTAACCCCAAATCTAAACCTAAAATCTAAACCTAAAATCTAAACCTAAACCCAAATCTAAACCTAAAATCTAAACCTAACCCCAAATCTAAACCTTAAATCTAAACCTAACCCCAAATCTAAACCTAAAATCTAAACCTAACCCCAAATCTAAACCTAAAATCTAAACCTAACCCCAAATCTAAACATAACCCCAAATCTAAACCTAAAATCTAAACCTAACCCCAAATCTAAACCTAAAATCTAAACCTAACCCCAAATCTAAACCTAAAATCTAAACCTAACCCCAAATCTGAAACCCAAATCTAAACCTAAAATCTAAACCTAACCCCAAATCTAAACCTAAAATCTAAACCTAACCCCAAATCTAAACCTAAAATCTAAACCTAACCCCAAATCTAAACCTAAAATCTAAACCTAACCCCAAATCTAAACCTAAAATCTAAACCTAACCCCAAATCTAAACCTAAAATCTAAACCTAACCCCAAATCTAAACCTAAAATCCAAACCTAACCCCAAATCTAAACCTAAAATCTAAACCTAACCCCAAATCTAAACCTAACCCCAAATCTAAACCAAAAATCTAAACCTAACCCAAATCTAACCCTAACCCCAAATCTAAACCTAAAATCTAAACCTAACCCCAAATCTAAACCTAAAATCTAAACCTAACCCGAAGTCTAAACCTAACCCCAAATCTAAACCTAAAATCTAAACCTAACCCCAAATCTAAACCTAACCCCATATCTAAACCTAAAATCTAAACCTAACCCCAAATCTAAACCTAAAATCTAAACCTAAAATCTAAACCTAACCCCAAATCTAAACCTAAAATCTAAACCTAACCCCAAATCTAAACCTAACCCCAAATCTAAACCTAAAATCTAAACCTAACCCCAAATCTAAACCTAAAATCTAAACCTAACCCCAAATCTAAACCTAAAATCTAAACCTAACCCCAAATCTAAACCTAAAATTTAAACCTAAAATGTAAACCTAACCCCAAATCTAAACCTAAAATCTAAACCTGACCCCAAATCTAAACCTAACCCCAAATCTAAACCTAAAATCTAAACCTAACCCCAAATCTAAACCTAAAATCTAAACCTAACCCCAAATCTAAACCTAACCCCAAATCTAAACCTAAAATCTAAACCTAACCCCAAATCTAAACCTAACCCCAAATCTAAACCTAAAATCTAAACCTAACCCCAAATCTAAACCTAACCCCAAATCTAAACCTTAAATCTAAACCTAACCCCAAATCTAAACCTAAAATCTAAACCTAACCCCAAATCTAAACCTAAAATCTAAACCTAACCCCAAATCTAAACCTAACCCCAAATCTAAACCTTAAATCTAAACCTAACCCCAAATCTAAACCTAAAATCTAAACCTAACCCCAAATCTAAACCTAAAATCTAAACCTAAAATCTAAACCTAACCCCAAATCTAAACCTAAAATCTAAACCTAACCCCAAGTCTAAATCTAACCCCAAATCTAAACCTAAAATCTAAACCTAACCCCAAATCTAAACCTAAAATCTAAACCTAACCCCAAATCTAAACCTAACCCCAAATCTAAACCTAAAATCTAAACCTAACCCCAAATCTAAACCTTACCCCAAATATAAACCTAAAATCTAAACCTAACCCCAAATCTAAACCTAAAATCTAAACCTAACCCCAAATCTAAACCTAAAATCTAAACCTAACCCCAAATCTAAACCTAACCCCAAATCTAAACCTAACCCCAAATCTAACCCCAAATCTAAACCTAACCCCAAATCTAAACCTAAAATCTAAACCTAACCCCAAATCTAAACCTAAAATATAAACCTAACCCCAAATCTAAACCTAACCCCAAATCTAAACCTAAAATCTAAACCTAACCCCAAATCTAAACCTAACCCCAAATCTAAACCTAAAATCTAAACCTAACCCCAAATCTAAACCTAAAATCTAAACCTAACCCCAAATCTAAACCTAAAATCTAAACCTAACCCCAAATCTAAACCTAAAATCTACACCTAACCCCAAATCTAAACCTAAAATCTAAACCTAACCCCAAATCTAAACCTAAAATCTAAACCTAACCCCAAATCTAAACCTTACCCCAAATATAAACCTAAAATCTAAACCTAACCCCAAATCTAAACCTAAAATCTAAACCTAACCCCAAATCTAAACCTAACCCCAAATCTAAACCTAAAATCTAAACCTAACCCCAAATCTAAACCTAACCCCATATCTAAACCTAAAATCTAAACCTAACCCCAAATCTAAACCTAAAATCTAAACCTAACCCCAAATCTAAACCTAAAATTTAAACCTAAAATCTAAACCTAACCCCAAATCTAAACCTAAAATCTAAACCTGACCCCAAATCAAAACCTAACCCCAAACCTAAACCTAAAATCTAAACCTAACCCCAAATCTAAACCTAAAATCTAAACCTGACCCCAAATCTAAACCTAACCCCAAATCTAAACCTAAAATCTAAACCTAACCCCAAATCTAAACCTAACCCCAAATCTAAACCTAAAATCTAAACCTAACCCCAAATCTAAACCTAAAATCTACACCTAACCCCAAATCTAAACCTAAAATCTAAACCTAACCCCAAATCTAAACCTAAAATGTAAACCTAACCCCAAATCTAAACCTAAAATCTAAACCTAACCCCAAATCTAAACCTAACCCCAAATCTGAACCTAAAATCTAAACCTAACCCCAAATCTAAACCTAAAATCTAAACCTAACCCCAAATCTAAACCTAACCCCAAATCTAAACCTTAAATCTAAACCTAACCCCAAATCTAAACCTAAAATCTAAACCTAACCCCAAATCTAAACCTAAAATCTAAACCTAACCCCAAATCTAAACCTAAAATCTAAACCTAACCCCAAATCTAAACCTAACCCCAAATCTAAACCTAAAATCTAAACCTAACACCAAATCTAAACCTAACCCCAAATCTAAACCAAAAATCTAAACCTAACCCAAATCTAAACCTAAAATCTAAACCTAACCCCAAATCTAAACCTAACCCCAAATCTAAACCTAAAATCTAAACCTAACCCCAAATCTAAACCTAACCCCAAATCTAAACCTAAAATCTAAACCTAACACCAAATCTAAACCTAACCCCAAATATAAACCTAAAATCTAAACCTAACCCCAAATCTAAACCTAAAATCTAAACCTAACCCCAAGTCTAAACCTAACCCCAAATCTAAACCTAAAATCTAAACCTAACCCCAAATCTAAACCTAAAATCTAAACCTAACCCCAAATATAAACCTAAAATCTAAACCTAACCCCAAATCTAAACCTAAAATCTAAACCTAACCCCAAATCTAAACCTAATATCTAAACCTAACCCCAAATCTAAACCTAAAATCTAAACCTAACCCCAAATCTAAACCTAAAATCTAAACCTAACCCCAAATCTAAACGTAACCCCAAATCTAAACCTAAAATCTAAACCTAACCCCAAATCTAAACCTAACCCTAAATCTTACCCAAATCTAAACCTAACCCCAAATCTAAACCTAAAATCTAAACCTAACCCCAAATCTAAACCTAAAATCTAAACCTAACCCCAAATGTAAACCTTACCCCAAATCTAAACCTAAAATCTAAACCTAACCCCAAATCTAAACCTAAAATCTAAACCTAACCCCAAATCTAAACCTAACCCCAAATATAAACCTAAAATCTAAACCTAACCCCAAATCTAAACCTAAAATCTAAACCTAACCCCAAGTCTAAACCTAACCCCAAATCTAAACCTAAAATCTAAACCTAACCCCAAATCTAAACCTAAAATCTAAACCTAACCCCAAATCTAAACCTAAAATCTAAACCTAACCCCAAATCTAAACCTAAAATATAAACCTAACCCCAAATCTAAACCTAAAATCTAAACCTAACCCCAAATCTAAACCTAAAATCTAAACCTAACCCCAAATCTAAACCTAAAATCTAAACCTAACCCCAAATCTAAACCTAAAATCTAAACCTAAAATCTAAACCTAACCCCAAATCTAAACCTAACCCCAAATCTAAACCTAAAATCTAAACCTAACCCCAAATCTAAACCTAACCCCAAATCTAAACCTAAAATCTAAACCTAACCCCAAATCTAAACCTAAAATCTAAACCTAACCCCAAATCTAAACCTAAAATCTAAACCTAACCCCAAATCTAAACCTAAAATCTAAACCTAAAATCTAAACCTAACCCCAAATCTAAACCTAAAATCTAAACCTAACCCCAAATCTAAACCTAACCCCAAATCTAAACCTAAAATCTAAACCTAACCCCAAATCTAAACCTAAAATCTAAACCTAACCCCAAATCTAAACCTAAAATCTAAACCTAACCCCAAATCTAAACCTAAAATCTAAACCTAACCCCAAATCTAAACCTAACCCCAAATCTAAACCTAACCCCATATCTAAACCTAACCCCAAATCTAAACCTAAAATCTAAACCTAACCCCAAATCTAAACCTAAAATCTAAACCTAACCCCAAATCTAAACCTAAAATCTAAACCTAAACCCAAATCTAAACCTAAAATCTAAACCTAACCCCAAATCTAAACCTAAAATCTAAACCTAAAATCTAAACCTAACCCCAAATCTAAACATAACCCCAAATCTAAACCTAAAATCTAAACCTAACCCCAAATCTAAACCTAAAATCTAAACCTAACCCCAAATCTAAACCTAAAATCTAAACCTAACCCCAAATCTGAAACCCAAATCTAAACCTAAAATCTAAACCTAACCCCAAATCTAAACCTAAAATCTAAACCTAACCCCAAATCTAAACCTAAAATCTAAACCTAACCCCAAATCTAAACCTAAAATCTAAACCTAACCCCAAATCTAAACCTAAAATCTAAGCCTAACCCCAAATCTAAACCTAAAATCTAAACCTAACCCCAAATCTAAACCTAAAATCCAAACCTAACCCCAAATCTAAACCTAAAATCTAAACCTAACCCCAAATCTAAACCTAACCCCAAATCTAAACCAAAAATCTAAACCTAACCCAAATCTAACCCTAACCCCAAATCTAAACCTAAAATCTAAACCTAACCCCAAATCTAAACCTAAAATCTAAACCTAACCCGAAGTCTAAACCTAACCCCAAATCTAAACCTAAAATCTAAACCTAACCCCAAATCTAAACCTAACCCCATATCTAAACCTAAAATCTAAACCTAACCCCAAATCTAAACCTAAAATCTAAACCTAAAATCTAAACCTAACCCCAAATCTAAACCTAAAATCTAAACCTAACCCCAAATCTAAACCTAACCCCAAATCTAAACCTAAAATCTAAACCTAACCCCAAATCTAAACCTAAAATCTAAACCTAACCCCAAATCTAAACCTAAAATTTAAACCTAAAATCTAAACCTAACCCCAAATCTAAACCTAAAATCTAAACCTGACCCCAAATCTAAACCTAACCCCAAATCTAAACCTAAAATCTAAACCTAACCCCAAATCTAAACCTAAAATCTAAACCTAACCCCAAATCTAAACCTAACCCCAAATCTAAACCTAAAATCTAAACCTAACCCCAAATCTAAACCTAACCCCAAATCTAAACCTAAAATCTAAACCTAACCCCAAATCTAAACCTAACCCCAAATCTAAACCTTAAATCTAAACCTAACCCCAAATCTAAACCTAAAATCTAAACCTAACCCCAAATCTAAACCTAAAATCTAAACCTAAAATCTAAACCTAACCCCAAATCTAAACCTAAAATCTAAACCTAACCCCAAGTCTAAATCTAACCCCAAATCTAAACCTAAAATCTAAACCTAACCCCAAATCTAAACCTAAAATCTAAACCTAACCCCAAATCTAAACCTTACCCCAAATATAAACCTAAAATCTAAACCTAACCCCAAATCTAAACCTAAAATCTAAACCTAACCCCAAATCTAAACCTAAAATCTAAACCTAACCCCAAATCTAAACCTAACCCCAAATCTAAAGCTAACCCCAAATCTAACCCCAAATCTAAACCTAACCCCAAATCTAAACCTAAAATCTAAACCTAACCCCAAATCTAAACCTAAAATATAAACCTAACCCCAAATCTAAACCTAACCCCAAATCTAAACCTAAAATCTAAACCTAACCCCAAATCTAAACCTAACCCCAAATCTAAACCTAAAATCTAAACCTAACCCCAAATCTAAACCTAAAATCTAAACCTAACCCCAAATCTAAACCTAAAATCTAAACCTAACCCCAAATCTAAACCTAAAATCTACACCTAACCCCAAATCTAAACCTAAAATCTAAACCTAACCCCAAATCTAAACCTAAAATCTAAACCTAACCCCAAATCTAAACCTTACCCCAAATATAAACCTAAAATCTAAACCTAACCCCAAATCTAAACCTAAAATCTAAACCTAACCCCAAATCTAAACCTAACCCCAAATCTAAACCTAAAATCTAAACCTAACCCCAAATCTAAACCTAACCCCATATCTAAACCTAAAATCTAAACCTAACCCCAAATCTAAACCTAAAATCTAAACCTAACCCCAAATCTAAACCTAAAATTTAAACCTAAAATCTAAACCTAACCCCAAATCTAAACCTAAAATCTAAACCTGACCCCAAATCAAAACCTAACCCCAAACCTAAACCTAAAATCTAAACCTAACCCCAAATCTAAACCTAAAATCTAAACCTGACCCCAAATCTAAACCTAACCCCAAATCTAAACCTAAAATCTAAACCTAACCCCAAATCTAAACCTAACCCCAAATCTAAACCTAAAATCTAAACCTAACCCCAAATCTAAACCTAAAATCTACACCTAACCCCAAATCTAAACCTAAAATCTAAACCTAACCCCAAATCTAAACCTAAAATGTAAACCTAACCCCAAATCTAAACCTAAAATCTAAACCTAACCCCAAATCTAAACCTAACCCCAAATCTGAACCTAAAATCTAAACCTAACCCCAAATCTAAACCTAAAATCTAAACCTAACCCCAAATCTAAACCTAACCCCAAATCTAAACCTTAAATCTAAACCTAACCCCAAATCTAAACCTAAAATCTAAACCTAACCCCAAATCTAAACCTAAAATCTAAACCTAACCCCAAATCTAAACCTAAAATCTAAACCTAACCCCAAATCTAAACCTAACCCCAAATCTAAACCTAAAATCTAAACCTAACACCAAATCTAAACCTAACCCCAAATCTAAACCAAAAATCTAAACCTAACCCAAATCTAACCCTAACCCCAAATATAAACCTAAAATCTAAACCTAACCCCAAATCTAAACCTAAAATCTAAACCTAACCCCAAGTCTAAACCTAACCCCAAATCTAAACCTAAAATCTAAACCTAACCCCAAATCTAAACCTAAAATCTAAACCTAACCCCAAATATAAACCTAAAATCTAAACCTAACCCCAAATCTAAACCTAAAATCTAAACCTAACCCCAAATCTAAACCTAAAATCTAAACCTAACCCCAAATCTAAACGTAACCCCAAATCTAAACCTAAAATCTAAACCTAACCCCAAATCTAAACCTAACCCCAAATCTTACCCCAAATCTAAACCTAACCCCAAATCTAAACCTAAAATCTAAACCTAACCCCAAATCTAAACCTAAAATCTAAACCTAACCCCAAATGTAAACCTTACCCCAAATCTAAACCTAAAATCTAAACCTAACCCCAAATCTAAACCTAAAATCTAAACCTAACCCCAAATCTAAACCTAACCCCAAATCTAAACCTAAAATCTAAACCTAACCCCAAATCTAAACCTAAAAACTAAACCTAACCCCAAATCTAAACGTAACCCCAAATCTAAACCAAAAATCTAAACCTAACCCCAAATCTAAACCTAACCCCATATCTAAACCTAAAATCTAAACCTAACCCCAAATCTAAACCAAAAATCTAAACCTAACCCCAAATCTAAACCTAACCCCAAACCTAAACCTAAAATCTAAACCTAACCCCAAATCTAAACCTTACCCCAAATATAAACCTAAAATCTAAACCTAACCCCAAATCTAAACCTAAAATCTAAACCTAACCCCAAATCTAAACCTAAAATCTAAACCTAAAATCTAAACCTAACCCCAAATCTAAACCTAAAATCTAAACCTAACCCCAAATCTAAACCTAACCCCAAATCTAAACCTGAAATCTAAACCTAACCCCAAATCTAAACCTAACCCCAAATATAAACCTAAAATCTAAACCTAACACCAAATCTAAACCTAAAATCTAAACCTAAAATCTAAACCTAACCCCAAATCTAAACCTAAAATCTAAACCTGACCCCAAATATAAACCTAAAATCTAAACCTAACTCCAAATCTAAAACTAACCCCAAATCTAAACCTAAAATCTAAACCTAACCCCAAATCTAAACCTAAAATCTACACCTAACCCCAAATCTAAACCTAAAATCTAAACCTAACCCCAAATCTAAACCTAAAATCTAAACCTAACCCCAAATCTAAACCTAACCCCAAATCTAAACCAAAAATCTAAACCTAACCCCAAATCTAAACCTAACCCCAAATCTAAACCTAAAATCTAAACCTAACCCCAAATCTAAACCTAAAATCTAAACCTAACCCCAAATCTAAACCTAACCCCAAATCTAAACCTTAAATCTAAACCTAACCCCAAATCTAAACCAAAAATCTAAACCTAACCCCAAATCTAAACCTAAAATCTAAACCTAACCCCAAATCTAAACCTAACCCCAAATCTAAACCTAAAATCTAAACCTAACCCCAAATCTAAACCTAAAACCTAAACCTAACCCGAAATCTAAACCTAACCCCAAATCTAAACCTAAAATCTAAACCTAACCCCAAATCTAAACCTAACCCCAAATCTAAACCTAAAATCTAAACCTAACCCCAAATCTAAACCTAAAATCTAAACCTAACGCCAAGTCTAAACCTAACCCCAAATCTAAACCTAAAATCTAAACCTAACCCCAAATCTAAACCTAAAATCTAAACCTAACCCCAAATGTAAACCTAACCCCAAATCTAAACCTAAAATCTAAACCTAACCCCAAATCTAAACCTTACCCCAAATATAAACCTAAAATCTAAACCTAACCCCAAATCTAAACCTAAAATCTAAACCTAACCCCAAATCTAAAACTAAAATCTAAACCTAACCCCAAATCTAAACCTAACCCCAAATCTAAACCTAAAATCTAAACCTAACCCCAAATCTAAACCTAACCCCAAATATAAACCTAAAATCTAAACCTAACCCCAAATCTAAACCTAACCCCAAATCTAAACCTAAAATCTAAACCTAACCCCAAATCTAAACCTAACCGCAAATCTAAACCTAAAATCTAAATCTAACCCCAAATCTAAACCTAAAATCTAAACCTAACCCCATATCTAAACCTAAAATCTCAACCTAACCCCAAATCTAAACCTAAAATCTAAACCTAACCCCAAATCTAAACCTAAAATCTAAACCTAACCACAAATCTAAACCTAACCCCAAATCTAAACCTAAAATCTAAACCTAACCCCAAATCTAAACCTAAAATCTAAACCTAACCCCAAATCTAAACCTTAAATCTAAACCTAACCCCAAATCTAAAACTAAAATCTAAACCTAACCCCAAATCTAAACCTAAAATCTAAACCTAACCCCATAACCTAAACCTAACCCCAAATCTAAACCTAAAATCTAAACCTAACCCCAAATCTAAACCTAAAATCTAAACCTAACCCCAAATCTAAACCTAAAATCTAAACCTAACCCCAAATCTAAACCTAAAATCTAAACCTAACCCCAAATCTGAAACCCAAATCCAAACCTAAAATCTAAACCTAACCCCAAATCTAAACCTAAAATCTAAACCTAACCCCAAATCTAAACCTAAAATCTAACCTAACCCCAAATCTAAACCTAAAATCTAAACCTAACCTTAAATCTAAACCTAAAATCTAAACCTAACCCCAAATCTAAACCTAAAATCCAAACCTAACCCCAAATCTAAACCTAAAATCTAAACCTAACCCCAAATCTAAACCTAAAATCTAAACCTAAAATCTAAACCTAACCCCAAATCTAAACCTAAAATCTAAACCTAACCCCAAATCTAAACCTAACCCCAAATCTAAACCTAAAATCTAAACCTAACCCCAAATCTAAACCTAACCCCAAATCTAAACCTAAAATCTAAACCTAACCCCAAATCTAAACCTAAAATCTAAACCTAACCCCAAATCTAAACCTAAAATCTAAACCTAACCCCAAATCTAAACCTAAAATCTAATCCTAACCCCAAATCTAAACCTAAAATCTAAACCTAACCCCAAGTCTAAACCTAAAATCTAAACCTAAAATCTAAACCTAACCCCAAATCTAAACCTAAAATCTAAACCTAACCCCAAATCTAAACCTAACCCCAAATCTAAACCTAAAATATAAACCTAACCCCAAATCTAAACCTAAAATCTAAACCTAACCCCAAATCTAAACCTAACCCCAAATCTAAACCTAAAATCTAAACCTAACCCCAAATCTAAACCTAACTCCATATCTAAACCTAAAATCTAAACCTAACCGCAAATCTAAACCTAAAAGCTAAACCTAACCCCAAATCTAAACCTAACCCCAAATCTAAACCTAAAATCTAAACCTAACCCCAACTGTAAACCTTACCCCAAATCTAAACCAAAAATCTAAACCTAACCCCAAATCTAAACCTAAAATCTAAACCTAACCCCAAATCTAAACCTAAAATCTAAACCTAACGCCAAGTCTAAACCTAACCCCAAATCTAAACCTAAAATCTAAACCTAACCCCAAATCTAAACCTAAAATCTAAACCTAACCCCAAATGTAAACCTTACCCCAAATCTAAACCTAAAATCTAAACCTAACCCCAAATCTAAACCTAAAATCTAAACCTAACCCCAGATCTAAACCTAAAATCTAAACCTAACCCCAAATCTAAACCTAAAATCTAAACCTAACCCCAAATCTAAACCTAACCCCAAATCTAAACCTAAAATCTAAACCTAACCCCAAATCTAAACCTAACCCCAAATCTAAACCTAAAATCTAAACCTAACCCCAAGTCTAAACCTAACCCCAAATCTAAACCTAAAATCTAAACCTAACCCCAAATCTAAACCTAAAATCTAAACCTAACCCCAAATCTAAACCTAAAATCTAAACCTAACCCCAAATCTAAACCTTACCCCAATTATAAACCTAAAATCTAAACCTAACCCCAAATCTAAAACTAAAATCTAAACCTAACCCCAAATCTAAATGTAACCCCAAATCTAAACCTAAAATCTAAACCTAACCCCAAATCTAAACCTAACCCCAAAACTTACCCCAAATCTAAACCTAACCCCAAATCTAAACCTAAAATCTAAACCTAACCCCAAATCTAAACCTAAAATCTAAACCTAAAATCTAAACCTAACCGCAAATCTAAACCTAAAATCTAAACCTAACCCCAAATCTAAACCTAAAATCTAAACCTAACCCCAAATCTAAACCTAACCCCAAATCTAAACCTAAAATCTAAACCTAACCCCAAATCTAAACCTAACCCCAAATCTAAACCTAAAATCTAAACCTAACCCCAAATCTAAACCTAACCCCAAATCTAAACCTAAAATCTAAACCTAACCCCAAGTCTAAACCTAACCCCAAATCTAAACCTAAAATCTAAACCTAACCCCAAATCTAAACCTAAAATCTAAACCTAACCCCAAATCTAAACCTAAAATCTAAACCTAACCCCAAATCTAAACCTAAAATCTAAACCTAACCCCAAATCTAAACCTAAAATCTAAACCTAAAATCTAAACCTAACCCCAAATCTAAACCTAACCCCAAATCTAAACCTAAAATCTAAACCTAACCCCAAATCTAAACCTAACCCCAAATCTAAACCTAAAATCTAAACCTAACCCCAAATCTAAACCTAAAATCTAAACCTAACCCCAAATCTAAACCTAAAATCTAAACCTAACCCCAAATCTAAACCTAAAATCTAAACCTAACTCCAAATCTAAACCTAAAATCTAAACCTAACCCCAAATCTAAACCTAACCCCAAATCTAAACCTAAAATCTAAACCTAACCCCAAATCTAAACCTAAAATCTAAACCTAACCCCAAATCTAAACCTAACCCCAAATCTAAACCTAAAATATAAACCTAACCCCAAATCTAAACCAAAAATCTAAACCTAACCCCAAATCTAAACCTAAAATCTAAACCTAACCCCGAATCTAAACCTAACCCCAAATCTAAACCTAAAATCTAAACCTAACCCCAAATCTAAACCTAAAATCTAAACGTAACCCCAAATCTAAACCTAACCCCAAATTTAAACCTAAAATCTAAACCTAACCCCAAATCTAAACCTAACCCCAAATCTAAACCTAAAATCTAAACCTAACCCCAAATCTAAACCTAAAATCTAAACCTAACGCCAAGTCTAAACCTAACCCCAAATCTAAACCTAAAATCTAAACCTAACCCCAAATCTAAACCTAAAATCTAAACCTAACCCCAAATCTAAACCTAACCCCAAATCTAAACCTAAAATCTAAACCTAACCCCAAATCTAAACCTAACCCCAAATCTAAACCTAAAATCTAAACCTAACCCCAAATCTAAACCTAAAATCTAAACCTAACCACAAATCTAAACCTAAAATCTAAACCTAACCCCAAATCTAAACCCCAAATCTAAACATAAAATCTAAACCTAACCCCAAATCTAAACCTAAAATCTAAACCTAACCCCAAATCTGAACCTAACCCCAAATCTAAACCTAAAATCTAAACCTAACCCCAAATCTAAACCTAAAATCTAAACCTAACCCCAAATCTAAACCTAACCCCAAATCTAAACCTAAAATCTAAACCTAACCCCAAATCTAAACCTAAAATCTAAACCTAACCCCAAATCTAAACACAACCCCAAATCCATACCTAAAATCTAAACCTAACCCCAAATCTAAACCTAAAATATAAACCTAATCCCAAATCTAAACCTAACCCCAAATCTAAACCTAAAATCTAAACCTAACCCCAAATCTAAACCTAACCCCAAATCTAAACCTAAAATCTAAACCTAACCCCAAATGTAAACCTTACCCCAAATATAAACCTAAAATCTAAACCAAACCCCAAATCTAAACCCCAAATCTAAACCTAACCCCAAATCTAAACCCCAAATCTAAACCTAAAATCTAAACCTAACCCCAAATCTAAACCTAAAATCTAAACCTAACCCCAAATCTAAACCTAACCCCAAATCTAAACCTAAAATCTAAACCTAACCCCAAATCTAAACCTAAAATCTAAACCTAACCCCAAATCTAATCCCCAAATCAAAACCTAACCCCAAATCTAAACCCCAAATCTAAACCTAAAATCTAAACCTAACCCCAAATCTAAACCTAAAATCTAAACCTAACCCCAAATCTAAACCTAACCCCAAATCTAAACCTAAAATCTAAACCTAACCCCAAATCTAATCCTAAAATCTAAACCTAACCCCAAATCTGAACCTAACCCCAAATCTAAACCTAAAATCTAAACCTAACCCCAAATCTAAACCTAAAATCTAAACCTAACCCCAAATCTAAACCTAAAATCTAAACCTAACCCCAAATCTAAACCTAAAATCTAAACCTAATCCCAAATCTAAACCTAACCCCAAATCTAAACCTAAAATCTAAACCTAACCCCAAATCTAAACCTAAACCCAAATCTAAACCTAAAATCTAAACCTAACCCCAAATCTAAACCTTACCCCAAATATAAACCTAAAATCTAAACCTAACCCCAAATCTAAACCTAAAATCTAAACCTAACCCCAAATCTAAACCTAAAATCTAAACCTAAAATCTAAACCTAAAATCTAAACCTAACCCCAAATCTAAACCTAAAATCTAAACCTAACCCCAAATCTAAACCTAAAATCTAAACCTAACCCCAAATTTAAACCTAAAATCTAAACCTAACCCCAAATCTAAACCTAAAATCTAAACCTAACCCCAAATTTTATCCTAACCCCAAATCTAATCCTAAAATCTAAACCTAACCCCAAATCTAAACCTAAAATCTAAACCTAACCCCAAATCTAAACCTAAAATCTAAACCTAACCCCAAGTCTAAACCTAACCCCAAATCTAAACCTAAAATCTAAACCTAACCCCAAATCTAAACCTAAAATCTAAACCTAACCCCAAATCTAAACCTAACCCCAAATCTAAACCTAAAATCTAAACCTAACCCCAAATCTAAACCTAAAATCTAAACCTAACCCCAAATCTAAACCTAACCCCAAATCTAAACCTAAAATCTAAACCTAACCCCAAATCTAAACCTAAAATCTAAACCTAACCCCAAATCTAAACCTAACCCCAAATCTAAACCTAACCCCAAATCTAAACCTAACCCCAAATCTAAACCTAAAATCTAAACCTAACCCCAAATCTAAACCTAAAATCTAAACCTAACCCCAAATCTAAACCCCAAATCTAAACCTAACCCCAAACTAAACCTAAAATCTATACCTAACCCCAAATCTAAACCTAACCCCAAATCTAAACCTAAAATCTAAACCTAACCCCAAATCTAAACCTAACCCCAAATCTAAACCTAAAATCTAAACCTAACCCCAAATCTAAACCTAAAATCTAAACCTAACCCCAAATCTAAACCTAACCCCAAATCTAAACCTAAAATCTAAACCTAACCCCAAATCTAAACCCCAAATCTAAACCTAACCCCAAATCTAAACCTAAAATCTAAACCTAACCCCAAATCTAAACCTAACCCCAAATCTAAACCTAAAATCTAAACCTAACCCCAAATTTAAACCTAACACCAAATCTAAACCTAAAATCTAAACCTAACCCCAAATCTAAACCTAAAATCTAAACCTAACCCCAAATCTAAACCTAACCATAAATCTAAACCTAAAATCTAAACCTAACCCCAAATCTAAACCTAACCCCAAATCTAAACCTAAAATCTAAACCTAACCCCAAATCTAAACCTAAAATCTAAACCTAACCCCAAATCTAAACCTAACCCCAAATCTAAACCTAAAATCTAAACCTAACCCCAAATCTAAACCTAAAATCTAAACCTAACCCCAAATCTAATCCTAACCCCAAATCTAAACCTAAAATCTAAACCTAACCCCAAATCTAAACCTAACCCCAAATCTAAACCTAAAATCTAAACCTAACCCCAAATCTAAACCTAAAATCTAAACCTAACCCCAAATCTAAACCTAACCCCAAATCTAAACCTAACCCCAAATCTAAACCTAAAATCTAAACCTAACCCCAAATCTAAACCTAACCCCAAATCTAAACCTAAAATCTAAACCTAACCCCAAATCTAAACCTAACCCCAAATCTAAACCTAAAATCTAAACCTAACCCCAAATCTAAACCTAAAATCTAAACCTAACCCCAAATCTAAACCTAAAATCTAAACCTAACCCCAAATCTAAACCCCAAATCTAAACCTAAAATCTAAACCTAACCCCAAATCTAAACCTAAAATCTAAACCTAAGCCGAAATCTGAACCTAAAATCTAAACCTAACCCCAAATCTAAACCTAAAATCTAAACCTAACCCCAAATCTAAACCTAACCCCAAATCTAAACCTAAAATCTAAACCTAACCCCAAATCTAAACCTAAAATCTAAACCTAACCCCAAATCTAAACCTAAAATCTAAACCTAACCCCAAATCTAAACCTAAAATCTAAACCTAACCCCAAATCTAAACCTAACCCCAAATCTGAACCTAAAATCTAAACTTAACCCCAAATCTAAACCTAAAATCTAAACCTAACCCCAAATCTAAACCTAACCCCAAATCTAAACCTAAAATCTAAACCTAACCCCAAATCTAAACCTAAAATCTAAACCTAACCCCAAGTCTAAACCTAACCCCAAATCTAAACCTAAAATCTAAACCTAACCCCAAATCTAAACCTAAAATCTAAACCTAACCCCAAGTCTAAACCTAACCCCAAATCTAAACCTAACCCCAAATCTAAACCTAACCCCAAATCTAAACCTAAAATCTAAACCTAACCCCAAATCTAAACCTAACCCCAAATCTAAACCTAAAATCTAAACCTAACCCCAAATTTAAACCTAAAATCTAAACCTAACCCCAAATCTAAACCTAAAATCTAAACCTAACCCCAAATCTAAACCTAACCCCAAATCTGAACCTAAAATCTAAACCTAACCCCAAATCTAAACCTAAAATCTAAACCTAACCCCAAATTTAAACCTAAAATCTAAACCTAACCCCAAATCTAAACCTAAAATCTAAACCTAACCCCAAATCTAAACCTAACCCCAAATCTAAACCTAAAATCTAAACCTAACCCCAAATCTGAACCTAAAATCTAAACCTAACCCCAAGTCTAAACCTAACCCCAAATCTAAACCTAAAATCTAAACCTAACCCCAAATCTAAACCTAAAATCTAAACCTAACCCCAAATCTAAACCTAACCCCAAATCTAAACCTAAAATCTAAACCTAACCCCAAATCTAAACCTAACCCCAAATCTAAACCTAAAATCTAAACCTAACCCCAAATCTAAACCTAAAATCTAAACCTAACCCCAAATCTAAACCTAATCCCAAATCTAAACCTAAAATCTAAACCTAACCCCAAATCTAAACCTAACCCCAAATCTAAACCTAAAATCTAAACCTAACTCCAAATCTAAACCTAAAATCTAAACCTAACCCCAAATCTAAACCTAAAATCTAAACCCCAAATCTAAACCTAACCCCAAACTAAACCTAAAATCTAAACCTAACCCCAAATCTAAACCTAAAATCTAAACCTAACCCCAAATCTAAACCTAACCCCAAATCTAAACCTAAAATCTAAACCTAACCCCAAATCTAAACCTTAAATCTAAACCTAACCCCAAATCTAAACCTAAAATCTAAACCTAACCCCAAATCTAAACCTAAAATCTAAACCTAACCCCAAATCTAAACCTAACCCCAAATCTAAACCTAAAATCTAAACCTAACCCCAAATCTAAACGTAACCCAAAATCTAGACCTAAAATCTAAACCTAACACCAAATCAAACCTAACCCCAAATCTAAACCTAAAATCTAAACCTAATCCCAAATCTAAACCTAAAATCTAAACCTAACCCCAAATTTAAACCTAACCCCAAATCTAAACCTAAAATCTAAACCTAACCCCAAATCTAAACCTAAAATCTAATCCTAACCCCAAATCTAAACCTAACCCCAAATCTAAACCTAAAATCTAAACCTAACCCCAAATCTAAACCTAAAATCTAAACCTAACCCAAATCTAAATCCCAAATCTAAACCTAAAATCTAAACCTAACCCCAAATCTAAACCTAAAATCTAAACCTAACCCCAAATCTAAACCTAAAATCTAAACCTAACCCGAAATCTGAACCTAAAATCTAAACCTAACCCCAAACCTAACCTAAAATCTAAACCTAACCCCAAATCTAAACCTAAAATCTAAACCTAACCCCAAATCTAAACCCCAAATCTAAACCTAACCCCAAATCTAAACCTAAAATCTAAACCTAACCCCAAATTTAAACCTAAAATCTAAACCTAACCCCAAATCTAAACCTAAAATCTAAACCTAACCCCAAATCTAAACCTAAAATCTAAACCTAACCCCAAATCTAAACGTAACCCCAAATCTAAACCTAAAATCTAAACTTAACCCCAAATCTAAACCTAAAATCTAAACCTAACCCCAAATCTAAACCTAACCCCAAATCTAAACCTAACCCCAAATCTAAACCTTAAATCTAAACCTAACCCCAAATCTAAACCTAACCCCAAATCTAAACCTAAAATCTAAACCTAACCCCAGATCTATACCTAGCAAAAAATATAAACCTAAAATCTAAACCTAACCCCAAATCTAAACCTAAAATCTAAACCTAACCCCAAATCTAAACCTAACCCCAAATCTAAACCTAAAATCTAAACCTAACCCCAAATCTAAACCTAACCCCAAATCTAAACCTAAAATCTAAACCTAACCCCAAATCTAAACCCCAAATCTAAACCTAACCCCAAATCTAAAACTAAAATCTAAACCTAACCCCAAAGCTAAAACTAAAATCTAAACCTAACCCCAAATCTAAACCTAAAATCTAAACCTAACCTAAAATCTAAACCTAACCCCAAATCTAAACCTAACCCCAAATCTAAACCTAAAATCTAAACCTAACCCCAAATCTAAACCTAAAATCTAAACCTAACCCCAAATCTAAACCCCAAATCTAAACCTAAAATCTAAACCTAACCCCAAATCTAAACCTAAAATCTAAACCTAACCCCAAATCTAAACCTAAAATCTAAACCTAACCCGAAATCTGAACCTAAAATCTAAACCTAACCCCAAATCTAAACCTAAAATCTAAACCTAACCCCAAATCTAAACCTAACACCAAATCTAAACCTAAAATCTAAACCTAACCCCAAATCTAAACCTAAAATCTAAACCTAACCCCAAATCTAAACCTAAAATCTAAACCTAACCCCAAATCTAAACCTAACCCCAAATCTAAACCTAAAATCTAAACCTAACCACAAATCTAAACCTAACCCCAAATCTAAACCTAAAATCTAAACCTAACCCCAAATCTAAACCTAAAATCTAAACCTAACCCCAAATCTAAATCCCAAATCTAAACCCCAAATCTAAACCTAACCCCAAACTAAACCTAAAATATAACCTAACCCCAAATCTAAACCTAAAATCTAAACCTAACCCCAAATCTAAACCTAACCCCAAATCTAAACCTAAAATCTAAACCTAACCCCAAATCTAAACCTAACCCCAAATCTAAACCTAAAATCTAAACCTAACCCCAAATCTAAACCTAAAATCTAAACCTAACCCCAAATCTAAACCTAACCCCAAATCTAAACCTAAAATCTAAACCTAACCCCAAATCTAAACCTAACCCAAAATCTAGACCTAAAATCTAAACCTAACACCAAATCAAACCTAACCCCAAATCTAAACCTAAAATCTAAACCTAATCCCAAATCTAAACCTAAAATCTAAACCTAACCCCAAATTTAAACCTAACCCCGATTCTAAACCTAAAATCTAAACCTAACCCCAAATCTAAACCTAAAATCTAATCCTAACCCCAAATCTAAACCTAACCCCAAATCTAAACCTAAAATCTAAACCTAACCCCAAATCTAAACCTAAAATCTAAACCTAACCCAAATCTAAACCCCAAATCTAAACCTAAAATCTAAACCTAACCCCAAATCTGAACCTAAAATCTAAACCTAACCCCAAATCTAAACCTAAAATCTAAACCTAACCCGAAATCTGAACCTAAAATCTAAACCTAACCCCAAACCTAACCTAAATTCTAAACCTAACCCCAAATCTAAACCTAAAATCTAAACCTAACCCCAAATCTAAACCTAAAATCTAAACCTAACCCCAAATCTAAACCTAAAATCTAAACCTAACCCCAAATCTAAACGTAACCCCAAATCTAAACCTAAAATCTAAACCTAACCCCAAATCTAAACCTAAAATCTAAACCTAACCCCAAATCTAAACCTAACCCCAAATCTAAACCTAACCCCAAATCTAAACCTTAAATCTAAACCTAACCCCAAATCTAAACCTAACCCCAAATCTAAACCTAAAATCTAAACCTAACCCCAGATCTATACCTAGCCCCAAATATAAACGTAAAATCTAAACCTAACCCCAAATCTAAACCTAAAATCTAAACCTAACCCCAAATCTAAACCTAACCCCAAATCTAAACCTAAAATCTAAACCTAACCCCAAATCTAAACCTAACCCCAAATCTAAACCTAAAATCTAAACCTAACCCCAAATCTAAACCCCAAATCTAAACCTAACCCCAAATCTAAAACTAAAATCTAAACCTAACCCCAAATCTAAACCTAAAATCTAAACCTAACCCCAAATCTAAACCTAAAATCTAAACCTAACCCCAAATCTAAACCTAAAATCTAAACCTAACCTAAAATCTAAACCTAACCCCAAATCTAAACCTAACCCCAAATCTAAACCTAAAATCTAAACCTAACCCCAAATCTAAACCTAAAATCTAAACCTAACCCCAAATCTAAACCTAAAATCTAAACCTAACCCCAAATCTAAACCCCAAATCTAAACCTAAAATCTAAACCTAACCCCAAATCTAAACCTAAAATCTAAACCTAACCCCAAATCTAAACCTAAAATCTAAACCTAACCCGAAATCTGAACCTAAAATCTAAACCTAACCCCAAATCTAAACCTAAAATCTAAACCTAACCCCAAATCTAAACCTAACCCCAAATCTAAACCTAAAATCTAAACCTAACCCCAAATCTAAACCTAAAATCTAAACCTAACCAGAAATCTGAACCTAAAATCTAAGCCTAACCCCAAATCTAAACCTAAAATCTAAACCTAACCCCAAATTTAAACCTAAAATCTAAACCTAACCCCAAATCTAAACCTAAAATCTAAACCTAACCCCAAATCTAAACCTAACCCCAAATCTGAACCTAAAATCTAAACCTAACCCCAAATCTAAAACTAAAATCTAAACCTAACCCCAAATCTAAACCTAACCCCAAATCTAAACCTAAAATCTAAACCTAACCCCAAATCTAAACCTAACCCCAAATCTAAACATAAAATCTAAACCTAACCCCAAATCTAAACCTAGCCCCAAATATAAACCTAAAATCTAAACCTAACCCCAAATCTAAACCTAAAATCTAAACCTAACCCCAAATCTAAACCTAAAATCTAAACCTAACCCCAAATCTAAACCTAACCCCAAATCTAAACCTAAAATCTAAACCTAACCCCAAATCTAAACCTAACCCCAAATCTAAACCTAAAATCTAAACCGAACCCCAAATTTAAACCCCAAATCTAAACCTAACCCCAAGTCTAAACCTAACCCCAAATCTAAACCTAAAATCTAAACCTAACCCCAAATCTAAACCTAAAATCTAAACCTAACCCCAAATCTAAACCTAAAATCTAAACCTAACCCCAAATCTAAACCTAACCCCAAATCTAAACCTAACCCCAAATCTAACCCTAAAATCTAAACCTAACCCCAAATCTAAACCTAAAATCTAAACCTAACCCCAAATCTAAACCTAAAATCTAAAACTAACCCCAAGTCTAAACCTAACACCAAATCTAAACCTAAAATCTAAACCTAACCCCAAATCTAAACCTAAAATCTAAACCTAACCCCAAATCTAAACCTAACCCCAAATCTAAACCTAAAATCTAAACCTAACCCCAAATCTAAACCTAGCCCCAAATCTAAACCTAAAATCTAAACCTAACCCCAAATCTAAACCTAAAATCTAAACCTAACCCCAAATCTAAACCTAAAATCTAAACCTAACCCCAAATCTAAACCTAAAATCTAAACCTAACCCCAAATCTAAACGTAACCCCAAATCTAAACCTAAAATCTAAACCTAACCCCAAATCTAAACCTAAAATCTAAACCTAACCCCAAATCTAAACCTAACCCCAAATCTAAACCTAACCCCAAATCTAAACCTTAAATCTAAACCTAACCCCAAATCTAAACCTAACCCCAAATCTAAACCTAAAATCTAAACCTAACCCCAGATCTATACCTAGCCCCAAATATAAACCTAAAATCTAAACCTAACCCCAAATCTAAACCTAAAATCTAAACCTAACCCCAAATCTAAACCTAACCCCAAATCTAAACCTAAAATCTAAACCTAACCCCAAATCTAAACCTAACCCCAAATCTAAACCTAAAATCTAAACCTAACCCCAAATCTAAACCCCAAATCTAAACCTAACCCCAAATCTAAAACTAAAATCTAAACCTAACCCCAAATCTAAACCTAAAATCTAAACCTAACCCCAAATCTAAACCTAAAATCTAAACCTAACCCCAAATCTAAACCTAAAATCTAAACCTAACCTAAAATCTAAACCTAACCCCAAATCTAAACCTAACCCCAAATCTAAACCTAAAATCTAAACCTAACCCCAAATCTAAACCTAAAATCTAAACCTAACCCCAAATCTAAACCTAAAATCTAAACCTAACCCCAAATCTAAACCCCAAATCTAAACCTAAAATCTAAACCTAACCCCAAATCTAAACCTAAAATCTAAACCTAACCCGAAATCTGAACCTAAAATCTAAACCTAACCCCAAATCTAAACCTAAAATCTAAACCTAACCCCAAATCTAAACCTAACCCCAAATCTAAACCTAAAATCTAAACCTAACCCCAAATCTAAACCTAAAATCTAAACCTAACCCCAAATCTAAACCTAAAATCTAAACCTAACCCCAAGTCTAAACCTAACCCCAAATCTAAACCTAAAATCTAAACCTAACCCCAAATCTAAACCTAACCCCAAATCTGAACCTAAAATCTAAACCTAACCCCAAATCTAAAACTAAAATCTAAACCTAACCCCAAATCTAAACCTAACCCCAAATCTAAACCTAAAATCTAAACCTAACCCCAAATCTAAACCTAACCCCAAATCTAAACATAAAATCTAAACCTAACCCCAAATCTAAACCTAGCCCCAAATATAAACCTAAAATCTAAACCTAACCCCAAATCTAAACCTAAAATCTAAACCTAACCCCAAATCTAAACCTAAAATCTAAACCTAACCCCAAATCTAAACCTAACCCCAAATCTAAACCTAAAATCTAAACCTAACCCCAAATCTAAACCTAACCCCAAATCTAAACCTAAAATCTAAACCGAACCCCAAATTTAAACCCCAAATCTAAACCTAACCCCAAGTCTAAACCTAACCCCAAATCTAAACCTAAAATCTAAACCTAACCCCAAATCTAAACCTAAAATCTAAACCTAACCCCAAATCTAAACCTAAAATCTAAACCTAACCCCAAATCTAAACCTAACCCCAAATCTAAACCTAACCCCAAATCTAACCCTAAAATCTAAACCTAACCCCAAATCTAAACCTAAAATCTAAACCTAACCCCAAATCTAAACCTAAAATCTAAAACTAACCCCAAGTCTAAACCTAACACCAAATCTAAACCTAAAATCTAAACCTAACCCCAAATCTAAACCTAAAATCTAAACCTAACCCCAAATCTAAACCTAACCCCAAATCTAAACCTAAAATCTAAACCTAACCCCAAATCTAAACCTAGCCCCAAATATAAACCTAAAATCTAAACCTAACCCCAAATCTAAACCTAAAATCTAAACCTAACCCCAAATCTAAACCTAAAATCTAAACCTAACCCCAAATCTAAACCTAACCCCAAATCTAAACCTAAAATCTAAACCTAACCCCAAATCTAAACCTAACCCCAAATCTAAAACTAAAATCTAAACCTAACCCCAAATCTAAACCTAACCCCAAATCTAAACCTAAAATCTAAACCGAACCCCAAATTTAAACCCCAAATCTAAACCTAACCCCAAATCTAAACCTAAAATCTAAACCTAACCCCAAATCTAAACCTAACCCCAAATCTAAACCTAAAATATAAACCTAACCCCAAATCTAAACCTAAAATCTAAACCTAACCCCAAATCTAAACCTAACCCCAAATCTAAACCTAAAATCTAAACCTAACCCCAAATCTAAACCTAACCCCAAATCTAAACCTAAAATCTAAACCGAACCCCAAATCTAAACCTAACCCCAAATCTAGACCTAAAATCTAAACCTAACACCAAATCAAACCTAACCCCAAATCTAAACCTAAAATCTAAACCTAACCCCAAATTTAAACCTAAAATCTAAACCTAACCCCAAATCTAAACCTAACCCCAAATCTAAACCTAAAATCTAAACCTAACCCCAAATCTAAACCTAAAATCTAAACCTAACCCCAAATCTAAACCTAACCCCAAATCGAAACCTAAAATCTAAACCTAACCCCAAATCTAAACCTAAAATCTAAACCTAACCCCAAAGCTAAACCAAAAATCTAAACCTAACCCCAAATCTAAACCTAACCCCAAATCTAAACCTAAAATCTAAACCTAACCCCAGATCTATACCTAGCCCCAAATATAAACCTAAAATCTAAACCTAACCCCAAATCTAAACCTAAAATCTAAACCTAACCCCAAATCTAAACCTAACCCCAAATCTAAACCTAAAATCTACACCTAACCCCAAATCTAAACCTAACCCCAAATCTAAACCTAAAATCTAAACCTAACCCCAAATCTAAACCTAAAATCTAAACCTAACCCCAAATCTAAAACTAAAATCTAAACCTAACCCCAAATCTAAACCTAAAATCTAAACCTAACCCCAAATCTAAACCTAACCCCAAATCTAAACCTAAAATCTAAACCTAACCCCAAATCTAGACCTAAAATCTAAACCTAACACCAAATCAAACCTAACCCCAAATCTAAACCTAAAATCTAAACCTAACCCCAAATCTAAACCTTAAAATCTAAACCTAACCCCAAATTTAAACCTAACACCAAATCTAAACCTAAAATCTAAACCTAACCCCAAATCTAAACCTAAAATCTAAACCTAACCCCAAATCTAAACCTAACCATAAATCTAAACCTAAAATCTAAACCTAACCCCAAATCTAAACCTAACCCCAAATCTAAACCTAAAATCTAAACCTAACCCCAAATCTAAACCTAAAATCTAAACCTAACCCCAAATCTAAACCTAACCCCAAATCTAAACCTAAAATCTAAACCTAACCCCAAATCTAAACCTAACCCCAAATCTAAACCTAACCCCAAATCTAAACCTAAAATCTAAACCTAACCCCAAATCTAAACCTAACCCCAAATCTAAACCTAAAATCTAAACCTAACCCCAAATCTAAACCTAAAATCTAAACCTAACCCCAAATCTAAACCTAAAATATAAACCTAACCCCAAATCTAAACCTAACCCCAAATCTAAACCTAAAATCTAAACCTAACCCCAAATCTAAACCTAACCCCAAATCTAAACCTAAAATCTAAACCTAACCCCAAATCTAAACCTAACCCCAAATCTAAACCTAAAATCTAAACCTAACCCCAAATCTAAACCTAAAATCTAAACCTAACCCCAAATCTAAACCCCAAATCTAAACCTAAAATCTAAACCTAACCCCAAATCTAAACCTAAAATCTAAACCTAACCCCAAATCTAAACCTAAAATCTAAACCTAACCCGAAATCTAAACCTAAAATCTAAACCTAACCCCAAATCTAAACCTAAAATCTAAACCTAACCCCAAATCTAAACCTAACCCCAAATCTAAACCTAAAATCTAAACCTAACCCCAAATCTAAACCTAAAATCTAAACCTAACCCCAAATCTAAACCTAAAATCTAAACCTAACCCCAAATCTGAACCTAACCCCAAATCTAAACCTAAAATCTAAACCTAACCCCAAATCTAAACCTAAAATCTAAACCTAACCCCAAATCTAAACCTAACCCCAAATCTAAACCTAAAATCTAAACCTAACCCCAAATCTAAACCTAAAATCTAAACCTAACCCCAAATCTAAACCCAACCCCAAATCCATACCTAAAATCTAAACCTAACCCCAAATCTAAACCTAAAATATAAACCTAATCCCAAATCTAAACCTAACCCCAAATCTAAACCTAAAATCTAAACCTAACCCCAAATCTAAACCTAACCCCAAATCTAAACCTAAAATCTAAACCTAACCCCAAATGTAAACCTTACCCCAAATATAAACCTAAAATCTAAACCAAACCCCAAATCTAAACCCCAAATCTAAACCTAACCCCAAATCTAAACCCCAAATCTAAACCTAAAATCTAAACCTAACCCCAAATCTAAACCTAAAATCTAAACCTAACCCCAAATCTAAACCTAACCCCAAATCTAAACCTAAAATCTAAACCTAACCTCAAATCTAAACCTTAAATCTAAACCTAACCCCAAATCTAATCCCCAAATCAAAACCTAACCCCAAATCTAAACCCCAAATCTAAACCTAAAATCTAAACCTAACACCAAATCTAAACCTAAAATCTAAACCTAACCCCAAATCTAAACCTAACCCCAAATCTAAACCTAAAATCTAAACCGAACCCCAAATCTAAACCTAACCCCAAATCTAGACCTAAAATCTAAACCTAACACCAAATCAAACCTAACCCCAAATCTAAACATAAAATCTAAACCTAACCCCAAATTTAAACCTAAAATCTAAACCTAACCCCAAATCTAAACCTAACCCCAAATCTAAACCTAAAATCTAAACCTAACCCCAAATCTAAACCTAAAATCTAAACCTAACCCCAAATCTAAACCTAACCCCAAATCGAAACCTAAAATCTAAACCTAACCCCAAATCTAAACCTAAAATCTAAACCTAACCCCAAAGCTAAACCAAAAATCTAAACCTAACCCCAAATCTAAACCTAACCCCAAATCTAAACCTAAAATCTAAACCTAACCCCAGATCTATACCTAGCCCCAAATATAAACCTAAAATCTAAACCTAACCCCAAATCTAAACCTAAAATCTAAACCTAACCCCAAATCTAAACCTAACCCCAAATCTAAACCTAAAATCTAAACCTAACCCCAAATCTAAACCTAACCCCAAATCTAAACCTAAAATCTAAACCTAACCCCAAATCTAAACCTAAAATCTAAACCTAACCCCAAATCTAAAACTAAAATCTAAACCTAACCCCAAATCTAAACCTAAAATCTAAACCTAACCCCAAATCTAAACCTAACCCCAAATCTAAACCTAAAATCTAAACCTAACCCCAAATCTAGACCTAAAATCTAAACCTAACACCAAATCAAACCTAACCCCAAATCTAAACCTAAAATCTAAACCTAACCCCAAATCTAAACCTTAAAATCTAAACCTAACCCCAAATTTAAACCTAACACCAAATCTAAACCTAAAATCTAAACCTAACCCCAAATCTAAACCTAAAATCTAAACCTAACCCCAAATCTAAACCTAACCATAAATCTAAACCTAAAATCTAAACCTAACCCCAAATCTAAACCTAACCCCAAATCTAAACCTAAAATCTAAACCTAACCCCAAATCTAAACCTAAAATCTAAACCTAACCCCAAATCTAAACCTAACCCCAAATCTAAACCTAAAATCTAAACCTAACCCCAAATCTAAACCTAACCCCAAATCTAAACCTAACCCCAAATCTAAACCTAAAATCTAAACCTAACCCCAAATCTAAACCTAACCCCAAATCTAAACCTAAAATCTAAACCTAACCCCAAATCTAAACCTAAAATCTAAACCTAACCCCAAATCTAAACCTAAAATGTAAACCTAACCCCAAATCTAAACCTAACCCCAAATCTAAACCTAAAATCTAAACCTAACCCCAAATCTAAACCTAACCCCAAATCTAAACCTAAAATCTAAACCTAACCCCAAATCTAAACCTAACCCCAAATCTAAACCTAAAATCTAAACCTAACCCCAAATCTAAACCTAAAATCTAAACCTAACCCCAAATCTAAACCCCAAATCTAAACCTAAAATCTAAACCTAACCCCAAATCTAAACCTAAAATCTAAACCTAACCCCAAATCTAAACCTAAAATCTAAACCTAACCCGAAATCTAAACCTAAAATCTAAACCTAACCCCAAATCTAAACCTAAAATCTAAACCTAACCCCAAATCTAAACCTAACCCCAAATCTAAACCTAAAATCTAAACCTAACCCCAAATCTAAACCTAAAATCTAAACCTAACCCCAAATCTAAACCTAAAATCTAAACCTAACCCCAAATCTGAACCTAACCCCAAATCTAAACCTAAAATCTAAACCTAACCCCAAATCTAAACCTAAAATCTAAACCTAACCCCAAATCTAAACCTAACCCCAAATCTAAACCTAAAATCTAAACCTAACCCCAAATCTAAACCTAAAATCTAAACCTAACCCCAAATCTAAACCCAACCCCAAATCCATACCTAAAATCTAAACCTAACCCCAAATCTAAACCTAAAATATAAACCTAATCCCAAATCTAAACCTAACCCCAAATCTAAACCTAAAATCTAAACCTAACCCCAAATCTAAACCTAACCCCAAATCTAAACCTAAAATCTAAACCTAACCCCAAATGTAAACCTTACCCCAAATATAAACCTAAAATCTAAACCAAACCCCAAATCTAAACCCCAAATCTAAACCTAACCCCAAATCTAAACCCCAAATCTAAACCTAAAATCTAAACCTAACCCCAAATCTAAACCTAAAATCTAAACCTAACCCCAAATCTAAACCTAACCCCAAATCTAAACCTAAAATCTAAACCTAACCCCAAATCTAAACCTAAAATCTAAACCTAACCCCAAATCTAATCCCCAAATCAAAACCTAACCCCAAATCTAAACCCCAAATCTAAACCTAAAATCTAAACCTAACACCAAATCTAAACCTAAAATCTAAACCTAACCCCAAATCTAAACCTAACCCCAAATCTAAACCTAAAATCTAAACCTAACCCCAAATCTAATCCTAAAATCTAAACCTAACCCCAAATCTGAACCTAACCCCAAATCTAAACCTAAAATCTAAACCTAACCCCAAATCTAAACCTAAAATCTAAACCTAACCCCAAATCTAAACCTAAAATCTAAACCTAACCCCAAATCTAAACCTAAAATCTAAACCTAATCCCAAATCTAAACCTAACCCCAAATCTAAACCTAAAATCTAAACCTAACCCCAAATCTAAACCTAAACCCAAATCTAAACCTAAAATCTAAACCTAACCCCAAATCTAAACCTTACCCCAAATATAAACCTAAAATCTAAACCTAACCCCAAATCTAAACCTAAAATCTAAACCTAACCCCAAATCTAAACCTAAAATCTAAACCTAACCCCAAATCTAAACCTAAAATCTAAACCTAAAATCTAAACCTAAAATCTAAACCTAACCCCAAATCTAAACCTAAAATCTAAACCTAACCCCAAATCTAAACCTAAAATCTAAACCTAACCCCAAATTTAAACCTAAAATCTAAACCTAACCCCAAATCTAAACCTAAAATCTAAACCTAACCCCAAATTTTATCCTAACCCCAAATCTAATCCTAAAATCTAAACCTAACCCCAAATCTAAACCTAAAATCTAAACCTAACCCCAAATCTAAACCTAAAATCTAAACCTAACCCCAAGTCTAAACCTAACCCCAAATCTAAACCTAAAATCTAAACCTAACCCCAAATCTAAACCTAAAATCTAAACCTAACCCCAAATCTAAACCTAACCCCAAATCTAAACCTAAAATCTAAACCTAACCCCAAATCTAAACCTAAAATCTAAACCTAACCCCAAATCTAAACCTAACCCCAAATCTAAACCTAAAATCTAAACCTAACCCCAAATCTAAATCTAAAATCTAAACCTAACCCCAAATCTAAACCTAACCCCAAATCTAAACCTAACCCCAAATCTAAACCTAACCCCAAATCTAAACCTAAAATCTAAACCTAACCCCAAATCTAAACCTAAAATCTAAACCTAACCCCAAATCTAAACCCCAAATCTAAACCTAACCCCAAACTAAACCTAAAATCTAAACCTAACCCCAAATCTAAACGTAACCCCAAATCTAAACCTAAAATCTAAACCTAACCCCAAATCTAAACCTAAAATCTAAACCTAACCCCAAATCTAAACCTAAAATCTAAACCTAACCTAAAATCTAAACCTAACCCCAAATCTAAACCTAAAATCTAAACCTAACCCCAAATCTAAACCCCAAATCTAAACCTAACCCCAAATCTAAACCTAAAATCTAAACCTAACCCCAAATCTAAACCTAACCCCAAATCTAAACCTAAAATCTAAACCTAACCCCAAATTTAAACCTAACACCAAATCTAAACCTAAAATCTAAACCTAACCCCAAATCTAAACCTAAAATCTAAACCTAACCCCAAATCTAAACCTAACCATAAATCTAAACCTAAAATCTAAACCTAACCCCAAATCTAAACCTAACCCCAAATCTAAACCTAAAATCTAAACCTAACCCCAAATCTAAACCTAAAATCTAAACCTAACCCCAAATCTAAACCTAACCCCAAATCTAAACCTAAAATCTAAACCTAACCCCAAATCTAAACCTAAAATCTAAACCTAACCCCAAATCTAATCCTAACCCCAAATCTAAACCTAAAATCTAAACCTAACCCCAAATCTAAACCTAACCCCAAATCTAAACCTAAAATCTAAACCTAACCCCAAATCTAAACCTAAAATCTAAACCTAACCCCAAATCTAAACCTAACCCCAAATCTAAACCTAACCCCAAATCTAAACCTAAAATCTAAACCTAACCCCAAATCTAAACCTAACCCCAAATCTAAACCTAAAATCTAAACCTAACCCCAAATCTAAACCTAACCCCAAATCTAAACCTAAAATCTAAACCTAACCCCAAATCTAAACCTAAAATCTAAACCTAACCCCAAATCTAAACCTAAAATCTAAACCTAACCCCAAATCTAAACCCCAAATCTAAACCTAAAATCTAAACCTAACCCCAAATCTAAACCTAAAATCTAAACCTAACCCGAAATCTGAACCTAAAATCTAAACCTAACCCCAAATCTAAACCTAAAATCTAAACCTAACCCCAAATCTAAACCTAACCCCAAATCTAAACCTAAAATCTAAACCTAACCCCAAATCTAAACCTAAAATCTAAACCTAACCCCAAATCTAAACCTAAAATCTAAACCTAACCCCAAATTTAAACCTAAAATCTAAACCTAACCCCAAATCTAAACCTAAAATCTAAACCTAACCCCAAATCTAAACCTAACCCCAAATCTGAACCTAAAATCTAAACTTAACCCCAAATCTAAACCTAAAATCTAAACCTAACCCCAAATCTAAACCTAACCCCAAATCTAAACCTAAAATCTAAACCTAACCCCAAATCTAAACCTAAAATCTAAACCTAACCCCAAGTCTAAACCTAACCCCAAATCTAAACCTAAAATCTAAACCTAACCCCAAATCTAAACCTAAAATCTAAACCTAACCCCAAGTCTAAACCTAACCCCAAATCTAAACCTAACCCCAAATCTAAACCTAACCCCAAATCTAAACCTAAAATCTAAACCTAACCCCAAATCTAAACCTAACCCCAAATCTAAACCTAAAATCTAAACCTAACCCCAAATTTAAACCTAAAATCTAAACCTAACCCCAAATCTAAACCTAAAATCTAAACCTAACCCCAAATCTAAACCTAACCCCAAATCTGAACCTAAAATCTAAACCTAACCCCAAATCTAAACCTAAAATCTAAACCTAACCCCAAATTTAAACCTAAAATCTAAACCTAACCCCAAATCTAAACCTAAAATCTAAACCTAACCCCAAATCTAAACCTAACCCCAAATCTAAACCTAAAATCTAAACCTAACCCCAAATCTGAACCTAAAATCTAAACCTAACCCCAAGTCTAAACCTAACCCCAAATCTAAACCTAAAATCTAAACCTAACCCCAAATCTAAACCTAAAATCTAAACCTAACCCCAAATCTAAACCTAACCCCAAATCTAAACCTAAAATCTAAACCTAACCCCAAATCTAAACCTAACCCCAAATCTAAACCTAAAATCTAAACCTAACCCCAAATCTAAACCTAAAATCTAAACCTAACCCCAAATCTAAACCTAACCCCAAATCTAAACCTAAAATCTAAACCTAACCCCAAATCTAAACCTAACCCCAAATCTAAACCTAAAATCTAAACCTAACTCCAAATCTAAACCTAAAATCTAAACCTAACCCCAAATATAAACCTAAAATCTAAACCCCAAATCTAAACCTAACCCCAAACTAAACCTAAAATCTAAACCTAACCCCAAATCTAAACCTAAAATCTAAACCTAACCCCAAATCTAAACCTAACCCCAAATCTAAACCTAAAATCTAAACCTAACCCCAAATCTAAACCTTAAATCTAAACCTAACCCCAAATCTAAACCTAAAATCTAAACCTAACCCCAAATCTAAACCTAAAATCTAAACCTAACCCCAAATCTAAACCTAACCCCAAATCTAAACCTAAAATCTAAACCTAACCCCAAATCTAAACGTAACCCAAAATCTAGACCTAAAATCTAAACCTAACACCAAATCAAACCTAACCCCAAATCTAAACCTAAAATCTAAACCTAATCCCAAATCTAAACCTAAAATCTAAACCTAACCCCAAATTTAAACCTAACCCCAAATCTAAACCTAAAATCTAAACCTAACCCCAAATCTAAACCTAAAATCTAATCCTAACCCCAAATCTAAACCTAACCCCAAATCTAAACCTAAAATCTAAACCTAACCCCAAATCTAAACCTAAAATCTAAACCTAACCCAAATCTAAATCCCAAATCTAAACCTAAAATCTAAACCTAACCCCAAATCTAAACCTAAAATCTAAACCTAACCCCAAATCTAAACCTAAAATCTAAACCTAACCCGAAATCTGAACCTAAAATCTAAACCTAACCCCAAACCTAACCTAAAATCTAAACCTAACCCCAAATCTAAACCTAAAATCTAAACCTAACCCCAAATCTAAACCCCAAATCTAAACCTAACCCCAAATCTAAACCTAAAATCTAAACCTAACCCCAAATTTAAACCTAAAATCTAAACCTAACCCCAAATCTAAACCTAAAATCTAAACCTAACCCCAAATCTAAACCTAAAATCTAAACCTAACCCCAAATCTAAACGTAACCCCAAATCTAAACCTAAAATCTAAACTTAACCTCAAATCTAAACCTAAAATCTAAACCTAACCCCAAATCTAAACCTAACCCCAAATCTAAACCTAACCCCAAATCTAAACCTTAAATCTAAACCTAACCCCAAATCTAAACCTAACCCCAAATCTAAACCTAAAATCTAAACCTAACCCCAGATCTATACCTAGCAAAAAATATAAACCTAAAATCTAAACCTAACCCCAAATCTAAACCTAAAATCTAAACCTAACCCCAAATCTAAACCTAACCCCAAATCTAAACCTAAAATCTAAACCTAACCCCAAATCTAAACCTAACCCCAAATCTAAACCTAAAATCTAAACCTAACCCCAAATCTAAACCCCAAATCTAAACCTAACCCCAAATCTAAAACTAAAATCTAAACCTAACCCCAAAGCTAAAACTAAAATCTAAACCTAACCCCAAATCTAAACCTAAAATCTAAACCTAACCTAAAATCTAAACCTAACCCCAAATCTAAACCTAACCCCAAATCTAAACCTAAAATCTAAACCTAACCCCAAATCTAAACCTAAAATCTAAACCTAACCCCAAATCTAAACCCCAAATCTAAACCTAAAATCTAAACCTAACCCCAAATCTAAACCTAAAATCTAAACCTAACCCCAAATCTAAACCTAAAATCTAAACCTAACCCGAAATCTGAACCTAAAATCTAAACCTAACCCCAAATCTAAACCTAAAATCTAAACCTAACCCCAAATCTAAACCTAACACCAAATCTAAACCTAAAATCTAAACCTAACCCCAAATCTAAACCTAAAATCTAAACCTAACCCCAAATCTAAACCTAAAATCTAAACCTAACCCCAAATCTAAACCTAACCCCAAATCTAAACCTAAAATCTAAACCTAACCCCAAATCTAAACCTAACCCCAAATCTAAACCTAAAATCTAAACCTAACCCCAAATCTAAACCTAAAATCTAAACCTAACCCCAAATCTAAATCCCAAATCTAAACCCCAAATCTAAACCTAACCCCAAACTAAACCTAAAATATAACCTAACCCCAAATCTAAACCTAAAATCTAAACCTAACCCCAAATCTAAACCTAACCCCAAATCTAAACCTAAAATCTAAACCTAACCCCAAATCTAAACCTAACCCCAAATCTAAACCTAAAATCTAAACCTAACCCCAAATCTAAACCTAAAATCTAAACCTAACCCCAAATCTAAACCTAACCCCAAATCTAAACCTAAAATCTAAACCTAACCCCAAATCTAAACCTAACCCAAAATCTAGACCTAAAATCTAAACCTAACACCAAATCAAACCTAACCCCAAATCTAAACCTAAAATCTAAACCTAATCCCAAATCTAAACCTAAAATCTAAACCTAACCCCAAATTTAAACCTAACCCCGATTCTAAACCTAAAATCTAAACCTAACCCCAAATCTAAACCTAAAATCTAATCCTAACCCCAAATCTAAACCTAACCCCAAATCTAAACCTAAAATCTAAACCTAACCCCAAATCTAAACCTAAAATCTAAACCTAACCCAAATCTAAACCCCAAATCTAAACCTAAAATCTAAACCTAACCCCAAATCTAAACCTAAAATCTAAACCTAACCCCAAATCTAAACCTAAAATCTAAACCTAACCCGAAATCTGAACCTAAAATCTAAACCTAACCCCAAACCTAACCTAAAATCTAAACCTAACCCCAAATCTAAACCTAAAATCTAAACCTAACCCCAAATCTAAACCCCAAATCTAAACCTAACCCCAAATCTAAACCTAAAATCTAAACCTAACCCCAAATTTAAACCTAAAATCTAAACCTAACCCCAAATCTAAACCTAAAATCTAAACCTAACCCCAAATCTAAACCTAAAATCTAAACCTAACCCCAAATCTAAACCTAAAATCTAAACCTAACCCCAAATCTAAACGTAACCCCAAATCTAAACCTAAAATCTAAACCTAACCCCAAATCTAAACCTAAAATCTAAACCTAACCCCAAATCTAAACCTAACCCCAAATCTAAACCTAACCCCAAATCTAAACCTTAAATCTAAACCTAACCCCAAATCTAAACCTAACCCCAAATCTAAACCTAAAATCTAAACCTAACCCCAGATCTATACCTAGCCCCAAATATAAACCTAAAATCTAAACCTAACCCCAAATCTAAACCTAAAATCTAAACCTAACCCCAAATCTAAACCTAACCCCAAATCTAAACCTAAAATCTAAACCTAACCCCAAATCTAAACCTAACCCCAAATCTAAACCTAAAATCTAAACCTAACCCCAAATCTAAACCCCAAATCTAAACCTAACCCCAAATCTAAAACTAAAATCTAAACCTAACCCCAAATCTAAACCTAAAATCTAAACCTAACCCCAAATCTAAACCTAAAATCTAAACCTAACCCCAAATCTAAACCTAAAATCTAAACCTAACCTAAAATCTAAACCTAACCCCAAATCTAAACCTAACCCCAAATCTAAACCTAAAATCTAAACCTAACCCCAAATCTAAACCTAAAATCTAAACCTAACCCCAAATCTAAACCTAAAATCTAAACCTAACCCCAAATCTAAACCCCAAATCTAAACCTAAAATCTAAACCTAACCCCAAATCTAAACCTAAAATCTAAACCTAACCCCAAATCTAAACCTAAAATCTAAACCTAACCCGAAATCTGAACCTAAAATCTAAACCTAACCCCAAATCTAAACCTAAAATCTAAACCTAACCCCAAATCTAAACCTAACCCCAAATCTAAACCTAAAATCTAAACCTAACCCCAAATTTAAACCTAAAATCTAAACCTAACCCCAAATCTAAACCTAAAATCTAAACCTAACCCCAAATCTAAACCTAACCCCAAATCTGAACCTAAAATCTAAACCTAACCCCAAATCTAAAACTAAAATCTAAACCTAACCCCAAATCTAAACCTAACCCCAAATCTAAACCTAAAATCTAAACCTAACCCCAAATCTAAACCTAACCCCAAATCTAAACATAAAATCTAAACCTAACCCCAAATCTAAACCTAGCCCCAAATATAAACCTAAAATCTAAACCTAACCCCAAATCTAAACCTAAAATCTAAACCTAACCCCAAATCTAAACCTAAAATCTAAACCTAACCCCAAATCTAAACCTAACCCCAAATCTAAACCAAAAATCTAAACCTAACCCCAAATCTAAACCTAACCCCAAATCTAAACCTAAAATCTAAACCGAACCCCAAATTTAAACCCCAAATCTAAACCTAACCCCAAGTCTAAACCTAACCCCAAATCTAAACCTAAAATCTAAACCTAACCCCAAATCTAAACCTAAAATCTAAACCTAACCCCAAATCTAAACCTAACCCCAAATCTAAACCTAACCCCAAATCTAACCCTAAAATCTAAACCTAACCCCAAATCTAAACCTAAAATCTAAACCTAACCCCAAATCTAAACCTAAAATCTAAAACTAACCCCAAGTCTAAACCTAACACCAAATCTAAACCTAAAATCTAAACCTAACCCCAAATCTAAACCTAAAATCTAAACCTAACCCCAAATCTAAACCTAACCCCAAATCTAAACCTAAAATCTAAACCTAACCCCAAATCTAAACCTAGCCCCAAATATAAACCTAAAATCTAAACCTAACCCCAAATCTAAACCTAAAATCTAAACCTAACCCCAAATCTAAACCTAAAATCTAAACCTAACCCCAAATCTAAACCTAACCCCAAATCTAAACCTAAAATCTAAACCTAACCCCAAATCTAAACCTAACCCCAAATCTAAAACTAAAATCTAAACCTAACCCCAAATCTAAACCTAACCCCAAATCTAAACCTAAAATCTAAACCGAACCCCAAATTTAAACCCCAAATCTAAACCTAACCCCAAATCTAAACCTAAAATCTAAACCTAACCCCAAATCTAAACCTAACCCCAAATCTAAACCTAAAATATAAACCTAACCCCAAATCTAAACCTAAAATCTAAACCTAACCCCAAATCTAAACCTAACCCCAAATCTAAACCTAAAATCTAAACCTAACCCCAAATCTAAACCTAACCCCAAATCTAAACCTAAAATCTAAACCGAACCCCAAATCTAAACCTAACCCCAAATCTAGACCTAAAATCTAAACCTAACACCAAATCAAACCTAACCCCAAATCTAAACCTAAAATCTAAACCTAACCCCAAATTTAAACCTAAAATCTAAACCTAACCCCAAATCTAAACCTAACCCCAAATCTAAACCTAAAATCTAAACCTAACCCCAAATCTAAACCTAAAATCTAAACCTAACCCCAAATCTAAACCTAACCCCAAATCTAAACCTAAAATCTAAACCTAACCCCAAATCTAAACCTAAAATCTAAACCTAACCCCAAAGCTAAACCAAAAATCTAAACCTAACCCCAAATCTAAACCTAACCCCAAATCTAAACCTAAAATCTAAACCTAACCCCAGATCTATACCTAGCCCCAAATATAAACCTAAAATCTAAACCTAACCCCAAATCTAAACCTAAAATCTAAACCTAACCCCAAATCTAAACCTAAAATCTAAACCTAACCCCAAATCTAAACCTAACCCCAAATCTAAACCTAAAATCTAAACCTAACCCCAAATCTAAACCTAACCCCAAATCTAAACCTAAAATCTAAACCTAACCCCAAATCTAAACCTAAAATCTAAACCTAACCCCAAATCTAAAACTAAAATCTAAACCTAACCCCAAATCTAAACCTAAAATCTAAACCTAACCCCAAATCTAAACCTAACCCCAAATCTAAACCTAAAATCTAAACCTAACCCCAAATCTAGACCTAAAATCTAAACCTAACACCAAATCAAACCTAACCCCAAATCTAAACCTAAAATCTAAACCTAACCCCAAATCTAAACCTTAAAATCTAAACCTAACCCCAAATTTAAACCTAACACCAAATCTAAACCTAAAATCTAAACCTAACCCCAAATCTAAACCTAAAATCTAAACCTAACCCCAAATCTAAACCTAACCATAAATCTAAACCTAAAATCTAAACCTAACCCCAAATCTAAACCTAACCCCAAATCTAAACCTAAAATCTAAACCTAACCCCAAATCTAAACCTAAAATCTAAACCTAACCCCAAATCTAAACCTAACCCCAAATCTAAACCTAAAATCTAAACCTAACCCCAAATCTAAACCTAACCCCAAATCTAAACCTAACCCCAAATCTAAACCTAAAATCTAAACCTAACCCCAAATCTAAACCTAACCCCAAATCTAAACCTAAAATCTAAACCTAACCCCAAATCTAAACCTAAAATCTAAACCTAACCCCAAATCTAAACCTAAAATGTAAACCTAACCCCAAATCTAAACCTAACACCAAATCTAAACCTAAAATCTAAACCTAACCCCAAATCTAAACCTAACCCCAAATCTAAACCTAAAATCTAAACCTAACCCCAAATCTAAACCTAACCCCAAATCTAAACCTAAAATCTAAACCTAACCCCAAATCTAAACCTAAAATCTAAACCTAACCCCAAATCTAAACCCCAAATCTAAACCTAAAATCTAAACCTAACCCCAAATCTAAACCTAAAATCTAAACCTAACCCCAAATCTAAACCTAAAATCTAAACCTAACCCGAAATCTAAACCTAAAATCTAAACCTAACCCCAAATCTAAACCTAAAATCTAAACCTAACCCCAAATCTAAACCTAACCCCAAATCTAAACCTAAAATCTAAACCTAACCCCAAATCTAAACCTAAAATCTAAACCTAACCCCAAATTTAAACCTAAAATCTAAACCTAACCCCAAATCTAAACCTAAAATCTAAACCTAACCCCAAATCTAAACCTAACCCCAAATCTGAACCTAAAATCTAAACCTAACCCCAAATCTAAACCTAAAATCTAAACCTAACCCCAAATTTAAACCTAAAATCTAAACCTAACCCCAAATCTAAACCTAAAATCTAAACCTAACCCCAAATCTAAACCTAACCCCAAATCTAAACCTAAAATCTAAACCTAACCCCAAATCTAAACCTAAAATCTAAACCTAACCCCAAGTCTAAACCTAACCCCAAATCTAAACCTAAAATCTAAACCTAACCCCAAATCTAAACCTAAAATCTAAACCTAACCCCAAGTCTAAACCTAACCCCAAATCTAAACCTAACCCCAAATCTAAACCTAACCCCAAATCTAAACCTAAAATCTAAACCTAACCCGAAATCTGAACCTAAAATCTAAACCTAACCCCAAATCTAAACCTAAAATCTAAACCTAACCCCAAATCTAAACCTAACCCCAAATCTAAACCTAAAATCTAAACCTAACCCCAAATCTAAACCTAAAATCTAAACCTAACCCCAAATTTAAACCTAAAATCTAAACCTAACCCCAAATCTAAACCTAAAATCTAAACCTAACCCCAAATCTAAACCTAACCCCAAATCTGAACCTAAAATCTAAACCTAACCCCAAATCTAAAACTAAAATCTAAACCTAACCCCAAATCTAAACCTAACCCCAAATCTAAACCTAAAATCTAAACCTAACCCCAAATCTAAACCTAACCCCAAATCTAAACATAAAATCTAAACCTAACCCCAAATCTAAACCTAGCCCCAAATATAAACCTAAAATCTAAACCTAACCCCAAATCTAAACCTAAAATCTAAACCTAACCCCAAATCTAAACCTAAAATCTAAACCTAACCCCAAATCTAAACCTAACCCCAAATCTAAACCTAAAATCTAAACCTAACCCCAAATCTAAACCTAACCCCAAATCTAAACCTAAAATCTAAACCTAACCCCAAATCTAAACCTAACCCCAAATCTAAACCTAAAATCTAAACCGAACCCCAAATTTAAACCCCAAATCTAAACCTAACCCCAAGTCTAAACCTAACCCCAAATCTAGACCTAAAATCTAAACCTAACACCAAATCAAACCTAACCCCAAATCTAAACCTAAAATCTAAACCTAACCCCAAATTTAAACCTAAAATCTAAACCTAACCCCAAATCTAAACCTAACCCCAAATCTAAACCTAAAATCTAAACCTAACCCCAAATCTAAACCTAAAATCTAAACCTAACCCCAAATCTAAACCTAACCCCAAATCTAAACCTAAAATCTAAACCTAACCCCAAATCTAAACCTAAAATCTAAACCTAACCCCAAAGCTAAACCAAAAATCTAAACCTAACCCCAAATCTAAACCTAACCCCAAATCTAAACCTAAAATCTAAACCTAACCCCAGATCTATACCTAGCCCCAAATATAAACCTAAAATCTAAACCTAACCCCAAATCTAAACCTAAAATCTAAACCTAACCCCAAATCTAAACCTAAAATCTAAACCTAACCCCAAATCTAAACCTAACCCCAAATCTAAACCTAAAATCTAAACCTAACCCCAAATCTAAACCTAACCCCAAATCTAAACCTAAAATCTAAACCTAACCCCAAATCTAAACCTAAAATCTAAACCTAACCCCAAATCTAAAACTAAAATCTAAACCTAACCCCAAATCTAAACCTAAAATCTAAACCTAACCCCAAATCTAAACCTAACCCCAAATCTAAACCTAAAATCTAAACCTAACCCCAAATCTAGACCTAAAATCTAAACCTAACACCAAATCAAACCTAACCCCAAATCTAAACCTAAAATCTAAACCTAACCCCAAATCTAAACCTTAAAATCTAAACCTAACCCCAAATTTAAACCTAACACCAAATCTAAACCTAAAATCTAAACCTAACCCCAAATCTAAACCTAAAATCTAAACCTAACCCCAAATCTAAACCTAACCATAAATCTAAACCTAAAATCTAAACCTAACCCCAAATCTAAACCTAACCCCAAATCTAAACCTAAAATCTAAACCTAACCCCAAATCTAAACCTAAAATCTAAACCTAACCCCAAATCTAAACCTAACCCCAAATCTAAACCTAAAATCTAAACCTAACCCCAAATCTAAACCTAACCCCAAATCTAAACCTAACCCCAAATCTAAACCTAAAATCTAAACCTAACCCCAAATCTAAACCTAACCCCAAATCTAAACCTAAAATCTAAACCTAACCCCAAATCTAAACCTAAAATCTAAACCTAACCCCAAATCTAAACCTAAAATGTAAACCTAACCCCAAATCTAAACCTAACACCAAATCTAAACCTAAAATCTAAACCTAACCCCAAATCTAAACCTAACCCCAAATCTAAACCTAAAATCTAAACCTAACCCCAAATCTAAACCTAACCCCAAATCTAAACCTAAAATCTAAACCTAACCCCAAATCTAAACCTAAAATCTAAACCTAACCCCAAATCTAAACCCCAAATCTAAACCTAAAATCTAAACCTAACCCCAAATCTAAACCTAAAATCTAAACCTAACCCCAAATCTAAACCTAAAATCTAAACCTAACCCGAAATCTAAACCTAAAATCTAAACCTAACCCCAAATCTAAACCTAAAATCTAAACCTAACCCCAAATCTAAACCTAACCCCAAATCTAAACCTAAAATCTAAACCTAACCCCAAATCTAAACCTAAAATCTAAACCTAACCCCAAATTTAAACCTAAAATCTAAACCTAACCCCAAATCTAAACCTAAAATCTAAACCTAACCCCAAATCTAAACCTAACCCCAAATCTGAACCTAAAATCTAAACCTAACCCCAAATCTAAACCTAAAATCTAAACCTAACCCCAAATTTAAACCTAAAATCTAAACCTAACCCCAAATCTAAACCTAAAATCTAAACCTAACCCCAAATCTAAACCTAACCCCAAATCTAAACCTAAAATCTAAACCTAACCCCAAATCTAAACCTAAAATCTAAACCTAACCCCAAGTCTAAACCTAACCCCAAATCTAAACCTAAAATCTAAACCTAACCCCAAATCTAAACCTAAAATCTAAACCTAACCCCAAGTCTAAACCTAACCCCAAATCTAAACCTAACCCCAAATCTAAACCTAACCCCAAATCTAAACCTAAAATCTAAACCTAACCCGAAATCTGAACCTAAAATCTAAACCTAACCCCAAATCTAAACCTAAAATCTAAACCTAACCCCAAATCTAAACCTAACCCCAAATCTAAACCTAAAATCTAAACCTAACCCCAAATCTAAACCTAAAATCTAAACCTAACCCCAAATTTAAACCTAAAATCTAAACCTAACCCCAAATCTAAACCTAAAATCTAAACCTAACCCCAAATCTAAACCTAACCCCAAATCTGAACCTAAAATCTAAACCTAACCCCAAATCTAAAACTAAAATCTAAACCTAACCCCAAATCTAAACCTAACCCCAAATCTAAACCTAAAATCTAAACCTAACCCCAAATCTAAACCTAACCCCAAATCTAAACATAAAATCTAAACCTAACCCCAAATCTAAACCTAGCCCCAAATATAAACCTAAAATCTAAACCTAACCCCAAATCTAAACCTAAAATCTAAACCTAACCCCAAATCTAAACCTAAAATCTAAACCTAACCCCAAATCTAAACCTAACCCCAAATCTAAACCTAAAATCTAAACCTAACCCCAAATCTAAACCTAACCCCAAATCTAAACCTAAAATCTAAACCTAACCCCAAATCTAAACCTAACCCCAAATCTAAACCTAAAATCTAAACCGAACCCCAAATTTAAACCCCAAATCTAAACCTAACCCCAAGTCTAAACCTAACCCCAAATCTAAACCTAAAATCTAAACCTAACCCCAAATCTAAACCTAAAATCTAAACCTAACCCCAAATCTAAACCTAAAATCTAAACCTAACCCCAAATCTAAACCTAACCCCAAATCTAAACCTAACCCCAAATCTAACCCTAAAATCTAAACCTAACCCCAAATCTAAACCTAAAATCTAAACCTAACCCCAAATCTAAACCTAAAATCTAAAACTAACCCCAAGTCTAAACCTAACACCAAATCTAAACCTAAAATCTAAACCTAACCCCAAATCTAAACCTAAAATCTAAACCTAACCCCAAATCTAAACCTAACCCCAAATCTAAACCTAAAATCTAAACCTAACCCCAAATCTAAACCTAGCCCCAAATATAAACATAAAATCTAAACCTAACCCCAAATCTAAACCTAAAATCTAAACCTAACCCCAAATCTAAACCTAAAATCTAAACCTAACCCCAAATCTAAACCTAACCCCAAATCTAAACCTAAAATCTAAACCTAACCCCAAATCTAAGCCTAACCCCAAATCTAAAACTAAAATCTAAACCTAACCCCAAATCTAAACCTAACCCCAAATCTAAACCTAAAATCTAAACCGAACCCCAAATTTAAACCCCAAATCTAAACCTAACCCCAAATCTAAACCTAAAATCTAAACCTAACCCCAAATCTAAACCTAACCCCAAATCTAAACCTAAAATATAAACCTAACCCCAAATCTAAACCTAAAATCTAAACCTAACCCCAAATCTAAACCTAACCCCAAATCTAAACCTAAAATCTAAACCTAACCCCAAATCTAAACCTAACCCCAAATCTAAACCTAAAAACTAAACCGAACCCCAAATCTAAACCTAACCCCAAATCTAGACCTAAAATCTAAACCTAACACCAAATCAAACCTAACCCCAAATCTAAACCTAAAATCTAAACCTAACCCCAAATTTAAACCTAAAATCTAAACCTAACCCCAAATCTAAACCTAACCCCAAATCTAAACCTAAAATCTAAACCTAACCCCAAATCTAAACCTAAAATCTAAACCTAACCCCAAATCTAAACCTAACCCCAAATCGAAACCTAAAATCTAAACCTAACCCCAAATCTAAACCTAAAATCTAAACCTAACCCCAAAGCTAAACCAAAAATCTAAACCTAACCCCAAATCTAAACCTAACCCCAAATCTAAACCTAAAATCTAAACCTAACCCCAGATCTATACCTAGCCCCAAATATAAACCTAAAATCTAAACCTAACCCCAAATCTAAACCAAAAATCTAAACCTAACCCCAAATCTAAACCTAACCCCAAATCTAAACCTAAAATCTAAACCTAACCCCAAATCTAAACCTAACCCCAAATCTAAACCTAAAATCTAAACCTAACCCCAAATCTAAACCTAACCCCAAATCTAAACCTAAAATCTAAACCTAACCCCAAATCTAAACCTAAAATCTAAACCTAACCCCAAATCTAAAACTAAAATCTAAACCTAACCCCAAATCTAAACCTAAAATCTAAACCTAACCCCAAATCTAAACCTAACCCCAAATCTAAACCTAAAATCTAAACCTAACCCCAAATCTAGACCTAAAATCTAAACCTAACACCAAATCAAACCTAACCCCAAATCTAAACCTAAAATCTAAACCTAACCCCAAATCTAAACCTTAAAATCTAAACCTAACCCCAAATTTAAACCTAACACCAAATCTAAACCTAAAATCTAAACCTAACCCCAAATCTAAACCTAAAATCTAAACCTAACCCCAAATCTAAACCTAACCATAAATCTAAACCTAAAATCTAAACCTAACCCCAAATCTAAACCTAACCCCAAATCTAAACCTAAAATCTAAACCTAACCCCAAATCTAAACCTAAAATCTAAACCTAACCCCAAATCTAAACCTAACCCCAAATCTAAACCTAAAATCTAAACCTAACCCCAAATCTAAACCTAACCCCAAATCTAAACCTAACCCCAAATCTAAACCTAAAATCTAAACCTAACCCCAAATCTAAACCTAACCCCAAATCTAAACCTAAAATCTAAACCTAACCCCAAATCTAAACCTAAAATCTAAACCTAACCCCAAATCTAAACCTAAAATGTAAACCTAACCCCAAATCTAAACCTAACCCCAAATCTAAACCTAAAATCTAAACCTAACCCCAAATCTACACCTAACCCCAAATCTAAACCAAAAATCTAAACCTAACCCCAAATCTAAACCTAAAATCTAAACCTAACCCCAAATCTAAACCTAAAATCTAAACCTAACCCCAAATCTAAACCCCAAATCTAAACCTAAAATCTAAACCTAACCCCAAATCTAAACCTAAAATCTAAACCTAACCCCAAATCTAAACCTAAAATCTAAACCTAACCCGAAATCTAAACCTAAAATCTAAACCTAACCCCAAATCTAAACCTAAAATCTAAACCTAACCCCAAATCTAAACCTAACCCCAAATCTAAACCTAAAATCTAAACCTAACCCCAAATCTAAACCTAAAATCTAAACCTAACCCCAAATTTAAACCTAAAATCTAAACCTAACCCCAAATCTAAACCTAAAATCTAAACCTAACCCCAAATCTAAACCTAACCCCAAATCTGAACCTAAAATCTAAACCTAACCCCAAATCTAAACCTAAAATCTAAACCTAACCCCAAATTTAAACCTAAAATCTAAACCTAACCCCAAATCTAAACCTATAATCTAAACCTAACCCCAAATCTAAACCTAACCCCAAATCTAAACCTAAAATCTAAACCTAACCCCAAATCTAAACCTAAAATCTAAACCTAACCCCAAGTCTAAACCTAACCCCAAATCTAAACCTAAAATCTAAACCTAACCCCAAATCTAAACCTAAAATCTAAACCTAACCCCAAGTCTAAACCTAACCCCAAATCTCAACCTAACCCCAAATCTAAACCTAACCCCAAATCTAAACCTAAAATCTAAACCTAACCCCAAATCTAAACCTAACCCCAAATCTAAACCTAAAATCTAAACCTAACCCCAAATCTAAACCTAAAATCTAAACCTAACCCCAAATCTAATCCTAAAATCTAAACCTAACCCCAAATCTAAACCCCAAATCTAAACCTAAAATCTAAACCTAACCCCAAATCTAAACCTAAAATCTAAACCTAACCCCAAATCTAAACCTAAAATCTAACCTAACCCGAAATCTGAACCTAAAATCTAAACCTAACCCCAAATCTAAACCTAAAATCTAAACCTAACCCCAAATCTAAACCTAACCCCAAATCTAAACCTAAAATCTAAACCTAACCCCAAATCTAAACCTAAAATCTAAACCTAACCCCAAATCTAAACCTAAAATCTAAACCTAACCCCAAATCTAAACCTAAAATCTAAACCTAACCCCAAATTTAAACCTAAAATCTAAACCTAACCCCAAATCTAAACCTAAAATCTAAACCTAACCTTAAATCTAAACCTAACCCCAATTCTGAACCTAAAATCTAAACCTAACCCCAAATCTAAACCTAAAATCTAAACCTAACCCCAAATTTAAACCTAAAATCTAAACCTAACCCCAAATCTAAACCTAAAATCTAAACCTAACCCCAAATCTAAACCTAACCCCAAATCTAAACCTAAAATCTAAACCTAACCCCAAATCTGAACCTAAAATCTAAACCTAAAATCTAAACCTAACCCCAAATCTAAACCTAAAATCTAAACCTAACCCCAAATCTAAACCTAAAATCTAAACCTAACCCCAAATCTAAACCTAACCCCAAATCTAAACCTAAAATCTAAAACTAACCCCAAATCTAAACCTAAAATCTAAACCTAACCCCAAATCTAAACCTAAAATCTAAACCTAACCCCAAATCTAAACCTAACCCCAAATCTAAACCTAAAATCTAAACCTAACTCCAAATCTAAACCTAAAATCTAAACCTAACCCCAAATCTAAACCCCAAATCTAAACCCCAAATCTAAACCTAACCCCAAACTAAACCTAAAATCTAAACCTAACCCCAAATCTAAACCTAAAATCTAAACCTAACCCCAAATCTAAACCTAACCCCAAATCTAAACCTAAAATCTAAACCTAACCCCAAATCTAAACCTAACCCCAAATCTAAACCTAAAATCTAAACCGAACCCCAAATCTAAACCTAACCCCAAATCTAGACCTAAAATCTAAACCTAACACCAAATCAAACCTAACCCCAAATCTAAACCTAAAATCTAAACCTAGCCCCAAATTTAAACCTAAAATCTAAACCTAACCCCAAATCTAAACCTAACCCCAAATCTAAACCTAAAATCTAAACCTAACCCCAAATCTAAACCTAAAATCTAAACCTAACCCCAAATCTAAACCTAACACCAAATCTAAACCTAAAATCTAAACCTAACCCCAAATCTAAACCTAAAATCTAAACCTAACCCCAAAGCTAAACCAAAAATCTAAACCTAACCCCAAATCTAAACCTAACCCAAAATCTAAACCTAAAATCTAAACCTAACCCCAGATCTATATCTAGCCCCAAATATAAACCTAAAATCTAAACCTAACCCCAAATCTAAACCTAAAATCTAAACCTAACCCCAAATCTAAACCTAAAATCTAAACCTAACCCCAAATCTAAACCTAACCCCAAATCTAAACCTAAAATCTAAACCTAACCCCAAATCTAAACCTAACCCCAAATCTAAACCTAAAATCTAAACCTAACCCCAAATCTAAACCTAAAATCTAAACCTAACCCCAAATCTAAACCTAAAATCTAAACCTAACCCCAAATCTAAACCTAAAATCTAAACCTAACCCCAATTCTAAACCTAAAATCTAAACCTAACCCCAAATCTAAACCTAACCCCAAATCTAAACCTAAAATCTAAACCTAACCCCAAATCTAAACCTAAAATCTAAACCTAACCCCAAATCTAAACCTAAAATCTAAACCAAACCCCAAATCTAAACCTAACCCGAAATCTAAACCTAAAATCTAAACCTAACCCCAAATCTAAACCTAAAATCTAAACCTAACCCCAAATCTAAACCCCAAATCTAAACCTAAAATCTAAACCTAACCCCAAATCTAAACCTAAAATCTAAACCTAACCCCAAATCTAAACCTAAAATCTAAACCGAACCCCAAATCTAAACCTAAAATCTAAACCTAACCCCAAATCTAAACCTAAAATCTAAACCTAACCCCAAATCTAAACCTAAAATCTAAACCTAACCCCAAATCTAAACCTAAAATCTAAACCTAACCAGAAATCTGAACCTAAAATCTAAACCTAACCCCAAATCTAAACCTAAAATCTAAACCTAACCCCAAATCTAAACCTAACCCCAAATGTAAACCTAAAATCTAAACCTAACCCCAAATTTAAACCTAAAATCTAAACCTAACCCCAAATCTAAAACTAAAATCTATACCTAACCCCAAATCTAAACCTAACCCCAAATCTAAACCTAACCCCAAATCTAAAGCTAAAATCTAAACCTAACCCCAAATCTAAACCTAAAATCTAAACCTAACCCCAAATCTAAACCTAAAATCTAAAACTAACCCCAAGTCTAAACCTAACCCCAAATCTAAACCTAAAATCTAAACCTAACCCCAAATCTAAACCTAAAATCTAAACCTAACCCCAAATCTAAACCTAACCCCAAATCTAAACCTAAAATCTAAACCTAACCCCAAATCTAAACCTAGCCCCAAATCTAAACCTAAAATCTAAACCTAACCCCAAATCTAAACCTAAAATCTAAACCTAACCCCAAATCTAAACCTAACCCCAAATCTAAACCTAAAATCTAAACCTAACCCCAAATCTAAACCCCAAATCTAAACCTAACCCCAAATCTAAACCTAACCCCAAATCTAAACCTTAAATCTAAACCTAACCCCAAATCTAAACCTAACCCCAAATCTAAACCTAAAATCTAAACCTAACCCCAAATCTAAACCTAAAATCTAAACCTAACCCCAAATCTAAAACTAAAATCTAAACCTAACCCCAAATCTAAACCTAAAATCTAAACCTAACTCCAAATCTAAACCTAAAATCTAAACCTAACCCCAAATCTAAACCTAACCCCAAATCTAAACCTAAAATCTAAACCTAACCCCAAATCTAAACCTAACCCCAAATCTAAACCTAAAATCTAAACCTAACCCCAAATCTAAACCTAACCCCAAATCTAAACCTAAAATCTAAACCTAACCCCAAATCTAAACCTAAAATCTAAACCTAACCCCAAATCTAAACCCCAAATCTAAACCTAAAATCTAAACCTAACCCCAAATCTAAACCTAAAATCGAAACCTAACCCCAAATCTAAACCTGAAATCGAAACCTAACCCGAAACCTGAACCTAAAATCTAAACCTAACCCCAAATCTAAACCTAAAATCTAAACCTAACCCCAAATCTAAACCTAACCCCAAATCTAAACCTAAAATCTAAACCTAACCCCAAATCTAAACCTAAAATCTAAACCTAACCCCAAATCTAAACCTAAAATCTAAACCTAACCCCAAATCTAAACCTAAAATCTAAACCTAACCCCAAATTTAAACCTAAAATCTAAACCTAACCCCAAATCTAAACCTAAAATCTAAACCTAACCCCAAATCTAAACCTAACCCCAAATCTGAACCTAAAATCTAAACCTAACCCCAAATCTAAACCTAAAATCTAAACCTAACCCCAAATCTAAACCTAACCCCAAATGTAAACCTAAAATCTAAACCTAACCCCAAATTTAAACCTAAAATCTAAACCTAAACCCAAATCTAAACCTTAAATCTAAACCTAACCCCAAATCTAAACCTAACCCCAAATCTAAACCTAAAATCTAAACCTAACCCCAAATCTAAACCTAACCCCAAATCTAAACCTAAAATCTAAACCGAACCCCAAATCTAAACCTAACCCCAAATCTAGACCTAAAATCTAAACCTAACCCCAAATCTAAACCTAACCCCAAATCTAAACCTAAAATCTAAACCTAACCCCAAATCTAAACCTAAAATCTAAACCTAACCCCAAATCTAAACCTAAAATCTAAACCTAACCCCAAATCTAAACCTAAAATCTAAACCTAACCCCAAATCTAAACCTAACCCCAAATCTAAACCTAAAATCTAAACCTAACCCCAAATCTAAACCTAACCCCAAATCTAAACCTAAAATCTAAACCTAACCCCAAATCTAAACCTAAAATCTAAACCTAACCCCAAATCTAAACCAAAAATCTAAACCTAACCCCAAATCTAAACCTAACCACAAATCTAAACCTAAAATCTAAACCTAACCCCAAATCTAAACCTAAAATCTAAACCTAACCCCAAATCTAAACCTAAAATCTAAACCTAACCCCAAATCTAAACCCCAAATCTAAACCTAAAATCTAAACCTAACCCCAAATCTAAACCTAAAATCTAAACCTAACCCCATATCTAAACCTAAAATCTAAACCTAACCCGAAATCTGAACCTAAAATCTAAACCTAACACCAAATCTAAACCTAAAATCTAAACCTAACCCCAAATCTAAACCTAACCCCAAATGTAAACCTAAAATCTAAACCTAACCCCAAATTTAAACCTAAAATCTAAACCTAACCCCAAATCTAAACCTAAAATCTAAACCTAACCCCAAATCTAAACCTAACCCCAAATCTAAACCTAACCCCAAATCTAAACCTTAAATCTAAACCTAACCCCAAATCTAAACCTAACCCCAAATCTAAACCTAAAATCTAAACCTAACCCCAAATCTAAACCTAAAATCTAAACCTAACCCCAAGTCTAAACCTAACCCCAAATCTAAACCTAAAATCTAAACCTAACCCCAAATCTAAACCTGAAATCTAAACCTAACCCCAAATCTAAACCTAACCCCAAATCTAAACCTAAAATCTAAACCTAACCCCAAATCTAAACCTAACCCCAAATATAAACCTAAAATCTAAACCTAACCCCAAATCTAAACCTAACCCCAAATCTAAACCTAAAATCTAAACCTAACACCAAATCTAAACCTAAAATCTAAACCTAACCCCAAATCTAAACCCCAAATCTAAACCCCAAATCTAAACCTAAAATCTAAACCTAACCCCAAATCTAAACCTAAAATCTAAACCTAACCCCAAATCTAAAACTAAAATCTAAACCTAACCCCAAATCTAAACCTAACCCCAAATCTAAACCTAAAATCTAAACCTAACCCCAAATCTAAACCCCAAATCTAAACCTAACCACAAATCTAAACCTAAAATCTAAACCTAACCCCAAATCTAAACCTAACTCCAAATCTAAACCTAAAATCTAAGCCTAACCCCAAATCTAAACCTAAAATATAAACCTAACCCCAAATCTAAACCTAACCCCAAATCTAAACCTAAAATCTAAACCTAACCCCAAATCTAAACCTAAAATCTAAATCTAAACCTAAAATCTAAACCTAACCCCAAATCTAAACCTTACCCCAAATATAAACCTAAAATATAAACCTAACCCCAAATCTAAACCTAAAATCTACACCTAACCCCAAATCTAAACCTAAAATCTAAACCTAACCCCAAATCTAAACCTAACCCCAAATCTAAACCTAAAATCTAAACCTAACCCCAAATCTAAACCTAACCCCAAATCTAAACCTAAAATCTAAACCTAACCCCAAATCTAAACCTAAAATCTAAACCTAACCCCAAATCTAAACCAAAAATCTAAACCTAACCCCAAATCTAAACCTAACCACAAATCTAAACCTAAAATCTAAACCTAACCCCAAATCTAAACCTAAAATCTAAACCTAACCCCAAATCTAAACCTAAAATCTAAACCTAACCCCAAATCTAAACCCCAAATCTAAACCTAAAATCTAAACCTAACCCCAAATCTAAACCTAAAATCTAAACCTAACCCCATATCTAAACCTAAAATCTAAACCTAACCCGAAATCTGAACCTAAAATCTAAACCTAACACCAAATCTAAACCTAAAATCTAAACCTAACCCCAAATCTAAACCTAACCCCAAATGTAAACCTAAAATCTAAACCTAACCCCAAATTTAAACCTAAAATCTAAACCTAACCCCAAATCTAAACCTAAAATCTAAACCTAACCCCAAATCTAAACCTAACCCCAAATCTAAACCTAACCCCAAATCTAAACCTTAAATCTAAACCTAACCCCAAATCTAAACCTAACCCCAAATCTAAACCTAAAATCTAAACCTAACCCCAAATCTAAACCTAAAATCTAAACCTAACCCCAAGTCTAAACCTAACCCCAAATCTAAACCTAAAATCTAAACCTAACCCCAAATCTAAACCTGAAATCTAAACCTAACCCCAAATCTAAACCTAACCCCAAATCTAAACCTAAAATCTAAACCTAACCCCAAATCTAAACCTAGCCCCAAATATAAACCTAAAATCTAAACCTAACCCCAAATCTAAACCTAACCCCAAATCTAAACCTAAAATCTAAACCTAACACCAAATCTAAACCTAAAATCTAAACCTAACCCCAAATCTAAACCCCAAATCTAAACCCCAAATCTAAACCTAAAATCTAAACCTAACCCCAAATCTAAACCTAAAATCTAAACCTAACCCCAAATCTAAAACTAAAATCTAAACCTAACCCCAAATCTAAACCTAACCCCAAATCTAAACCTAAAATCTAAACCTAACCCCAAATCTAAACCCCAAATCTAAACCTAACCACAAATCTAAACCTAAAATCTAAACCTAACCCCAAATCTAAACCTAACTCCAAATTTAAACCTAAAATCTAAGCCTAACCCCAAATCTAAACCTAAAATATAAACCTAACCCCAAATCTAAACCTAACCCCAAATCTAAACCTAAAATCTAAACCTAACCCCAAATCTAAACCTAAAATCTAAATCTAAACCTAAAATCTAAACCTAACCCCAAATCTAAACCTTACCCCAAATATAAACCTAAAATATAAACCTAACCCCAAATCGAAACCTAAAATCTAAACCTAACCCCAAATCTAAACCACAAATCTAAACCTAACCCCAAATCTAAACCCCAAATCTAAACCTAAAATCTAAACCTAACCCCAAATCTGAACCTAAAATCTAAACCTAACCCGAAATCTGAACCTAAAATCTAAACCTAACCCCAAATCTAAACCTAAAATCTAAACCTAACCCCAAATCTAAACCTAACCCCAAATCTAAACCTAAAATCTAAACCTAAAATCTAAACCTAACCCCAAATCTAAACCTAACCCCAAATCTAAACCTAAAATCTAAACCTAACCCCAAATCTAAACCTAACCCCAAATCTAAACCTAAAATCTAAACCTAACCCCAAATCTAAACCTAACCCCAAATCTTAACCTAAACTCTAAACCTATACCCAAATCTAAACCTAAAATCTAAACCTAACCCCAAATCTAAACCTAACCCCAAATCGAAGCCTAAAATCTAAACCTAACCCCAAATCTAAACCTAACCCCAAATCTAAACCTTAAACCTAAACCTAACACCAAATCAAACCTAACCCCAAATCTAAACCTAAAATCTAAACCTAACCCCAAATCTAAACCTAAAATCTAAACCTAACCCCAAATCTAAACCTAACCCCAAATCTAAACCTAAAATCTAAACCTAACCCCAAATCTAAACCTAAAATCTAAACCTAACCCCAAATCTAAACCTAACCCCAAATCTAAACCTAAAATCTAAACCTAACCCCAAATCTAAACCTAACCCCAAATCTAAACCTAAAATCTAAACCTAACCCCAAATCTAAACCTAAAATCTAAACCTAACCCCAAATCTAAACCTAAAATCTAAACCTAACCCCAAATCTAAACCTAACCCCAAATCTAAACCTAACCCCAAATCTAAAACTAAAATCTAAACCTAACCCCAAATCTAAACCTAACCCCAATTCTAAACCTAAAATCTAAACCTAACCCCAAATCTAAACCTAAAATCAAAAACCTAACCCCAAATCTAAACCTAAAATCTAAACCTAACCCCAAATCTAAACCAAAATTCTAAACCTAACCCCAAATCTAAACCTAACCACAAATCTAAACCTAAAATCTAAACCTAACCCCAAATCTAAACCTAACCCCAAATCTAAACCTAAAATCTAAACCTAACCCCAAATCTAAACCTAACCCCAAATCTAAACCTAAAATCTAAACCTAACCCCAAATCTAAACCTAAAATCTAAACCTAACCCCAAATCTAAACCTAACCCCAAATCTAAACCTAAAATCTAAACCTAACCCCAAATCTAAACCTAACCCCAAATCTAAACCTAAAATCTAAACCTAACACCAAATCTAAACCTAAAATCTAAACCTAACCCCAAATCTAAACCCCAAATCTAAACCTAACCCCAAATCTAAACCTAAAATCTAAACCTAACCCCAAATCTAAACCTAACCCCAAATCTAAACCTAAAATCTAAACCTAACCCCAAATCTAAACCTAACCCCAAATCTAAACCTAAAATCTAAACCTAACCCCAAATCTAAACCTAACCCCAAATCTTAACCTAAACTCTAAACCTATACCCAAATCTAAACCTAAAATCTAAACCTAACCCCAAATCTAAACCTAACCCCAAATCGAAACCTAAAATCTAAACCTAACCCCAAATCTAAACCTAACCCCAAATCTAAACCTTAAACCTAAACCTAACACCAAATCAAACCTAACCCCAAATCTAAACCTAAAATCTAAACCTAACCCCAAATCTAAACCTAAAATCTAAACCTAACCCCAAATCTAAACCTAACCTCAAATCTAAACCTAAAATCTAAACCTAACCCCAAATCTAAACCTAACCCCAAATCTAAACCTAACCCCAAATCTAAACCTAAAATCTAAACCTAACCCCAAATCTAAACCTAAAATCTAAACCTAACCCCAAATCTAAACCTAACCCCAAATCTAAACCTAACCCCAAATCTAAACCTAAAATCTAAACCTAACCCCAAATCTAAACCTAACCCCAAATCTAAACCTAAAATCTAAACCTAACCCCAAATCTAAACCTAAAATCAAAAACCTAACCCCAAATCTAAACCTAAAATCTAAACCTAACCCCAAATCTAAACCTAAAATCTAAACCTAACCCCAAATCTAAACCTAACCCCAAATCTAAACCTAAAATCTAAACCTAACCCCAAATCTAAACCTAACCCCAAATCTAAACCTAACCCCAAATCTAAACCTAAAATCTAAACCTAACCCCAAATCTAAACCTAACCCCAAATCTAAACCTAAAATCTAAACCTAACCCCAAATCTAAACCTAAAATCTAAACCTAACCCCAAGTCTAAACCTAACCCCAAATCTAAACCTAAAATCTAAACCTAACCCCAAATCTAAACCTGAAATCTAAACCTAACCCCAAATCTAAACCTAACCCCAAATCTAAACCTAAAATCTAAACCTAACCCCAAATCTAAACCTAGCCCCAAATATAAACCTAAAATCTAAACCTAACCCCAAATCTAAACCTAACCCCAAATCTAAACCTAAAATCTAAACCTAACACCAAATCTAAACCTAAAATCTAAACCTAACCCCAAATCTAAACCCCAAATCTAAACCTAACCCCAAATCTAAACCCCAAATCTAAACCTAAAATCTAAACCTAACCCCAAATCTAAACCTAAAATCTAAACCTAACCCCAAATCTGAACCTAAAATCTAAACCTAACCCCAAATCTAAACCTAAAATCTAAACCTAACCCCAAATCTAAACCCCAAATCTAAACCTAACCCCAAATCTAAACCTAACCCCAAATCTAAACCTAAAATCTAAACCTAACCCCAAATCTAAACCTAAAATCTAAACCTAACCCCAAATCTAAACCCCAAATCTAAACCTAACCCCAAATCTAAACCTAAAATCTAAACCTAACCCCAAATCTAAACCTAACCCCAAATCTAAACCTAAAATCTAAACCTAACCCCAAATCAAAACCTAACCCCAAATCTAAACCTAAAATCTAAACCTAACCCCAAATCTAAACCTAACCCCAAATCTTAACCTAAACTTTAAACCTATACCCAAATCTAAACCTAAAATCTAAACCTAACCCCAAATCTAAACCTAACCCCAAATCGAAACCTAAAATCTAAACCTAACCCCAAATCTAAACCTAACCCCAAATCTAAACCTTAAACCTAAACCTAACACCAAATCAAACCTAACCCCAAATCTAAACCTAAAATCTAAACCTAACCCCAAATCTAAACCTAAAATCTAAACCTAACCCCAAATCTAAACCTAAAATCTAAACCTAACCCCAAATCTAAACCTAACCCCAAATCTAAACCTAAAATCTAAACCTAACCCCAAATCTAAACCTAAAATCTAAACCTAACCCCAAATCTAAACCTAACCCCAAATCTAAACCTAAAATCTAAACCTAACCCCAAATCTAAACCTAACCCCAAATCTAAACCTAAAATCTAAACCTAACCCCAAATCTAAACCTAAAATCTAAACCTAACCCCAAATCTACACCTAACCCCAAATCTAAACCTAACCCCAAATCTAAACCTAACCCCAAATCTAAACCTAAAATCTAAACCTAACCCCAAATCTAAACCTAACCCCAAATCTAAACCTAAAATCTAAACCTAACCCCAAATCTAAACCTAAAATCAAAAACCTAACCCCAAATCTAAACCTAAAATCTAAACCTAACCCCAAATCTAAACCAAAAATCTAAACCTAACCCCAAATCTAAACCTAACCACAAATCTAAACCTAAAATCTAAACCTAACCCCAAATCTAAACCTAAAATCTAAACCTAACCCCAAATCTAAACCCCAAATCTAAACCTAAAATCTAAACCTAACCCCAAATCTAAACCTAAAATCTAAACCTAACCCCAAATCTAAACCTAAAATCTAAACCTAACCCGAAATCTGAACCTAAAATCTAAACCTAACCCCAAATCTAAACCTAAAATCTAAACCTAACCCCAAATCTAAACCTAACCCCAAATGTAAACCTAAAATCTTAAGCTAACCCCAAATTTAAACCTAAAATCTAAACCTAACCCCAAATCTAAACCTAAAATCTAAACCTAACCCCAAATCTAAACCTAACCCCAAATCTAAACCTAAAATCTAAACCTAACCCCAAATCTAAACCTAACCCCAAATCTAAACCTAAAATCTAAACCTAACCCCAAATCTAAACCTAAAATCTAAACCTAACCCCAAGTCTAAACCTAACCCCAAATCTAAACCTAAAATCTAAACCTAACCCCAAATCTAAACCTGAAATCTAAACCTAACCCCAAATCTAAACCTAACCCCAAATCTAAACCTAAAATATAAACCTAACCCCAAATCGAAACCTAAAATCTAAACCTAACCCCAAATCTAAACCACAAATCTAAACCTAACCCCAAATCTAAACCCCAAATCTAAACCTAAAATCTAAACCTAACCCCAAATCTAAACCTAAAATCTAAACCTAACCCCAAATCTGAACCTAAAATCTAAACCTAACCCGAAATCTGAACCTAAAATCTAAACCTAACCCCAAATCTAAACCTAAAATCGAAACCTAACCCCAAATCTAAACCTAACCCCAAATCTAAACCTAAAATCTAAACCTAACCCCAAATCTAAACCCCAAATCTAAACCTAACCCCAAATCTAAACCTAAAATCTAAACCTAACCCCAAATCTAAACCTAACCCCAAATCTAAACCTAAAATCTAAACCTAACCCCAAATCTAAAACTAACCCCAAATCTAAACCTAAAATCTAAACCTAACCCCAAATCTAAACCTAACCCCAAATCTTAACCTAAACTCTAAACCTATACCCAAATCTAAACCTAAAATCTAAACCTAACCCCAAATCTAAACCTAACCCCAAATCTAAACCTAAAATCTAAACCTAACCCCAAATCTAAACCTAACCCCAAATCTAAACCTTAAACCTAAACCTAACACCAAATCAAACCTAACCCCAAATCTAAACCTAAAATCTAAACCTAACTTCAAATCTAAACCTAAAATCTAAACCTAACCCCAAATCTAAACCTAACCCCAAATCTAAACCTAAAATCTAAACCTAACCCCAAATCTAAACCTAAAATCTAAACCTAACCCCAAATCTAAACCTAACCCCAAATCTAAACCTAAAATCTAAACCTAACCCCAAATCTAAACCTAACCCCAAATCTAAACCTAAAATCTAAACCTAACCCCAAATCTAAACCTAAAATCTAAACCTAACCCCAAATCTAAACCTAAAATCTAAACCTAACCCCAAATCTAAACCTAACCCCAAATCTAAACCTAACCCCAAATCTAAACCTAACCCCAAATCTAAACCTAAAATCTAAACCTAACCCCAAATCTAAACCTAACCCCAAATCTAAACCTAAAATCTAAACCTAACCCCAAATCTAAACCTAAAATCAAAAACCTAACCCCAAATCTAAACCTAAAATCTAGCCTAACCCCAAATCTAAACCAAAAATCGAAACCAAACCCCAAATCTAAACCTAACCCGAAATCTAAACCTAAAATCTAAACCTAACCCCAAATCTAAACCTAAAATCTAAACCTAACCCCAAATCTAAACCCCAAATCTAAACCTAAAATCTAAACCTAACCCCAAATCTAAACCTAAAATCTAAACCTAACCCCAAATCTAAACCTAAAATCTAAACCTAACCCGAAATCTGAACCTAAAATCTAAACCTAACCCCAAATCTAAACCTAAAATCTAAACCTAACCCCAAATCTAAACCTAACCCCAAATGTAAACCTAAAATCTAAACCTAACCCCAAATTTAAACCTAAAATCTAAACCTAACCCCAAATCTAAACCTAAAATCTAAACCTAACCCCAAATCTAAACCTAACCCCAAATCTAAACCTAAAATCTAAACCTAACCCCAAGTCTAAACCTAACCCCAAATCTAAACCTAAAATCTAAACCTAACCCCAAATCTAAACCTGAAATCTAAACCTAACCCCAAATCTAAACCTAACCCCAAATCTAAACCTAAAATCTAAACCTAACCCCAAATCTAAACCTAGCCCCAAATATAAACCTAAAATCTAAACCTAACCCCAAATCTAAACCTAACCCCAAATCTAAACCTAAAATCTAAACCTAACACCAAATCTAAACCTAAAATCTAAACCTAACCCCAAATCTAAACCCCAAATCTAAACCTAACCCCAAATCTAAACCCCAAATCTAAACCTAAAATCTAAACCTAACCCCAAATCTAAACCTAAAATCTAAACCTAACCCCAAATCTGAACCTAAAATCTAAACCTAACCCCAAATCTAAACCTAAAATCTAAACCTAACCCCAAATCTAAACCTAACCCCAAATCTAAACCTAAAATCTAAACCTAACCCCAAATCTAAACCCCAAATCTAAACCTAACCACAAATCTAAACCTAAAATCTAAACCTAACCCCAAATCTAAACCTAACTCCAAATCTAAACCTAAAATCTAAACCTAACCCCAAATCTAAACCTAAAATATAAACCTAACCCCAAATCTAAACCTAACCCCAAATCTAAACCTAAAATCTAAACCTAACCCCAAATCTAAACCTAAAATCTAAATCTAAACCTAAAATCTAAACCTAACCCCAAATCTAAACCTAACCCCAAATCTAAACCTAAAATATAAACCTAACCCCTAATCGAAACCTAAAATCTAAACCTAACCCGAAATCTAAACCACAAATCTAAACCTAACCCCAAATCTAAACCCCAAATCTAAACCTAAAATCTAAACCTAACCCCAAATCTAAACCTAAAATCTAAACCTAACCCCAAATCTGAACCTAAAATCTAAACCTAACCCCAAATCTAAACCTAAAATCTAAACCTAACCCCAAATCTAAACCCCAAATCTAAACCTAACCCCAAATCTAAACCTAACCCCAAATCTAAACCTAAAATCTAAACCTAACCCCAAATCTAAACCTAAAATCTAAACCTAACCCCAAATCTAAACCCCAAATCTAAACCTAACCCCAAATCTAAACCTAAAATCTAAACCTAACCCCAAATCTAAACCTAACCCCAAATCTAAACCTAAAATCTAAACCTAACCCCAAATCTAAACCTAACCCCAAATCTAAACCTAAAATCTAAACCTAACCCCAAATCTAAACCTAACCCCAAATCTTAACCTAAACTTTAAACCTATACCCAAATCTAAACCTAAAATCTAAACCTAACCCCAAATCTAAACCTAACCCCAAATCTAAACCTAAAATCTAAACCTAACCCCAAATCTAAACCTAACCCCAAATCTAAACCTTAAACCTAAACCTAACACCAAATCAAACCTAACCCCAAATCTAAACCTAAAATCTAAACCTAACCCCAAATCTAAACCTAAAATCTAAACCTAACCCCAAATCTAAACCTAAAATCTAAACCTAACCCCAAATCTAAACCTAAAATCTAAACCTAACCCCAAATCTAAACCTAAAATCTAAACCTAACCCCAAATCTAAACCTAACCCCAAATCTAAACCTAAAATCTAAACCTAACCCCAAATCTAAACCTAACCCCAAATCTAAACCTAAAATCTAAACCTAACCCCAAATCTAAACCTAAAATCTAAACCTAACCCCAAATCTAAACCTAACCCCAAATCTAAACCTAACCCCAAATCTAAACCTAAAATCTAAACCTAACCCCAAATCTAAACCTAACCCCAAATCTAAACCTAAAATCTAAACCTAACCCCAAATCTAAACCTAAAATCAAAAACCTAACCCCAAATCTAAACCTAAAATCTAAACCTAACCCCAAATCTAAACCAAAAATCTAAACCTAACCCCAAATCTAAACCTAACCACAAATCTAAACCTAAAATCTAAACCTAACCCCAAATCTAAACCTAAAATCTAAACCTAACCCCAAATCTAAACCCCAAATCTAAACCTAAAATCTAAACCTAACCCCAAATCTAAACCTAAAATCTAAACCTAACCCCAAATCTAAACCTAAAATCTAAACCTAACCCGAAATCTGAACCTAAAATCTAAACCTAACCCCAAATCTAAACCTAAAATCTAAACCTAACCCCAAATCTAAACCTAACCCCAAATGTAAACCTAAAATCTTAACCTAACCCCAAATTTAAACCTAAAATCTAAACCTAACCCCAAATCTAAACCTAAAATCTAAACCTAACCCCAAATCTAAACCTAACCCCAAATCTAAACCTAACCCCAAATCTAAACCTAAAATCTAAACCTAACCCCAAATCTAAACCTAACCCCAAATCTAAACCTAAAATCTAAACCTAACCCCAAATCTAAACCTAAAATCTAAACCTAACCCCAAGTCTAAACCTAACCCCAAATCTAAACCCCAAATCTAAACCTAAAATCTAAACCTAACCCCAAATCTAAACCTAAAATCTAAACCTAACCCCAAATCTGAACCTAAAATCTAAACCTAACCCGAAATCTGAACCTAAAATCTAAACCTAACCCCAAATCTAAACCTAAAATCGAAACCTAACCCCAAATCTAAACCTAACCCCAAATCTAAACCTAAAATCTAAACCTAACCCCAAATCTAAACCCCAAATCTAAACCTAACCCCAAATCTAAACCTAAAATCTAAACCTAACCCCAAATCTAAACCTAACCCCAAATCTAAACCTAAAATCTAAACCTAACCCCAAATCTAAACCTAACCCCAAATCTAAACCTAAAATCTAAACCTAACCCCAAATCTAAACCTAACCCCAAATCTTAACCTAAACTCTAAACCTATACCCAAATCTAAACCTAAAATCTAAACCTAACCCCAAATCTAAACCTAACCCCAAATCGAAACCTAAAATCTAAACCTAACCCCAAATCTAAACCTAACCCCAAATCTAAACCTTAAACCTAAACCTAACACCAAATCAAACCTAACCCCAAATCTAAACCTAAAATCTAAACCTAACCCCAAATCTAAACCTAAAATCTAAACCTAACCCCAAATCTAAACCTAACCCCAAATCTAAACCTAAAATCTAAACCTAACCCCAAATCTAAACCTAAAATCTAAACCTAACCCCAAATCTAAACCTAACCCCAAATCTAAACCTAAAATCTAAACCTAACCCCAAATCTAAACCTAAAATCTAAACCTAACCCCAAATCTAAACCTAACCCCAAATCTAAACCTAAAATCTAAACCTAACCCCAAATCTAAACCTAACCCCAAATCTAAACCTAACCCAAATCTAAACCTAACCCCAAATCTAAACCTAACCCCAAATCTAAACCTAAAATCTAAACCTAACCCCAAATCTAAACCTAACCCCAAATCTAAAACTAAAATCTAAACCTAACCCCAAATCTAAACCTAAAATCAAAAACCTAACCCCAAATCTAAACCTAAAATCTAAACCTAACCCCAAATCTAAACCAAAAATCGAAACCAAACCCCAAATCTAAACCTAACCCCAAATCTAAACCTAAAATCTAAACCTAACCCCAAATCTAAACCTAAAATCTAAACCTAACCCCAAATCTAAACCCCAAATCTAAACCTAAAATCTAAACCTAACCCCAAATCTAAACCTAAAATCTAAACCTAACCCCAAATCTAAACCTAAAATCTAAACCTAACCCGAAATCTGAACCTAAAATCTAAACCTAACCCCAAATCTAAACCTAAAATCTAAAAATAACCCCAAATCTAAACCTAACCCCAAATGTAAACCTAAAATCTAAACCTAACCCCAAATTTAAACCTAAAATCTAAACCTAACCCCAAATCTAAACCTAAAATCTAAACCTAACCCCAAATCTAAACCTAACCCCAAATCTAAACCTAACCCCAAATCGAAACCTTAAATCTAAACCTAACCCCAAATCTAAACCTAACCCCAAATCTAAACCTAAATCTAAACCTAACCCCAAATCTAAACCTAAAATCTAAACCTAACCCCAAGTCTAAACCTAACCCCAAATCTAAACCTAAAATCTAAACCTAACCCCAAATCTAAACCTGAAATCTAAACCTAACCCCAAATCTAAACCTAACCCCAAATCTAAACCTAAAATCTAAACCTAACCCCAAATCTAAACCTAACCCCAAATATAAACCTAAAATCTAAACCTAACCCCAAATCTAAACCTAACCCCAAATCTAAACCTAAAATCTAAACCTAACACCAAATCTAAACCTAAAATCTAAACCTAACCCCAAATCTAAACCTAAAATCTAAACCTAACCCCAAATCTAAACCTAAAATCTAAACCTAACCCCAAATCTGAACCTAAAATCTAAACCTAACCCCAAATCTAAACCTAACCCCAAATCTAAACCTAAAATATAAACCTAACCCCAAATCAAAACCTAAAATCTAAACCTAACCCCAAATCTACACCACAAATCTAAACCTAACCCCAAATCTAAACCCCAAATCTAAACCTAAAATCTAAACCTAACCCCAAATCTAAACCTAAAATCTAAACCTAACCCCAAATCTGAACCTAAAATCTAAACCTAACCCCAAATCTAAACCTAAAATCTAAACCTAACCCCAAATCTAAACCTAACCCCAAATCTAAACCTAAAATCTAAACCTAACCCCAAATCTAAACCCCAAATCTAAACCTAACCCCAAATCTAAACCTAAAATCTAAACCTAACCCCAAATCTAAACCTAACCCCAAATCTAAACCTAAAATCTAAACCTAACCCCAAATCTAAACCTAACCCCAAATCTAAACCTAAAATCTAAACCTAACCCCAAATCTAAACCTAACCCCAAATCTTAACCTAAACTCTAAACCTATACCCAAATCTAAACCTAAAATCTAAACCTAACCCCAAATCTAAACCTAACCCCAAATCGAAACCTAAAATCTAAACCTAACCCCAAATCTAAACCTAACCCCAAATCTAAACCTTAAACCTAAACCTAACACCAAAACAAACCTAACCCCAAATCTAGACCTAAAATCTAAACCTAACCCCAAATCTAAACCACAAATCTAAACCTAACCCCAAATCTAAACCTAACCCCAAATCGAAACCTAAAATCTAAACCTAACCCCAAATCTAAACCTAACCCCAAATCTAAACCTTAAACCTAAACCTAACACCAAATCAAACCTAACCCCAAATCTAAACCTAAAATCTAAACCTAACCCCAAATCTAAACCTAAAATCTAAGCCTAACCCCAAATCTAAACCCCAAATCTAAACCTAAAATATAAACCTAACCCCAAATCTAAACCTAAAATCTAAACCTAACCCCAAATCTGAACCTAAAATCTAAACCTAACCCGAAATCTGAACCTAAAATCTAAACCTAACCCCAAATCTAAACCTAACCCCAAATCTAAACCTTAAACCTAAACCTAACACCAAATCAAACCTAACCCCAAATCTAAACCTAAAATCTAAACCTAACCCCAAATCTAAACCTGAAATCTAAACCTAATCATAAATCTAAACCTAACCCCAAATCGAAACCTAAAATCTAAACCTAACCCCAAATCTAAACCTTAAACCTAAACCTAACACCAAATCAAACCTAACCCCAAATCTAAACCTAAAATCTAAACCTAACCCCAAATCTAAACCACAAATCTAAACCTAACCCCAAATCTAAACCCCAAATCTAAACCTAAAATCTAAACCTAACCCCAAATCTAAACCTAAAATCTAAACCTAACCCCAAATCTGAACCTAAAATCTAAACCTAACCCGAAATCTGAACCTAAAATCTAAACCTAACCCCAAATCTAAACCTAAAATCTAAACCTAACCCCAAATCTAAACCTAACCCCAAATCTAAACCTAAAATCTAAACCTAACCCCAAATCTAAACCTAAAATCTAAACCTAACCCCAAATCTAAACCTAAAATCTAAACCTAACCCCAAATCTAAACCTAACCCCAAATCTAAACCTAAAATCTAAACCTAACCCCAAATCTAAACCTAACCCCAAATCTTAACCTAAACTCTAAACCTATACCCAAATCTAAATCTAAAATCTAAACCTAACTCCAAATCTAAACCCAACCCCAAATCGAAACCTAAAATCTAAACCTAACCCCAAATCTAAACCTAACCCCAAATCTAAACCTTAAACCTAAACCTAACACCAAATCAAACCTAACCCCAAATCTAAACCTAAAATCTAAACCTAACCCCAAATCTCAACCTAAAATCTAAACCTAACCCCAAATCTAAACCTAACCCCAAATCTAAACCTAAAATCTAAACCTAACCCCAAATCTAAACCTAAAATCTAAACCTAACCCCAAATCTAAACCTAAAATCTAAACCTAACCCCAAATCTAAACCTAACCCCAAATCTAAACCTAAAATCTAAACCTAACCCCAAATCTAAACCTAACCCCAAATCTAAACCTAAAATCTAAACCTAACCCCAAATCTAAACCTAAAATCTAAACCTAACCCCAAATCTAAACCTAAAATCTAAACCTAACCCCAAATCTAAACCTAACCCCAAATCTAAACCTAAAATCTAAACCTAACCCCAAATCTAAACCTAACCCCAAATCTAAACCTAAAATCTAAACCTAACCCCAAATCTAAACCTAAAATCAAAAACCTAACCCCAAATCTAAACCTAAAATCTAAACCTAACCCCAAATCTAAACCTAGCCCCAAATCTAAACCTAAAATCTAAACCTAACCCCAAATCTAAACCCCAAATGTAAACCTTACCCCAAATCTAAACCTAAAATCTAAACCTAACCCCAAATCTAAACCTAACCCCAAATCTAAACCTAAAATCTAAACCTAACCCCAAATCTAAACCTAAAATCTAAACCTAACCCGAAATCTGAACCTAAAATCTAAACCTAACCCCAAATCTAAACCTAAAATCTAAACCTAACCCCAAATCTAAACCTAACCCCAAATGTAAACCTAAAATCTAAACCTAACCCCAAATTTAAACCTAAAATCTAAACCTAACCCCAAATCTAAACCTAAAATCTAAACCTAACCCCAAATCTAAACCTAAAATCTAAACCTAACCCCAAGTCTAAACCTAACCCCAAATCTAAACCTAAAATCTAAACCTAACCCCAAATCTAAACCTGAAATCTAAACCTAACCCCAAATCTAAACCTAACCCCAAATCTAAACCTAAAATCTAAACCTAACCCCAAATCTAAACCTAGCCCCAAATATAAACCTAAAATCTAAACCTAACCCCAAATCTAAACCTAACCCCAAATCTAAACCTAAAATCTAAACCTAACACCAAATCTAAACCTAAAATCTAAACCTAACCCCAAATCTAAACCTAAAATCTAAACCTAACCCCAAATCTAAACCTAAAATCTAAACCTAACCCCAAATCTGAACCTAAAATCTAAACCTAACCCCAAATCTAAACCTAAAATCTAAACCTAACCCCAAATCTAAACCTAACCCCAAATCTAAACCAAAAATCTAAACCTAACCCCAAATCTAAACCCCAAATCTAAACCTAACCACAAATCTAAACCTAAAATCTAAACCTAACCCCAAATCTAAACCTAACTCCAAATCTAAACCTAAAATCTAAACCTAACCCCAAATCTAAACCTAAAATATAAACCTAACCCCAAATCTAAACCTAACCCCAAATCTAAACCTAAAATCTAAACCTAACCCCAAATCTAAACCTAAAATCTAAATCTAAACCTAAAATCTAAACCTAACCCCAAATCTAAACCTAACCCCAAATCTAAACCTAAAATATAAACCTAACCCCAAATCGAAACCTAAAATCTAAACCTAACCCCAAATCTAAACCACAAATCTAAACCTAACCCCAAATCTAAACCCCAAATCTAAACCTAAAATCTAAACCTAACCCCAAATCTAAACCTAAAATCTAAACCTAACCCCAAATCTGAACCTAAAATCTAAACCTAACCCGAAATCTGAACCTAAAATCTAAACCTAACCCCAAATCTAAACCTAAAATCTAAACCTAACCCCAAATCTAAACCTAACCCCAAATCTAAACCTAAAATCTAAACCTAACCCCAAATCTAAACCCCAAATCTAAACCTAACCCCAAATCTAAACCTAAAATCTAAACCTAACCCCAAATCTAAACCTAACCCCAAATCTAAACCTAAAATCTAAACCTAACCCCAAATCTAAACCTAACCCCAAATCTAAACCTAAAATCTAAACCTAACCCCAAATCTAAACCTAACCCCAAATCTAAACCTAAACTCTAAACCTATACCCAAATCTAAATCTAAAATCTAAACCTAACCCCAAATCAAAACCTAACCCCAAATCGAAACCTAAAATCTAAACCTAACCCCAAATCTAAACCTAACCCCAAATCTAAACCTTAAACCTAAACCTAACACCAAATCAAACCTAACCCCAAATCTAAACCTAAAATCTAAACCTAACCCCAAATCTAAACCACAAATCTAAACCTAACCCCAAATCTAAACCCCAAATCTAAACCTAAAATCTAAACCTAACCCCAAATCTAAACCTAAAATCTAAACCTAACCCCAAATCTGAACCTAAAATCTAAACCTAACCCGAAATCTGAACCTAAAATCTAAACCTAACCCCAAATCTAAACCTAACCCCAAATCTAAACCTAAAATCTATACCTAACCCCAAATCTAAACCTAACCCCAAATCTAAACCTAAAATCTAAACCTAACCCCAAATCTAAACCTGAAATCTAAACCTAACCCCAAATCTAAACCTAACCCCAAATCGAAACCTAAAATCTAAACCTAACCCCAAATCTAAACCTAACCCCAAATCTAAACCTTAAACCTAAACGTAACACCAAATCAAACCTAACCCCAAATCTAAACCTAAAATCTAAACCTAACCCCAAATCTCAACCTAAAATCTAAACCTAACCCCAAATCTAAACCTAACCCCAAATCTAAACCTAAAATCTAAACCTAACCCCAAATCTAAACCTAAAATCTAAACCTAACCCCAAATCTAAACCTAACCCCAAATCTAAACCTAAAATCTAAACCTAACCCCAAATCTAAACCTAACCCCAAATCTAAACCTAAAATCTAAACCTAACCCCAAATCTAAACCTAAAATCTAAACCTAACCCCAAATCTAAACCTAAAAACTAAACCTAACCCCAAATCTAAACCTAACCCCAAATCTAAACCTAACCCCAAATCTAAACCTAAAATCTAAACCTAACCCCAAATCTAAACCTAACCCCAAATCTAAACCTAAAATCTAAACCTAACCCCAAATCTAAACCTAAAATCAAAAACATAACCCCAAATCTAAACCTAAAATCTAAACCTAACCCCAAATCTAAACCTAGCCCCAAATCTAAACCTAAAATTTAAACCTAACCCCAAATCTAAACCCCAAATGTAAACCTTACCCCAAATCTAAACCTAAAATCTAAAGCTAACCCCAAATCTAAACCTAACCCCAAATCTAAACCTAAAATCTAAACCTAACCCCAAATCTAAACCTAAAATCTAAACCTAACCCGAAATCTGAACCTAGAATCTAAACCTAACCCCAAATCTAAACCTAAAATCTAAACCTAACCCCAAATCTAAACCTAACCCCAAATGTAAACCTAAAATCTAAACCTAACCCCAAATTTAAACCTAAAATCTAAACCTAACCCCAAATCTAAACCTAAAATCTAAACCTAACCCCAAATCTAAACCTAAAATCTAAACCTAACCCCAAGTCTAAACCTAACCCCAAATCTAAACCTAAAATCTAAACCTAACCCCAAATCTAAACCTGAAATCTAAACCTAACCCCAAATCTAAACCTAAAATCTAAACCTAACCCCAAATCTAAACCTAGCCCCAAATATAAACCTAAAATCTAAACCTAACCCCAAATCTAAACCTAACCCCAAATCTAAACCTAAAATCTAAACCTAACACCAAATCTAAACCTAAAATCTAAACCTAACCCCAAATCTAAACCTAAAATCTAAACCTAACCCCAAATCTAAACCTAAAATCTAAACCTAACCCCAAATCTGAACCTAAAATCTAAACCTAACCCCAAATCTAAACCTAAAATCTAAACCTAACCCCAAATCTAAACCTAACCCCAAATCTAAACCAAAAATCTAAACCTAACCCCAAATCTAAACCCCAAATCTAAACCTAACCACAAATCTAAACCTAAAATCTAAACCTAACCCCAAATCTAAACCTAACTCCAAATCTAAACCTAAAATCTAAACCTAACCCCAAATCTAAACCTAAAATATAAACCTAACCCCAAATCTAAACCTAACCCCAAATCTAAACCTAAAATCTAAACCTAACCCCAAATCTAAACCTAAAATCTAAATCTAAACCTAAAATCTAAACCTAACCCCAAATCTAAACCTAACCCCAAATCTAAACCTAAAATATAAACCTAACCCCAAATCGAAACCTAAAATCTAAACCTAACCCCAAATCTAAACCACAAATCTAAACCTAACCCCAAATCTAAACCCCAAATCTAAACCTAAAATCTAAACCTAACCCCAAATCTAAACCTAAAATCTAAACCTAACCCCAAATCTGAACCTAAAATCTAAACCTAACCCGAAATCTGAACCTAAAATCTAAACCTAACCCCAAATCTAAACCTAAAATCTAAACCTAACCCCAAATCTAAACCTAACCCCAAATCTAAACCTAAAATCTAAACCTAACCCCAAATCTAAACCCCAAATCTAAACCTAACCCCAAATCTAAACCTAAAATCTAAACCTAACCCCAAATCTAAACCTAACCCCAAATCTAAACCTAAAATCTAAACCTAACCCCAAATCTAAACCTAACCCCAAATCTAAACCTAAAATCTAAACCTAACCCCAAATCTAAACCTAACCCCAAATCTAAACCTAAAATCTAAACCTAACCCCAAATCTAAACCTGAAATCTAAACCTAACCCCAAATCTAAACCTAACCCCAAATCGAAACCTAAAATCTAAACCTAACCCCAAATCTAAACCTAACCCCAAATCTAAACCTTAAACCTAAACCTAACATCAAATCAAACCTAACCCCAAATCTAAACCTAAAATCTAAACCTAACCCAAAATCTAAACCACAAATCTAAACCTAACCCCAAATCTAAACCCCAAATCTAAACCTAAAATCTAAACCTAACCCCAAATCTAAACCTAAAATCTAAACCTAACCCCAAATCTGAACCTAAAATCTAAACCTAACCCGAAATCTGAACCTAAAATCTAAACCTAACCCCAAATCTAAACCTAAAATCTAAACCTAACCCCAAATCTAAACCTAACCCCAAATCTAAACCTAAAATCTAAACCTAACCCCAAATCTAAACCTAACCCCAAATCTTAACCTAAACTCTAAACCTATACCCAAATCTAAATCTAAAATCTAAACCTAACCCCAAATCTAAACCTAACCCCAAATCGAAACCTAAAATCTAAACCTAACCCCAAATCTAAACCTAACCCCAAATCTAAACCTTAAACCTAAACCTAACACCAAATCAAACCTAACCCCAAATCTAAACCTAAAATCTAAACCTAACCCCAAATCTAAACCTAAAATCTAAACCTAACCCCAAATCTAAACCTAACCCCAAATCTAAACCTAAAATCTAAACCTAACCCCAAATCTAAACCTAACCCCAAATCTAAACCTAAAATCTAAACCTAACCCCAAATCTAAACCTAAAATCTAAACCTAACCCCAAATCTAAACCTAAAATCTAAACCTAACCCCAAATCTAAACCTAACCCCAAATCTAAACCTAAAATCTAAACCTAACCCCAAATCTGAACCTAAAATCTAAACCTAACCCGAAATCTGAACCTAAAATCTAAACCTAACCCCAAATCTAAACCTAAAATCTAAACCTAACCCCAAATCTAAACCTAAAATCTAAACCTAACCCCAAATCTAAACCCCAAATCTAAACCTAACCCCAAATCTAAACCTAAAATCTAAACCTAACCCCAAATCTAAACCTAACCCCAAATCTAAACCTAAAATCTAAACCTAACCCCAAATCTAAACCTAACCCCAAATCTAAACCTAAAATCTAAACCTAACCCCAAATCTAAAACTAACCCCAAATCTTAACCTAAACTCTAAACCTATACCCAAATCTAAATCTAAAATCTAAACCTAACCCCAAATCAAAACCTAACCCCAAATCGAAACCTAAAATCTAAACCTAACCCCAAATCTAAACCTAACCCCAAATCTAAACCTTAAACCTAAACCTAACACCAAATCAAACCTAACCCCAAATCTAAACCTAAAATCTAAACCTAACCCCAAATCTAAACCACAAATCTAAACCTAACCCCAAATCTAAACCCCAAATCTAAACCTAAAATCTAAACCTAACCCCAAATCTAAACCTAAAATCTAAACCTAACCCCAAATCTGAACCTAAAATCTAAACCTAACCCGAAATCTGAACCTAAAATCTAAACCTAACCCCAAATCTAAACCTAACCCCAAATCTAAACCTTAAACCTAAACCTAACACCAAATCAAACCTAACCCCAAATCTAAACCTAAAATCTAAACCTAACCCCAAATCTAAACCTGAAATCTAAACCTAACCCCAAATCTAAACCTAACCCCAAATCGAAACCTAAAATCTAAACCTAACCCCAAATCTAAACCTAACCCCAAATCTAAACCTTAAACCTAAACCTAACACCAAATCAAACCTAACCCCAAATCTAAACCTAAAATCTAAACCTAACCCCAAATCTAAACCACAAATCTAAACCTAACCCCAAATCTAAACCCCAAATCTAAACCTAAAATCTAAACCTAACCCCAAATCTAAACCTAAAATCTAAACCTAACCCCAAATCTGAACCTAAAATCTAAACCTAACCCGAAATCTGAACCTAAAATCTAAACCTAACCCCAAATCTAAACCTAAAATCTAAACCTAACCCCAAATCTAAACCTAACCCCAAATCTAAACCTAAAATCTTAACCTAACCCCAAATCTAAACCCCAAATCTAAACCTAACCCCAAATCTAAACCTAAAATCTAAACCTAACCCCAAATCTAAACCTAACCCCAAATCTAAACCTAAAATCTAAACCTAAAATCTAAACCTAACCCCAAATCTAAACCTAAAATCTAAACCTAACCCCAAATCTAAACCTAACCCCAAATCTTAACCTAAACTCTAAACCTATACCCAAATCTAAATCTAAAATCTAAACCTAACCCCAAATCTAAACCTAACCCCAAATCGAAACCTAAAATCTAAACCTAACCCCAAATCTAAACCTAACCCCAAATCTAAACCTTAAACCTAAACCTAACACCAAATCAAACCTAACCCCAAATCTAAACCTAAAATCTAAACCTAACCCCAAATCTAAACCTAAAATCTAAACCTAACCCCAAATCTAAACCTAACCACAAATCTAAACCTAAAATCTAAACCTAACCCCAAATCTAAACCTAAAATCTAAACCTAACCCCAAATCTAAACCTAACCCCAAATCTAAACCTAAAATCTAAACCTAACCCCAAATCTAAACCTAACCCCAAATCTAAACCTAAAATCTAAACTTAACCCCAAATCTAAACCTAAAATCTAAACCTAACCCCAAATCTAAACCTAAAATCTAAACCTAACCCCAAATCTAAACCTAACCCCAAATCTAAACCTAACCCCAAATCTAAACCTAAAATCTAAACCTAACCCCAAATCTAAACCTAACCCCAAATCTAAACCTAAAATCTAAACCTAACCCCAAATCTAAACCTAAAATCAAAAACCTAACCCCAAATCTAAACCTAAAATCTAAACCTAACCCCAAATCTAAACCTAGCCCCAAATCTAAACCTAAAATCTAAACCTAACCCCAAATCTAAACCCCAAATGTAAACCTTACCCCAAATCTAAACCTAAAATCTAAACCTAACCCCAAATCTAAACCTAACCCCAAATCTAAACCTAAAATCTAAACCTAACCCCAAATCTAAACCTAAAATCTAAACCTAACCCGAAATCTGAACCTAAAATCTAAACCTAACCCCAAATCTAAACCTAAAATCTAAACCTAACCCCAAATCTAAACCTAACCCCAAATCTAAACCTAAAATCTAAACCTAACCCCAAATTTAAACCTAAAATCTAAACCTAACCCCAAATCTAAACCTAAAATCTAAACCTAACCCCAAATCTAAACCTAACCCCAAATCTAAACCTAACCCCAAATCGAAACCTTAAATCTAAACCTAACCCCAAATCTAAACCTAACCCCAAATCTAAACCTAAAATCTAAACCTAACCCCAAATCTAAACCTAAAATCTAAACCTAACCCCAAGTCTAAACCTAACCCCAAATCTAAACCTAAAATCTAAACCTAACCCCAAATCTAAACCTGAAATCTAAACCTAACCCCAAATCTAAACCTAACCCCAAATCTAAACCTAAAATCTAAACCTAACCCCAAATCTAAACCTAGCCCCAAATATAAACCTAAAATCTAAACCTAACCCCAAATCTAAACCTAACCCCAAATCTAAACCTAAAATCTAAACCTAACACCAAATCTAAACCTAAAATCTAAACCTAACCCCAAATCTAAACCTAAAATCTAAACCTAACCCCAAATCTAAACCTAAAATCTAAACCTAACCCCAAATCTGAACCTAAACTCTAAACCTATACCCAAATCTAAATCTAAAATCTAAACCTAACCCCAAATCTAAACCTAACCCCAAATCGAAACCTAAAATCTAAACCTAACCCCAAATCTAAACCTAACCCCAAATCTAAACCTTAAACCTAAACCTAACACCAAATCAAACCTAACCCCAAATCTAAACCTAAAATCTAAACCTAACCCCAAATCTAAACCTAAAATCTAAACCTAACCCCAAATCTAAACCTAACCCCAAATCTAAACCTAAAATCTAAACCTAACCCCAAATCTAAACCTAAAATCTAAACCTAACCCCAAATCTAAACCTAAAATCTAAACCTAACCCCAAATCTAAACCTAACCCCAAATCTAAACCTAAAATCTAAACCTAACCCCAAATCTGAACCTAAAATCTAAACCTAACCCGAAATCTGAACCTAAAATCTAAACCTAACCCCAAATCTAAACCTAAAATCTAAACCTAACCCCAAATCTAAACCTAACCCCAAATCTAAACCCCAAATCTAAACCTAACCCCAAATCTAAACCTAAAATCTAAACCTAACCCCAAATCTAAACCTAACCCCAAATCTAAACCTAAAATCTAAACCTAACCCCAAATCTAAACCTAACCCCAAATCTAAACCTAAAATCTAAACCTAACCCCAAATCTAAACCTAACCCCAAATCTTAACCTAAACTCTAAACCTATACCCAAATCTAAATCTAAAATCTAAACCTAACCCCAAATCAAAACCTAACCCCAAATGGAAACCTAAAATCTAAACCTAACCCCAAATCTAAACCTAACCCCAAATCTAAACCTTAAACCTAAACCTAATACCAAATCAAACCTAACCCCAAATCTAAACCTAAAATCTAAACCTAACCCCAAATCTAAACCACAAATCTAAACCTAACCCCAAATCTAAACCTAAAATCTAAACCTAACCCCAAATCTAAACCTAAAATCTAAACCTAACCCCAAATCTGAACCTAAAATCTAAACCTAACCCGAAATCTGAACCTAAAATCTAAACCTAACCCCAAATCTAAACCTAACCCCAAATCTAAACCTTAAACCTAAACCTAACACCAAATCAAACCTAACCCCAAATCTAAACCTAAAATCTAAACCTAACCCCAAATCTAAACCTGAAATCTAAACCTTAAACCCCAAATCTAAACCTAACCCCAAATCGAAACCTAAAATCTAAACCTAACCCCAAATCTAAACCTAACCCCAAATCTAAACCTTAAACCTAAACCTAACACCAAATCAAACCTAACCCCAAATCTAAACCTAAAATCTAAACCTAACCCCAAATCTAAACCACAAATCTAAACCTAACCCCAAATCTAAACCCCAAATCTAAACCTAAAATCTAAACCTAACCCCAAATCTAAACCTAAAATCTAAACCTAACCCCAAATCTGAACCTAGCCCCAAATCTAAACCTAAAATCTAAACCTAACCCCAAATCTAAACCTAAAATCTAAACCTAACCCCAAATCTAAACCTAGCCCCAAATCTAAACCTAAAATCTAAACCTAACCCCAAATCTAAACCCCAAATGTAAACCTTACCCCAAATCTAAACCTAAAATCTAAACCTAACCCCAAATCTAAACCTAACCCCAAATCTAAACCTAAAATCTAAACCTAACCCCAAATCTAAACCTAAAATCTAAACCTAACCCCAAATCTAAACCTAGCCCCAAATCTAAACCTAAAATCTAAACCTAACCCCAAATCTAAACCCCAAATGTAAACCTTACCCCAAATCTAAACCTAAAATCTAAACCTAACCCCAAATCTAAACCTAACCCCAAATCTAAACCTAAAATCTAAACCTAACCCCAAATCTAAACCTAAAATCTAAACCTAACCCGAAATCTGAACCTAAAATCTAAACCTAACCCCAAATCTAAACCTAAAATCTAAACCTAACCCCAAATCTAAACCTAACCCCAAATGTAAACCTAAAATCTAAACCTAACCCCAAATTTAAACCTAAAATCTAAACCTAACCCCAAATCTAAACCTAAAATCTAAACCTAACCCCAAATCTAAACCTAACCCCAAATCTAAACCTAACCCCAAATCGAAACCTTAAATCTAAACCTAACCCCAAATCTAAGCCTAACCCCAAATCTAAACCTAAAATCTAAACCTAACCCCAAATCTAAACCTAAAATCTAAACCTAACCCCAAGTCTAAACCTAACCCCAAATCTAAACCTAAAATCTAAACCTAACCCCATATCTAAACCTGAAATCTAAACCTAACCCCAAATCTAAACCTAACCCCAAATCTAAACCTAAAATCTAAACCTAACCCCAAATCTAAACCTAGCCCCAAATATAAACCTAAAATCTAAACCTAACCCCAAATCTAAACCTAACCCCAAATCTAAACCTAAAATCTAAACCTAACACCAAATCTAAACCTAAAATCTAAACCTAACCCCAAATCTAAACCTAAAATCTAAACCTAACCCCAAATCTAAACCTAAAATCTAAACCTAACCCCAAATCTGAACCTAAAATCTAAACCTAACCCCAAATCTAAACCTAAAATCTAAACCTAACCCCAAATCTAAACCTAACCCCAAATCTAAACCTAAAATCTAAACCTAACCCCAAATCTAAACCCCAAATCTAAACCTAACCACAAATCTAAACCTAAAATCTAAACCTAACCCCAAATCTAAACCTAACTCCAAATCTAAACCTAAAATCTAAACCTAACCCCAAATCTAAACCTAAAATATAAACCTAACCCCAAATCTAAACCTAACCCCAAATCTAAACCTAAAATCTAAACCTAACCCCAAATCTAAACCTAAAATCTAAATCTAAACCTAAAATCTAAACCTAACCCCAAATCTAAACCTAACCCCAAATCTAAACCTAAAATATAAACCTAACCCCAAATCGAAACCTAAAATCTAAACCTAACCCCAAATCTAAACCACAAATCTAAACCTAACCCCAAATCTAAACCCCAAATCTAAACCTAAAATCTAAACCTAACCCCAAATCTAAACCTAAAATCTAAACCTAACCCCAAATCTGAACCTTAAATCTAAACCTAACCCGAAATCTGAACCTAAAATCTAAACCTAACCCCAAATCTAAACCTAAAATCTAAACCTAACCCCAAATCTAAACCTAAAATCTAAACCTAACCCCAAATCTAAACCTAAAATCTAAACCTAACCCCAAATCTAAACCCCAAATCTAAACCTAACCCCAAATCTAAACCTAAAATCTAAACCTAACCCCAAATCTAAACCTAACCCCAAATCTAAACCTAAAATCTAAACCTAACCCCAAATCTAAACCTAACCCCAAATCTAAACCTAAAATCTAAACCTAACCCCAAATCTAAACCTAACCCCAAATCTTAACCTAAACTCTAAACCTATACCCAAATCTAAATCTAAAATCTAAACCTAACCCCAAATCTAAACCTAACCCCAAATCGAAACCTAAAATCTAAACCTAACCCCAAATCTAAACCTAACCCCAAATCTAAACCTTAAACCTAAACCTAACACCAAATCAAACCTAACCCCAAATCTAAACCTAAAATCTAAACCTAACCCCAAATCTAAACCTAAAATCTAAACCTAACCCCAAATCTAAACCTAACCCCAAATCTAAACCTAAAATCTAAACCTAACCCCAAATCTAAACCTAAAATCTAAACCTAACCCCAAATCTAAACCTAAAATCTAAACCTAACCCCAAATCTAAACCTAACCCCAAATCTAAACCTAAAATCTAAACCTAACCCCAAATCTAAACCTAACCCCAAATCTAAACCTAAAATCTAAACCTAACCCCAAATCTAAACCTAAAATCTAAACCTAACCCCAAATCTAAACCTAAAATCTAAACCTAACCCCAAATCTAAACCTAACCCCAAATCTAAACCTAACCCCAAATCTAAACCTAAAATCTAAACCTAACCCCAAATCTAAACCTAACCCCAAATCTAAACCTAAAATCTAAACCTAACCCCAAATCTAAACCTAAAATCAAAAACCTAACCCCAAATCTGAACCTAAAATCTAAACCTAACCCCAAATCTAAACCTAAAATCTAAACCTAACCCCAAATCTAAACCTAAAATCTAAACCTAACCCCAAATTTAAACCTAAAATCTAAACCTAACCCCAAATCTAAACCTAAAATCTAAACCTAACCCCAAATCTAAACCTAACCCCAAATCTAAACCTAACCCCAAATCGAAACCTTAAATCTAAACCTAACCCCAAATCTAAACCTAACCCCAAATCTAAACCTAAAATCTAAACCTAACCCCAAATCTAAACCTAAAATCTAAACCTAACCCCAAGTCTAAACCTAACCCCAAATCTAAACCTAAAATCTAAACCTAACCCCAAATCTAAACCTGAAATCTAAACCTAACCCCAAATCTAAACCTAACCCCAAATCTAAACCTAAAATCTAAACCTAACCCCAAATCTAAACCTAAAATCTATATCTAAACCTAAAATCTAAACCTAACCCCAAATCTAAACCTAAAATCTAAACCTAACACCAAATCTAAACCTAAAATCTAAACCTAACCCCAAATCTAAACCTAAAATCTAAACCTAACCCCAAATCTAAACCTAAAATCTAAACCTAACCCCAAATCTGAACCTAAAATCTAAACCTAACCCCAAATCTAAACCTAAAATCTAAACCTAACCCCAAATCTAAACCTAACCCCAAATCTAAACCTAAAATCTAAACCTAACCCCAAATCTAAACCCCAAATCTAAACCTAACTACAAATCTAAACCTAAAATCTAAACCTAACCCCAAATCTAAACCTAACTCCAAATCTAAACCTAAAATCTAAACCTAACCCCAAATGTAAACCTAAAATCTAAACCTAACCCCAAATCTAAATCTAACCCCAAATCTAAACCTAAAATCTAAACCTAACCCCAAATCTAAACCTAAAATTTAAATCTAAACCTAAAATCTAAACCTAACCCCAAATCTAAACCTAACCCCAAATCTAAACCTAAAATATAAACCTAACCCCAAATCGAAACCTAAAATCTAAACCTAACCCCAAATCTAAACCACAAATCTAAACCTAACCCCAAATCTAAACCCCAAATCTAAACCTAAAATCTAAACCTAACCCCAAATCTAAACCTAAAATCTAAACCTAACCCCAAATCTGAACCTAAAATCTAAACCTAACCCGAAATCTGAACCTAAAATCTAAACCTAACCCCAAATCTAAACCTAAAATCTAAACCTAACCCCAAATCTAAACCTAACCCCAAATCTAAACCTAAAATCTAAACCTAACCCCAAATCTAAACCCCAAATCTACACCTAACCCCAAATCTAAACCTAAAATCTAAACCTAACCCCAAATCTAAACCTAACCCCAAATCTAAACCTAAAATCTAAACCTAACCCCAAATCTAAACCTAACCCCAAATCTAAACCTAAAATCTAAACCTAACCCCAAATCTAAACCTAACCCCAAATCTTAACCTAAACTCTAAACCTATACCCAAATCTAAATCTAAAATCTAAACCTAACCCCAAATCTAAACCTAACCCCAAATCGAAACCTAAAATCTAAACCTAACCCCAAATCTAAACCTAACCCCAAATCTAAACCTTAAACCTAAACCTAACACCAAATCAAACCTAACCCCAAATCTAAACCTAAAATCTAAACCTAACCCCAAATCTAAACCTAAAATCTAAACCTAACCCCAAATCTAAACCTAACCCCAAATCTAAACCTAACCCCAAATCTAAACCTAAAATCTAAACCTAACCCCAAATCTAAACCTAACCCCAAATCTAAACCTAAAATCTAAACCTAACCCCAAATCTAAACCTAAAATCAAAAACCTAACCCCAAATCTGAACCTAAAATCTAAACCTAACCCCAAATCTAAACCTAAAATCTAAACCTAACCCCAAATCTAAACCTAACCCCAAATCTAAACCTAAAATCTAAACCTAACCCCAAATTTAAACCTAAAATCTAAACCTAACCCCAAATGTAAACCTAAAATCTAAACCTAACCCCAAATCTAAACCTAACCCCAAATGTAAACCTAACCCCAAATCGAAACCTTAAATCTAAACCTAACCCCAAATCTAAACCTAACCCCAAATCTAAACCTAAAATCTAAACCTAACCCCAAATCTAAACCTAAAATCTAAACCTAACCGCAAGTCTAAACCTAACCCCAAATCTAAACCTAAAATCTAAACCTAACCCCAAATCTAAACCTGAAATCTAAACCTAACCCCAAATCTAAACCTAACCCCAAATCTAAACCTAAAATCTAAACCTAACCCCAAATCTAAACCTAGCCCCAAATATAAACCTAAAATCTAAACCTAACCCCAAATCTAAACCTAACCCCAAATCTAAACCTAAAATCTAAACCTAACACCAAATCTAAACCTAAAATCTAAACCTAACCCCAAATCTAAACCTAAAATCTAAACCTAACCCCAAATCTAAACCTAAAATCTAAACCTAACCCCAAATCTGAACCTAAAATCTAAACCTAACCCCAAATCTAAACCTAAAATCTAAACCTAACCCCAAATCTAAACCTAACCCCAAATCTAAACCTAAAATCTAAACCTAACCCCAAATCTAACCCCCAAATCTAAACCTAACCACAAATCTAAACCTAAAATCTAAACCTAACCCCAAATCTAAACCTAACTCCAAATCTAAACCTAAAATCTAAACCTAACCCCAAATCTAAACCTAAAATATAAATCTAACCCCAAATCTAAACCTAACCCCAAATCTAAACCTAAAATCTAAACCTAACCCCAAATCTAAACCTAAAATCTAAATCTAAACTTAAAATCTAAACCTAACCCCAAATCTAAACCTAACCCCAAATCTAAACCTAAAATATAAACCTAACCCCAAATCGAAACCTAAAATCTAAACCTAACCCCAAATCTAAACCACAAATCTAAACCTAACCCCAAATCTAAACCCCAAATCTAAACCTAAAATCTAAACCTAACCCCAAATCTAAACCTAAAATCTAAACCTAACCCCAAATCTGAACCTAAAATCTAAACCTAACCCGAAATCTGAACCTAAAATCTAAACCTAACCCCAAATCTAAACCTAAAATCTAAACCTAACCCCAAATCTAAACCTAACCTCAAATCTAAACCTAAAATCTAAACCTAACCCCAAATCTAAACCCCAAATCTAAACCTAAAATCTAAACCTAACCCCAAATCTAAACCTAACCCCAAATCTAAACCTAAAATCTAAACCTAACCCCAAATCTAAACCTAACCCCAAATCTTAACCTAAACTCTAAACCTATACCCAAATCTAAATCTAAAATCTAAACCTAACCCCAAATCTAAACCTAACCCCAAATCGAAACCTAAAATCTAAACCTAACCCCAAATCTAAACCTAACCCCAAATCTAAACCTTAAACCTAAACCTAACACCAAATCAAACCTAACCCCAAATCTAAACCTAAAATCTAAACCTAACCCCAAATCTAAACCTAAAATGTAAACCTAACCCCAAATCTAAACCTAACCCCAAATCTAAACCTAAAATCTAAACCTAACCCCAAATCTAAACCTAAAATCTAAACCTAACCCCAAATCTAAACCTAAAATCTAAACCTAACCCCAAATCTAAACCTAACCCCAAATCTAAACCTAAAATCTAAACCTAACCCCAAATCTAAACCTAACCCCAAATCTAAACCTAAAATCTAAACCTAACCCCAAATCTAAACCTAAAATCTAAACCTAACCCCAAATCTAAACCTAAAATCTAAACCTAACCCCAAATCTAAACCTAACCCCAAATCTAAACCTAACCCCAAATCTAAACCTAAAATCTAAACCTAACCCCAAATCTAAACCTAACCCCAAATCTAAACCTAAAATCTAAACCTAACCCCAAATCTAAACCTAAAATCAAAAACCTAACCCCAAATCTAAACCTAAAATCTAAACCTAACCCCAAATCTAAACCTAGCCCCAAATCTAAACCTAAAATCTAAACCTAACCCCAAATCTAAACCCCAAATGTAAACCTTACCCCAAATCTAAACCTAAAATCTAAACCTAACCCCAAATCTAAACCTAACCCCAAATCTAAACCTAAAATCTAAACCTAACCCCAAATCTAAACCTAAAATCTAAACCTAACCCCAAATCTAAACCTAGCCCCAAATCTAAACCTACAATCTAAACCTAACCCCAAATCTAAACCCCAAATATAAACCTAACCCCAAATCTAAACCTAAAATCTAAACCTAACCCCAAATCTAAACCTGAAATCTAAACCTAACCCCAAATCTAAACCTAAAATCTAAACCTAACCCCAAATCTAAACCACAAATCTAAACCTAACCCCAAATCTAAACCCCAAATCTAAACCTAAAATCTAAACCTAACCCCAAATCTAAACCTAAAATCTAAACCTAACCCCAAATCTGAACCTAAAATCTAAACCTAACCCGAAATCTGAACCTAAAATCTAAACCTAACCCCAAATCTAAACCTAAAATCTAAACCTAACCCCAAATCTAAACCTAACCCCAAATCTAAACCTAAAATCTAAACCTAACCCCAAATCTAAACCCCAAATCTACACCTAACCCCAAATCTAAACCTAAAATCTAAACCTAACCCCAAATCTAAACCTAACCCCAAATCTAAACCTAAAATCTAAACCTAACCCCAAATCTAAACCTAACCCCAAATCTAAACCTAAAATCTAAACCTAACCCCAAATCTAAACCTAACCCCAAATCTTAACCTAAACTCTAAACCTATACCCAAATCTAAATCTAAAATCTAAACCTAACCCCAAATCTAAACCTAACCCCAAATCGAAACCTAAAATCTAAACCTAACCCCAAATCTAAACCTAACCCCAAATCTAAACCTTAAACCTAAACCTAACACCAAATCAAACCTAACCCCAAATCTAAACCTAAAATCTAAACCTAACCCCAAATCTAAACCTAAAATCTAAACCTAACCCCAAATCTAAACCTAACCCCAAATCTAAACCTAAAATCTAAACCTAACCCCAAATCTAAACCTAAAATCTAAACCTAACCCCAAATCTAAACCTAAAATCTAAACCTAACCCCAAATCTAAACCTAACCCCAAATCTAAACCTAACATCTAAACCTAACCCCAAATCTAAACCTAACCCCAAATCTAAACCTAAAATCTAAACCTAACCCCAAATCTAAACCTAAAATCTAAACCTAACCCCAAATCTAAACCTAAAATCTAAACCTAACCCCAAATCTAAACCTAACCCCAAATCTAAACCTAACCCCAAATCTAAACCTAAAATCTAAACCTAACCCCAAATCTAAACCTAACCCCAAATCTAAACCTAAAATCTAAACCTAACCCCAAATCTAAACCTAAAATCAAAAACCTAACCCCAAATCTGAACCTAAAATCTAAACCTAACCCCAAATCTAAACCTAAAATCTAAACCTAACCCCAAATCTAAACCTAACCCCAAATGTAAACCTAAAATCTAAACCTAACCCCAAATCTAAACCTAAAATCTAAACCTAACCCCAAATGTAAACCTAAAATCTAAACCTAACCCCAAATCTAAACCTAACCCCAAATGTAAACCTAACCCCAAATCGAAACCTTAAATCTAAACCTAACCCCAAATCTAAACCTAACCCCAAATCTAAACCTAAAATCTAAACCTAACCCCAAATCTAAACCTAAAATCTAAACCTAACCGCAAGTCTAAACCTAACCCCAAATCTAAACCTAAAATCTAAACCTAACCCCAAATCTAAACCTGAAATCTAAACCTAACCCCAAATCTAAACCTAACCCCAAATCTAAACCTAAAATCTAAACCTAACCCCAAATCTAAACCTAGCCCCAAATATAAACCTAAAATCTAAACCTAACCCCAAATCTAAACCTAAAATCTAAACCTAACCCCAAATCTAAAACTAAAATCTAAACCTAAAATCTAAACCTAACCCCAAATCTAAACCTAAAATCTAAACCTAACCCCAAATCTAAACCTAAAATCTAAACCTAACCCCAAATCTGAACCTAAAATCTAAACCTAACCCCAAATCTAAACCTAAAATCTAAACCTAACCCCAAATCTAAACCTAAAATCTAAACCTAACCCCAAATCTAAACCCCAAATCTAAACCTAACCACAAATCTAAACCTAAAATCTAAACCTAACCCCAAATCTAAACCTAACTCCAAATCTAAACCTAAAATCTAAACCTAACCCCAAATCTAAACCTAAAATATAAACCTAACCCCAAATCTAAACCTAACCCCAAATCTAAACCTAAAATCTAAACCTAACCCCAAATCTAAACCTAAAATCTAAATCTAAACTTAAAATCTAAACCTAACCCCAAATCTAAACCTAACCCCAAATCTAAACCTAAAATATAAACCTAACCCCAAATCGAAACCTAAAATCTAAACCTAACCCCAAATCTAAACCACAAATCTAAACCTAACCCCAAATCTAAACCCCAAATCTAAACCTAAAATCTAAACCTAACCCCAAATCTAAACCTAAAATCTAAACCTAACCCCAAATCTGAACCTAAAATCTAAACCTAACCCGAAATCTGAACCTAAAATCTAAACCTAACCCCAAATCTAAACCTAAAATCTAAACCTAACCCCAAATCTAAACCTAACCTCAAATCTAAACCTAAAATCTAAACCTAACCCCAAATCTAAACCTAAAATCTAAACCTAACCCCAAATCTAAACCTAACCCCAAATCTAAACCTAAAATCTAAACCTAACCCCAAATCTAAACCTAACCCCAAATCTAAACCTAAAATCTAAACCTAACCCCAAATCTAAACCTAACCCCAAATCTTAACCTAAACTCTAAACCTATACCCAAATCTAAATCTAAAATCTAAACCTAACCCCAAATCTAAACCTAACCCCAAATCGAAACCTAAAATCTAAACCTAACCCCAAATCTAAACCTAACCCCAAATCTAAACCTTAAACCTAAACCTAACACCAAATCAAACCTAACTCCAAATCTAAACCTAAAATCTAAACCTAACCCCAAATCTAAACCTAAAATCTAAACCTAACCCCAAATCTAAACCTAAAATCTAAACCTAACCCCAAATCTAAACCTAACCCCAAATCTAAACCTAAAATCTAAACCTAACCCCAAATCTAAACCTAACCCCAAATCTAAACCTAAAATCTAAACCTAACCCCAAATCTAAACCTAAAATCTAAACCTAACCCCAAATCTAAACCTAAAATCTAAACCTAACCCCAAATCTAAACCTAACCCCAAATCTAAACCTAACCCCAAATCTAAACCTAAAATCTAAACCTAACCCCAAATCTAAACCTAACCCCAAATCTAAACCTAAAATCAAAAACCTAACCCCAAATCTAAACCTAAAATCTAAACCTAACCCCAAATCTAAACCTAGCCCCAAATCTAAACCTAAAATCTAAACCTAACCCCAAATCTAAACCCCAAATGTAAACCTTACCCCAAATCTAAACCTAAAATCTAAACCTAACCCCAAATCTAAACCTAACCCCAAATCTAAACCTAAAATCTAAACCTAACCCCAAATCTAAACCTAAAATCTAAACCTAACCCCAAATCTAAACCTAGCCCCAAATCTAAACCTACAATCTAAACCTAACCCCAAATCTAAACCCCAAATATAAACCTAACCCCAAATCTAAACCTAAAATCTAAACCTAACCCCAAATCTAAACCTGAAATCTAAACCTAACCCCAAATCTAAACCTAAAATCTAAACCTAACCCCAAATCTAAACCTAAAATCTAAACCTAACCCCAAATCTAAACCTAAAATCTAAACCTAACCCCAAATCTAAACCCCAAATCTAAACCTAACCCCAAATCTAAACCCCAAATCTAAACCTAAAATCTAAACCTAACCCCAAATCTAAACCTAAAATCTAAACCTAACCCCAAATCTGAACCTAAAATCTGAACATACCCGAAATCTGAACCTAAAACCTAAACCTAACCCCAAATCTAAACCTAACCCCAAATCTAAACCTAACCCCAAATCTAAACCTAAAATCTAAACCTAACCCCAAATCTAAACCTAAAATATAAACCTAATCCCAAATCTAAACCTAACCCCAAATCTAAACCTAAAATCTAAACCTAACCCCAAATCTAAACCTAACCCCAAATCTAAACCTAAAATCTAAACCTAACCCCAAATGTAAACCTTACCCCAAATATAAACCTAAAATCTAAACCTAACCCCAAATCTAAACCTAAAATCTAAACCTAACCCCAAATCTAAACCTAAAATCTAAACCTAAAATCTAAACCTAACCCCAAATCTAAACCTAAAATCTAAACCTAACCCCAAATCTAAACCTAAAATCTAAACCTAACCCCAAATCTAAACCTAAAATCTAAACATAACCCCAAATCTAAACCTAAAATCTAAACCTAAAATATAAACCTAACCCCAAATCTAAACCTAAAATCTAAACCTAACCCCAAATCTAAACCTAACCCCAAATCTAAACCTAAAATCTAAACCTAGCCCCAAATCTAAACCTAAAATCTAAACCTAACCCCAAATCTAAACCTAAAATCTAAACCTAACCCCAAATCTAAAACTAAAATCTAAACCTAACCCCAAATCTAAACCTAAAATCTAAACCTAACCCCAAATCTAAACCTAACCCCAAATCTAAACCTAAAATCTAAACCTAACCCCAAATCTAAACCTAAAATATAAACCTAATCCCAAATCTAAACCTAACCCCAAATCTAAACCTAAAATCTAAACCTAACCCCAAATCTAAACCTAACCCCAAATCTAAACCTAAAATCTAAACCTAACCCCAAATGTAAACCTTACCCCAAATATAAACCTAAAATCTAAACCTAACCCCAAATCTAAACCTAAAATCTAAACCTAACCCCAAATCTAAACCTAAAATCTAAACCTAAAATCTAAACGTAACCCCAAATCTAAACCTAAAATCTAAACCTAACCCCAAATCTAAACCTAACCCCAAATCTAAACCTAAAATCTAAACCTAACCCCAAATCTAAACCTAAAATCTAAACCTAACCCCAAATCTAAACCTAAAATCTAAACCTAAAATCTAAACCTAACCCCAAATCTAAACCTAAAGTCTAAACCTAACCCCAAATCTGAACCTAAAATCTAAACCTAACCCCAAATCTAAACCTAAAATCTAAACCTAACCCCAAATCTAAACCTAACCCCAAATGTAAACCTAAAATCTAAACCTAACCTCAAATCTAAACCTAAAATCTAAACCTAACCCCAAATCTAAAACTAAAATCTAAACCTAACCCCAAATCTAAACCTAACCCCAAATCTAAACCTAACCCCAAATCTAACCCTAAAATCTAAACCTAACCCCAAATCTAAACCTAAAATCTAAACCTAACCCCAAATCTAAACCTAAAATCTAAAACTAACCCCAAGTCTAAACCTAACCCCAAATCTAAACCTAAAATCTAAACCTAACCCCAAATCTAAACCTAAAATCTAAACCTAACCCCAAATCTAAACCTAACCCCAAATCTAAACCTAAAATCTAAACCTAACCCCAAATCTAAACCTAACCCCAAATCTAAACCTAAAATCTAAACCTAACCCCAAATCTAAACCTAACCCCAAATCTTAACCTAAACTCTAAACCTATACCCAAATCTAAATCTAAAATCTAAACCTAACCCCAAATCTAAACCTAACCCCAAATCGAAACCTAAAATCTAAACCTAACCCCAAATCTAAACCTAACCCCAAATCTAAACCTTAAACCTAAACCTAACACCAAATCAAACCTAACCCCAAATCTAAACCTAAAATCTAAACCTAACCCCAAATCTAAACCTAAAATCTAAACCTAACCCCAAATCTAAACCTAACCCCAAATCTAAACCTAACCCCAAATCTAAACCTAAAATCTAAACCTAACCCCAAATCTAAACCTAACCCCAAATCTAAACCTAAAATCTAAACCTAACCCCAAATCTAAACCTAAAATCAAAAACCTAACCCCAAATCTGAACCTAAAATCTAAACCTAACCCCAAATCTAAACCTAAAATCTAAACCTAACCCCAAATCTAAACCTAACCCCAAATCTAAACCTAAAATCTAAACCTAACCCCAAATTTAAACCTAAAATCTAAACCTAACCCCAAATGTAAACCTAAAATCTAAACCTAACCCCAAATCTAAACCTAACCCCAAATGTAAACCTAACCCCAAATCGAAACCTTAAATCTAAACCTAACCCCAAATCTAAACCTAACCCCAAATCTAAACCTAAAATCTAAACATAACCCCAAATCTAAACCTAAAATCTAAACCTAACCGCAAGTCTAAACCTAACCCCAAATCTAAACCTAAAATCTAAACCTAACCCCAAATCTAAACCTGAAATCTAAACCTAACCCCAAATCTAAACCTAACCCCAAATCTAAACCTAAAATCTAAACCTAACCCCAAATCTAAACCTAGCCCCAAATATAAACCTAAAATCTAAACCTAACCCCAAATCTAAACCTAACCCCAAATCTAAACCTAAAATCTAAACCTAACACCAAATCTAAACCTAAAATCTAAACCTAACCCCAAATCTAAACCTAAAATCTAAACCTAACCCCAAATCTAAACCTAAAATCTAAACCTAACCCCAAATCTGAACCTAAAATCTAAACCTAACCCCAAATCTAAACCTAAAATCTAAACCTAACCCCAAATCTAAACCTAACCCCAAATCTAAACCTAAAATCTAAACCTAACCCCAAATCTAACCCCCAAATCTAAACCTAACCACAAATCTAAACCTAAAATCTAAACCTAACCCCAAATCTAAACCTAACTCCAAATCTAAACCTAAAATCTAAACCTAACCCCAAATCTAAACCTAAAATATAAATCTAACCCCAAATCTAAACCTAACCCCAAATCTAAACCTAAAATCTAAACCTAACCCCAAATCTAAACCTAAAATCTAAATCTAAACTTAAAATCTAAACCTAACCCCAAATCTAAACCTAACCCCAAATCTAAACCTAAAATATAAACCTAACCCCAAATCGAAACCTAAAATCTAAACCTAACCCCAAATCTAAACCACAAATCTAAACCTAACCCCAAATCTAAACCCCAAATCTAAACCTAAAATCTAAACCTAACCCCAAATCTAAACCTAAAATCTAAACCTAACCCCAAATCTGAACCTAAAATCTAAACCTAACCCGAAATCTGAACCTAAAATCTAAACCTAACCCCAAATCTAAACCTAAAATCTAAACCTAACCCCAAATCTAAACCTAACCTCAAATCTAAACCTAAAATCTAAACCTAACCCCAAATCTAAACCCCAAATCTAAACCTAAAATCTAAACCTAACCCCAAATCTAAACCTAACCCCAAATCTAAACCTAAAATCTAAACCTAACCCCAAATCTAAACCTAACCCCAAATCTTAACCTAAACTCTAAACCTATACCCAAATCTAAATCTAAAATCTAAACCTAACCCCAAATCTAAACCTAACCCCAAATCGAAACCTAAAATCTAAACCTAACCCCAAATCTAAACCTAACCCCAAATCTAAACCTTAAACCTAAACCTAACACCAAATCAAACCTAACCCCAAATCTAAACCTAAAATCTAAACCTAACCCCAAATCTAAACCTAAAATGTAAACCTAACCCCAAATCTAAACCTAACCCCAAATCTAAACCTAAAATCTAAACCTAACCCCAAATCTAAACCTAAAATCTAAACCTAACCCCAAATCTAAACCTAAAATCTAAACCTAACCCCAAATCTAAACCTAACCCCAAATCTAAACCTAAAATCTAAACCTAACCCCAAATCTAAACCTAACCCCAAATCTAAACCTAAAATCTAAACCTAACCCCAAATCTAAACCTAAAATCTAAACCTAACCCCAAATCTAAACCTAACCCCAAATCTAAACCTAACCCCAAATCTAAACCTAAAATCTAAACCTAACCCCAAATCTAAACCTAACCCCAAATCTAAACCTAAAATCTAAACCTAACCCCAAATCTAAACCTAAAATCAAAAACCTAACCCCAAATCTAAACCTAAAATCTAAACCTAACCCCAAATCTAAACCTAGCCCCAAATCTAAACCTAAAATCTAAACCTAACCCCAAATCTAAACCCCAAATGTTAACCTTACCCCAAATCTAAACCTAAAATCTAAACCTAACCCCAAATCTAAACCTAACCCCAAATCTAAACCTAAAATCTAAACCTAACCCCAAATCTAAACCTAAAATCTAAACCTAACCCCAAATCTAAACCTAGCCCCAAATCTAAACCTACAATCTAAACCTAACCCCAAATCTAAACCCCAAATATAAACCTAACCCCAAATCTAAACCTAAAATCTAAACCTAACCCCAAATCTAAACCTGAAATCTAAACCTAACCCCAAATCTAAACCTAAAATCTAAACCTAACCCCAAATCTAAACCACAAATCTAAACCTAACCCCAAATCTAAACCCCAAATCTAAACCTAAAATCTAAACCTAACCCCAAATCTAAACCTAAAATCTAAACCTAACCCCAAATCTGAACCTAAAATCTAAACCTAACCCGAAATCTGAACCTAAAATCTAAACCTAACCCCAAATCTAAACCTAAAATCTAAACCTAACCCCAAATCTAAACCTAACCCCAAATCTAAACCTAAAATCTAAACCTAACCCCAAATCTAAACCCCAAATCTACACCTAACCCCAAATCTAAACCTAAAATCTAAACCTAACCCCAAATCTAAACCTAACCCCAAATCTAAACCTAAAATCTAAACCTAACCCCAAATCTAAACCTAACCCCAAATCTAAACCTAAAATCTAAACCTAACCCCAAATCTAAACCTAACCCCAAATCTTAACCTAAACTCTAAACCTATACCCAAATCTAAATCTAAAATCTAAACCTAACCCCAAATCTAAACCTAACCCCAAATCGAAACCTAAAATCTAAACCTAACCCCAAATCTAAACCTAACCCCAAATCTAAACCTTAAACCTAAACCTAACACCAAATCAAACCTAACCCCAAATCTAAACCTAAAATCTAAACCTAACCCCAAATCTAAACCTAAAATCTAAACCTAACCCCAAATCTAAACCTAACCCCAAATCTAAACCTAAAATCTAAACCTAACCCCAAATCTAAACCTAAAATCTAAACCTAACCCCAAATCTAAACCTAAAATCTAAACCTAACCCCAAATCTAAACCTAACCCCAAATCTAAACCTAACATCTAAACCTAACCCCAAATCTAAACCTAACCCCAAATCTAAACCTAAAATCTAAACCTAACCCCAAATCTAAACCTAAAATCTAAACCTAACCCCAAATCTAAACCTAAAATCTAAACCTAACCCCAAATCTAAACCTAACCCCAAATCTAAACCTAACCCCAAATCTAAACCTAAAATCTAAACCTAACCCCAAATCTAAACCTAACCCCAAATCTAAACCTAAAATCTAAACCTAACCCCAAATCTAAACCTAAAATCAAAAACCTAACCCCAAATCTGAACCTAAAATCTAAACCTAACCCCAAATCTAAACCTAAAATCTAAACCTAACCCCAAATCTAAACCTAACCCCAAATGTAAACCTAAAATCTAAACCTAACCCCAAATCTAAACCTAAAATCTAAACCTAACCCCAAATGTAAACCTAAAATCTAAACCTAACCCCAAATCTAAACCTAACCCCAAATGTAAACCTAACCCCAAATCGAAACCTTAAATCTAAACCTAACCCCAAATCTAAACCTAACCCCAAATCTAAACCTAAAATCTAAACCTAACCCCAAATCTAAACCTAAAATCTAAACCTAACCGCAAGTCTAAACCTAACCCCAAATCTAAACCTAAAATCTAAACCTAACCCCAAATCTAAACCTGAAATCTAAACCTAACCCCAAATCTAAACCTAACCCCAAATCTAAACCTAAAATCTAAACCTAACCCCAAATCTAAACCTAGCCCCAAATATAAACCTAAAATCTAAACCTAACCCCAAATCTAAACCTAAAATCTAAACCTAACCCCAAATCTAAAACTAAAATCTAAACCTAAAATCTAAACCTAACCCCAAATCTAAACCTAAAATCTAAACCTAACCCCAAATCTAAACCTAAAATCTAAACCTAACCCCAAATCTGAACCTAAAATCTAAACCTAACCCCAAATCTAAACCTAAAATCTAAACCTAACCCCAAATCTAAACCTAAAATCTAAACCTAACCCCAAATCTAAACCCCAAATCTAAACCTAACCACAAATCTAAACCTAAAATCTAAACCTAACCCCAAATCTAAACCTAACTCCAAATCTAAACCTAAAATCTAAACCTAACCCCAAATCTAAACCTAAAATATAAACCTAACCCCAAATCTAAACCTAACCCCAAATCTAAACCTAAAATCTAAACCTAACCCCAAATCTAAACCTAAAATCTAAATCTAAACTTAAAATCTAAACCTAACCCCAAATCTAAACCTAACCCCAAATCTAAACCTAAAATATAAACCTAACCCCAAATCGAAACCTAAAATCTAAACCTAACCCCAAATCTAAACCACAAATCTAAACCTAACCCCAAATCTAAACCCCAAATCTAAACCTAAAATCTAAACCTAACCCCAAATCTAAACCTAAAATCTAAACCTAACCCCAAATCTGAACCTAAAATCTAAACCTAACCCGAAATCTGAACCTAAAATCTAAACCTAACCCCAAATCTAAACCTAAAATCTAAACCTAACCCCAAATCTAAACCTAACCTCAAATCTAAACCTAAAATCTAAACCTAACCCCAAATCTAAACCCCAAATCTAAACCTAACCCCAAATCTAAACCTAAAATCTAAACCTAACCCCAAATCTAAACCTAACCCCAAATCTAAACCTAAAATCTAAACCTAACCCCAAATCTAAACCTAACCCCAAATCTAAACCTAAAATCTAAACCTAACCCCAAATCTAAACCTAACCCCAAATCTTAACCTAAACTCTAAACCTATACCCAAATCTAAATCTAAAATCTAAACCTAACCCCAAATCTAAACCTAACCCCAAATCGAAACCTAAAATCTAAACCTAACCCCTATCTAAACCTAACCCCAAATCTAAACCTTAAACCTAAACCTAACACCAAATCAAACCTAACTCCAAATCTAAACCTAAAATCTAAACCTAACCCCAAATCTAAACCTAAAATCTAAACCTAACCCCAAATCTAAACCTAAAATCTAAACCTAACCCCAAATCTAAACCTAACCCCAAATCTAAACCTAAAATCTAAACCTAACCCCAAATCTAAACCTAACCCCAAATCTAAACCTAAAATCTAAACCTAACCCCAAATCTAAACCTAAAATCTAAACCTAACCCCAAATCTAAACCTAAAATCTAAACCTAACCCCAAATCTAAACCTAACCCCAAATCTAAACCTAACCCCAAATCTAAACCTAAAATCTAAACCTAACCCCAAATCTAAACCTAACCCCAAATCTAAACCTAAAATCAAAAACCTAACCCCAAATCTAAACCTAAAATCTAAACCTAACCCCAAATCTAAACCTAGCCCCAAATCTAAACCTAAAATCTAAACCTAACCCCAAATCTAAACCCCAAATGTAAACCTTACCCCAAATCTAAACCTAAAATCTAAACCTAACCCCAAATCTAAACCTAACCCCAAATCTAAACCTAAAATCTAAACCTAACCCCAAATCTAAACCTAAAATCTAAACCTAACCCCAAATCTAAACCTAGCCCCAAATCTAAACCTACAATCTAAACCTAACCCCAAATCTAAACCCCAAATATAAACCTAACCCCAAATCTAAACCTAAAATCTAAACCTAACCCCAAATCTAAACCTGAAATCTAAACCTAACCCCAAATCTAAACCTAAAATCTAAACCTAACCCCAAATCTAAACCTAAAATCTAAACCTAACCCCAAATCTAAACCTAAAATCTAAACCTAACCCCAAATCTAAACCCCAAATCTAAACCTAACCCCAAATCTAAACCCCAAATCTAAACCTAAAATCTAAACCTAACCCCAAATCTAAACCTAAAATCTAAACCTAACCCCAAATCTGAACCTAAAATCTGAACATACCCGAAATCTGAACCTAAAACCTAAACCTAACCCCAAATCTAAACCTAACCCCAAATCTAAACCTAACCCCAAATCTAAACCTAAAATCTAAACCTAACCCCAAATCTAAACCTAAAATATAAACCTAATCCCAAATCTAAACCTAACCCCAAATCTAAACCTAAAATCTAAACCTAACCCCAAATCTAAACCTAACCCCAAATCTAAACCTAAAATCTAAACCTAACCCCAAATGTAAACCTTACCCCAAATATAAACCTAAAATCTAAACCTAACCCCAAATCTAAACCTAAAATCTAAACCTAACCCCAAATCTAAACCTAAAATCTAAACCTAAAATCTAAACCTAACCCCAAATCTAAACCTAAAATCTAAACCTAACCCCAAATCTAAACCTAAAATCTAAACCTAACCCCAAATCTAAACCTAAAATCTAAACATAACCCCAAATCTAAACCTAAAATCTAAACCTAAAATATAAACCTAACCCCAAATCTAAACCTAAAATCTAAACCTAACCCCAAATCTAAACCTAACCCCAAATCTAAACCTAAAATCTAAACCTAGCCCCAAATCTAAACCTAAAATCTAAACCTAACCCCAAATCTAAACCTAAAATCTAAACCTAACCCCAAATCTAAAACTAAAATCTAAACCTAACCCCAAATCTAAACCTAAAATCTAAACCTAACCCCAAATCTAAACCTAACCCCAAATCTAAACCTAAAATCTAAACCTAACCCCAAATCTAAACCTAAAATATAAACCTAATCCCAAATCTAAACCTAACCCCAAATCTAAACCTAAAATCTAAACCTAACCCCAAATCTAAACCTAACCCCAAATCTAAACCTAAAATCTAAACCTAACCCCAAATGTAAACCTTACCCCAAATATAAACCTAAAATCTAAACCTAACCCCAAATCTAAACCTAAAATCTAAACCTAACCCCAAATCTAAACCTAAAATCTAAACCTAAAATCTAAACGTAACCCCAAATCTAAACCTAAAATCTAAACCTAACCCCAAATCTAAACCTAACCCCAAATCTAAACCTAAAATCTAAACCTAACCCCAAATCTAAACCTAAAATCTAAACCTAACCCCAAATCTAAACCTAAAATCTAAACCTAAAATCTAAACCTAACCCCAAATCTAAACCTAAAGTCTAAACCTAACCCCAAATCTGAACCTAAAATCTAAACCTAACCCCAAATCTAAACCTAAAATCTAAACCTAACCCCAAATCTAAACCTAACCCCAAATGTAAACCTAAAATCTAAACCTAACCTCAAATCTAAACCTAAAATCTAAACCTAACCCCAAATCTAAAACTAAAATCTAAACCTAACCCCAAATCTAAACCTAACCCCAAATCTAAACCTAACCCCAAATCTAACCCTAAAATCTAAACCTAACCCCAAATCTAAACCTAAAATCTAAACCTAACCCCAAATCTAAACCTAAAATCTAAAACTAACCCCAAGTCTAAACCTAACCCCAAATCTAAACCTAAAATCTAAACCTAACCCCAAATCTAAACCTAAAATCTAAACCGAACCCCAAATTTAAACCCCAAATCTAAACCTAACCCCAAATCCAAACCTAAAATCTAAACCTAACCCCAAATCTAAACCTAGCCCCAAATCTAAACCTGAAATCTAAACCTAACCCCAAATCTAAACCTAAAATCTAAACCTAACCCCAAATCTAAACCTAACCCCAAATCTAAACCTAAAATCTAAACCTAACCCCAAATCTAAACCTAACCCTAAATCTAAACCTAAAATCTAAACCGAACAGCAAATCTAAACCTAACCCCAAATCTAGACCTAAAATCTAAACCTAACACCAAATCAAACCTAACCCCAAATCTAAACCTAAAATCTAAACCTAACCCCAAATCTAAACCTAAAATCTAAACCTAACCCCAAATCTAAACCTAACCCCAAATCTAAACCTAAAATCTAAACCTAACCCCAAATCTGAACCTAAAATCTAAACCTAACCCGAAATCTGAACCTAAAATCTAAACCTTACCCCAAATCTAAACCTAAAATCTAAACCTAACCCCAAATCTAAACCTAAAATCTAAACCTAACCCCAAATCTAAACCCCAAATCTAAACCTAACCCCAAATCTAAACCTAAAATCTAAACCTAACCCCAAATCTAAACCTAACCCGAATTCTGAACCTAAAATCTAAACCTAACCCCAAATCTAAACCTAAAATCTAAACCTAACCCCAAATCTAAACCTAAAATCTAAACCTAACCCCAAATCTAAACCCCAAATCTAAACCTAACCCCAAATCTAAACCTAAAATCTAAACCTAACCCCAAATCTAAACCTAACCCCAAATCTAAACCTAAAATCTAAACCTAACCCCAAATCTAAACCTAACCCCAAATCTAAACCTAAAATCTAAACCTAACCCCAAATCAAAACCTAACCCCAAATCGAAACCTAAAATCTAAACCTAACCCCAAATCTAAACCTAACCCCAAATCTAAACCTTAAACCTAAACCTAACACCAAATCAAACCTAACCCCAAATCTAAACCTAAAATCTAAACCTAACCCCAAATCTAAACCACAAATCTAAACCTAACCCCAAATCTAAACCCCAAATCTAAACCTAAAATCTAAACCTAACCCCAAATCTAAACCTAAAATCTAAACCTAACCCCAAATCTGAACCTAAAATCTAAACCTAACCCGAAATCTGAACCTAAAATCTAAACCTAACCCCAAATCTAAACCTAACCCCAAATCTAAACCTTAAACCTAAACCTAACACCAAATCAAACCTAACCCCAAATCTAAACCTAAAATCTAAACCTAACCCCAAATCTAAACCTGAAATCTAAACCTAACCCCAAATCTAAACCTAACCCCAAATCGAAACCTAAAATCTAAACCTAACCCCAAATCTAAACCTAACCCCAAATCTAAACCTTAAACCTAAACCTAACACCAAATCAAACCTAACCCCAAATCTAAACCTAAAATCTAAACCTAACCCCAAATCTAAACCACAAATCTAAACCTAACCCCAAATCTAAACCCCAAATCTAAACCTAAAATCTAAACCTAACCCCAAATCTAAACCTAAAATCTAAACCTAACCCCAAATCTGAACCTAAAATCTAAACCTAACCCGAAATCTGAACCTAAAATCTAAACCTAACCCCAAATCTAAACCTAAAATCTAAACCTAACCCCAAATCTAAACCTAACCCCAAATCTAAACCTAAAATCTAAACCTAACCCCAAATCTAAACCCCAAATCTAAACCTAACCCCAAATCTAAACCTAAAATCTAAACCTAACCCCAAATCTAAACCTAACCCCAAATCTAAACCTAAAATCTAAACCTAACCCCAAATCTAAACCTAACCCCAAATCTAAACCTAAAATCTAAACCTAACCCCAAATCTAAACCTAACCCCAAATCTTAACCTAAACTCTAAACCTATACCCAAATCTAAATCTAAAATCTAAACCTAACCCCAAATCTAAACCTAACCCCAAATCGAAACCTAAAATCTAAACCTAACCCCAAATCTAAACCTAACCCCAAATCTAAACCTTAAACCTAAACCTAACACCAAATCAAACCTAACCCCAAATCTAAACCTAAAATCTAAACCTAACCCCAAATCTAAACCTAAAATCTAAACCTAACCCCAAATCTAAACCTAACCCCAAATCTAAACCTAACCCCAAATCTAAACCTAAAATCTAAACCTAACCCCAAATCTAAACCTAACCCCAAATCTAAACCTAAAATCAAAAACCTAACCCCAAATCTAAACCTAAAATCTAAACCTAACCCCAAATCTAAACCTAGCCCCAAATCTAAACCTAAAATCTAAACCTAACCCCAAATCTAAACCCCAAATGTAAACCTTACCCCAAATCTAAACCTAAAATCTAAACCTAACCCCAAATCTAAACCTAACCCCAAATCTAAACCTAAAATCTAAACCTAACCCCAAATCTAAACCTAAAATCTAAACCTAACCCCAAATCTAAACCTAGCCCCAAATCTAAACCTACAATCTAAACCTAACCCCAAATCTAAACCCCAAATATAAACCTAACCCCAAATCTAAACCTAAAATCTAAACCTAACCCCAAATCTAAACCTGAAATCTAAACCTAACCCCAAATCTAAACCTAAAATCTAAACCTAACCCCAAATCTAAACCTAAAATCTAAACCTAACCCCAAATCTAAACCTAAAATCTAAACCTAACCCCAAATCTAAACCCCAAATCTAAACCTAACCCCAAATCTAAACCCCAAATCTAAACCTAAAATCTAAACCTAACCCCAAATCTAAACCTAAAATCTAAACCTAACCCCAAATCTGAACCTAAAATCTGAACATACCCGAAATCTGAACCTAAAACCTAAACCTAACCCCAAATCTAAACCTAACCCCAAATCTAAACCTAACCCCAAATCTAAACCTAAAATCTAAACCTAACCCCAAATCTAAACCTAAAATATAAACCTAATCCCAAATCTAAACCTAACCCCAAATCTAAACCTAAAATCTAAACCTAACCCCAAATCTAAACCTAACCCCAAATCTAAACCTAAAATCTAAACCTAACCCCAAATGTAAACCTTACCCCAAATATAAACCTAAAATCTAAACCTAACCCCAAATCTAAACCTAAAATCTAAACCTAACCCCAAATCTAAACCTAAAATCTAAACCTAAAATCTAAACCTAACCCCAAATCTAAACCTAAAATCTAAACCTAACCCCAAATCTAAACCTAAAATCTAAACCTAACCCCAAATCTAAACCTAAAATCTAAACATAACCCCAAATCTAAACCTAAAATCTAAACCTAAAATATAAACCTAACCCCAAATCTAAACCTAAAATCTAAACCTAACCCCAAATCTAAACCTAACCCCAAATCTAAACCTAAAATCTAAACCTAGCCCCAAATCTAAACCTAAAATCTAAACCTAACCCCAAATCTAAACCTAAAATCTAAACCTAACCCCAAATCTAAAACTAAAATCTAAACCTAACCCCAAATCTAAACCTAAAATCTAAACCTAACCCCAAATCTAAACCTAACCCCAAATCTAAACCTAAAATCTAAACCTAACCCCAAATCTAAACCTAAAATATAAACCTAATCCCAAATCTAAACCTAACCCCAAATCTAAACCTAAAATCTAAACCTAACCCCAAATCTAAACCTAACCCCAAATCTAAACCTAAAATCTAAACCTAACCCCAAATGTAAACCTTACCCCAAATATAAACCTAAAATCTAAACCTAACCCCAAATCTAAACCTAAAATCTAAACCTAACCCCAAATCTAAACCTAAAATCTAAACCTAAAATCTAAACGTAACCCCAAATCTAAACCTAAAATCTAAACCTAACCCCAAATCTAAACCTAACCCCAAATCTAAACCTAAAATCTAAACCTAACCCCAAATCTAAACCTAAAATCTAAACCTAACCCCAAATCTAAACCTAAAATCTAAACCTAAAATCTAAACCTAACCCCAAATCTAAACCTAAAGTCTAAACCTAACCCCAAATCTGAACCTAAAATCTAAACCTAACCCCAAATCTAAACCTAACCCCAAATGTAAACCTAAAATCTAAACCTAACCTCAAATCTAAACCTAAAATCTAAACCTAACCCCAAATCTAAAACTAAAATCTAAACCTAACCCCAAATCTAAACCTAACCCCAAATCTAAACCTAACCCCAAATCTAACCCTAAAATCTAAACCTAACCCCAAATCTAAACCTAAAATCTAAACCTAACCCCAAATCTAAACCTAAAATCTAAAACTAACCCCAAGTCTAAACCTAACCCCAAATCTAAACCTAAAATCTAAACCTAACCCCAAATCTAAACCTAAAATCTAAACCGAACCCCAAATTTAAACCCCAAATCTAAACCTAACCCCAAATCCAAACCTAAAATCTAAACCTAACCCCAAATCTAAACCTAGCCCCAAATCTAAACCTGAAATCTAAACCTAACCCCAAATCTAAACCTAAAATCTAAACCTAACCCCAAATCTAAACCTAACCCCAAATCTAAACCTAAAATCTAAACCTAACCCCAAATCTAAACCTAACCCTAAATCTAAACCTAAAATCTAAACCGAACAGCAAATCTAAACCTAACCCCAAATCTAGACCTAAAATCTAAACCTAACACCAAATCAAACCTAACCCCAAATCTAAACCTAAAATCTAAACCTAACCCCAAATCTAAACCTAAAATCTAAACCTAACCCCAAATCTAAACCTAACCCCAAATCTAAACCTAAAATCTAAACCTAACCCCAAATCTGAACCTAAAATCTAAACCTAACCCGAAATCTGAACCTAAAATCTAAACCTAACCCCAAATCTAAACCTAAAATCTAAACCTAACCCCAAATCTAAACCTAAAATCTAAACCTAACCCCAAATCTAAACCCCAAATCTAAACCTAACCCCAAATCTAAACCTAAAATCTAAACCTAACCCCAAATCTAAACCTAACCCGAATTCTGAACCTAAAATCTAAACCTAACCCCAAATCTAAACCTAAAATCTAAACCTAACCCCAAATCTAAACCTAAAATCTAAAGCTAACCCCAAATCTAAACCCCAAATCTAAACCTAACCCCAAATCTAAACCTAAAATCTAAACCTAACCCCAAATCTAAACCTAACCCCAAATCTAAACCTAAAATCTAAACCTAACCCCAAATCTAAACCTAACCCCAAATCTAAACCTAAAATCTAAACCTAACCCCAAATCAAAACCTAACCCCAAATCGAAACCTAAAATCTAAACCTAACCCCAAATCTAAACCTAACCCCAAATCTAAACCTTAAACCTAAACCTAACACCAAATCAAACCTAACCCCAAATCTAAACCTAAAATCTAAACCTAACCCCAAATCTAAACCACAAATCTAAACCTAACCCCAAATCTAAACCCCAAATCTAAACCTAAAATCTAAACCTAACCCCAAATCTAAACCTAAAATCTAAACCTAACCCCAAATCTGAACCTAAAATCTAAACCTAACCCGAAATCTGAACCTAAAATCTAAACCTAACCCCAAATCTAAACCTAACCCCAAATCTAAACCTTAAACCTAAACCTAACACCAAATCAAACCTAACCCCAAATCTAAACCTAAAATCTAAACCTAACCCCAAATCTAAACCTGAAATCTAAACCTAACCCCAAATCTAAACCTAACCCCAAATCGAAACCTAAAATCTAAACCTAACCCCAAATCTAAACCTAACCCCAAATCTAAACCTTAAACCTAAACCTAACACCAAATCAAACCTAACCCCAAATCTAAACCTAAAATCTAAACCTAACCCCAAATCTAAACCACAAATCTAAACCTAACCCCAAATCTAAACCCCAAATCTAAACCTAAAATCTAAACCTAACCCCAAATCTAAACCTAAAATCTAAACCTAACCCCAAATCTGAACCTAAAATCTAAACCTAACCCGAAATCTGAACCTAAAATCTAAACCTAACCCCAAATCTAAACCTAAAATCTAAACCTAACCCCAAATCTAAACCTAACCCCAAATCTAAACCTAAAATCTAAACCTAACCCCAAATCTAAACCCCAAATCTAAACCTAACCCCAAATCTAAACCTAAAATCTAAACCTAACCCCAAATCTAAACCTAACCCCAAATCTAAACCTAAAATCTAAACCTAACCCCAAATCTAAACCTAACCCCAAATCTAAACCTAAAATCTAAACCTAACCCCAAATCTAAACCTAACCCCAAATCTTAACCTAAACTCTAAACCTATACCCAAATCTAAATCTAAAATCTAAACCTAACCCCAAATCTAAACCTAACCCCAAATCGAAACCTAAAATCTAAACCTAACCCCAAATCTAAACCTAACCCCAAATCTAAACCTTAAACCTAAACCTAACACCAAATCAAACCTAACCCCAAATCTAAACCTAAAATCTAAACCTAACCCCAAATCTAAACCTAAAATCTAAACCTAACCCCAAATATAAACCTAACCCCAAATCTAAACCTAAAATCTAAACCTAACCCCAAATCTAAACCTAAAATCTAAACCTAACCCCAAATCTAAACCTAACCCCAAATCTAAACCTAAAATCTAAACCTAACCCCAAATCTAAACCTAACCCCAAATCTAAACCTAAAATCTAAACCTAACCCCAAATCTAAACCTAAAATCTAAACCTAACCCCAAATCTAAACCTAAAATCTAAACCTAACCCCAAATCTAAACCTAACCCCAAATCTAAACCTAACCCCAAATCTAAACCTAAAATCTAAACCTAACCCCAAATCTAAACCTAACCCCAAATCTAAACCTAAAATCTAAACCTAACCCCAAATCTAAACCTAGCCCCAAATCTAAACCTAAAATCTAAACCTAACCCCAAATCTAAACCCCAAATGTAAACCTTACCCCAAATCTAAACCTAAAATCTAAACCTAACCCCAAATCTAAACCTAACCCCAAATCTAAACCTAAAATCTAAACCTAACCCCAAATCTAAACCTAAAATCTAAACCTAACCCCAAATCTAAACCTAGCCCCAAATCTAAACCTACAATCTAAACCTAACCCCAAATCTAAACCCCAAATATAAACCTAACCCCAAATCTAAACCTAAAATCTAAACCTAACCCCAAATCTAAACCTGAAATCTAAACCTAACCCCAAATCTAAACCTAAAATCTAAACCTAACCCCAAATCTAAACCTAAAATCTAAACCTAACCCCAAATCTAAACCTAAAATCTAAACCTAACCCCAAATCTAAACCCCAAATCTAAACCTAACCCCAAATCTAAACCCCAAATCTAAACCTAAAATCTAAACCTAACCCCAAATCTAAACCTAAAATCTAAACCTAACCCCAAATCTGAACCTAAAATCTGAACATACCCGAAATCTGAACCTAAAACCTAAACCTAACCCCAAATCTAAACCTAACCCCAAATCTAAACCTAACCCCAAATCTAAACCTAAAATCTAAACCTAACCCCAAATCTAAACCTAAAATATAAACCTAATCCCAAATCTAAACCTAACCCCAAATCTAAACCTAAAATCTAAACCTAACCCCAAATCTAAACCTAACCCCAAATCTAAACCTAAAATCTAAACCTAACCCCAAATGTAAACCTTACCCCAAATATAAACCTAAAATCTAAACCTAACCCCAAATCTAAACCTAAAATCTAAACCTAACCCCAAATCTAAACCTAAAATCTAAACCTAAAATCTAAACCTAACCCCAAATCTAAACCTAAAATCTAAACCTAACCCCAAATCTAAACCTAAAATCTAAACCTAACCCCAAATCTAAACCTAAAATCTAAACATAACCCCAAATCTAAACCTAAAATCTAAACCTAAAATATAAACCTAACCCCAAATCTAAACCTAAAATCTAAACCTAACCCCAAATCTAAACCTAACCCCAAATCTAAACCTAAAATCTAAACCTAGCCCCAAATCTAAACCTAAAATCTAAACCTAACCCCAAATCTAAACCTAAAATCTAAACCTAACCCCAAATCTAAAACTAAAATCTAAACCTAACCCCAAATCTAAACCTAAAATCTAAACCTAACCCCAAATCTAAACCTAACCCCAAATCTAAACCTAAAATCTAAACCTAACCCCAAATCTAAACCTAAAATATAAACCTAATCCCAAATCTAAACCTAACCCCAAATCTAAACCTAAAATCTAAACCTAACCCCAAATCTAAACCTAACCCCAAATCTAAACCTAAAATCTAAACCTAACCCCAAATGTAAACCTTACCCCAAATATAAACCTAAAATCTAAACCTAACCCCAAATCTAAACCTAAAATCTAAACCTAACCCCAAATCTAAACCTAAAATCTAAACCTAAAATCTAAACGTAACCCCAAATCTAAACCTAAAATCTAAACCTAACCCCAAATCTAAACCTAACCCCAAATCTAAACCTAAAATCTAAACCTAACCCCAAATCTAAACCTAAAATCTAAACCTAACCCCAAATCTAAACCTAAAATCTAAACCTAAAATCTAAACCTAACCCCAAATCTAAACCTAAAGTCTAAACCTAACCCCAAATCTGAACCTAAAATCTAAACCTAACCCCAAATCTAAACCTAAAATCTAAACCTAACCCCAAATCTAAACCTAACCCCAAATGTAAACCTAAAATCTAAACCTAACCTCAAATCTAAACCTAAAATCTAAACCTAACCCCAAATCTAAAACTAAAATCTAAACCTAACCCCAAATCTAAACCTAACCCCAAATCTAAACCTAACCCCAAATCTAACCCTAAAATCTAAACCTAACCCCAAATCTAAACCTAAAATCTAAACCTAACCCCAAATCTAAACCTAAAATCTAAAACTAACCCCAAGTCTAAACCTAACCCCAAATCTAAACCTAAAATCTAAACCTAACCCCAAATCTAAACCTAAAATCTAAACCGAACCCCAAATTTAAACCCCAAATCTAAACCTAACCCCAAATCCAAACCTAAAATCTAAACCTAACCCCAAATCTAAACCTAGCCCCAAATCTAAACCTGAAATCTAAACCTAACCCCAAATCTAAACCTAAAATCTAAACCTAACCCCAAATCTAAACCTAACCCCAAATCTAAACCTAAAATCTAAACCTAACCCCAAATCTAAACCTAACCCTAAATCTAAACCTAAAATCTAAACCGAACAGCAAATCTAAACCTAACCCCAAATCTAGACCTAAAATCTAAACCTAACACCAAATCAAACCTAACCCCAAATCTAAACCTAAAATCTAAACCTAACCCCAAATCTAAACCTAAAATCTAAACCTAACCCCAAATCTAAACCTAACCCCAAATCTAAACCTAAAATCTAAACCTAACCCCAAATCTGAACCTAAAATCTAAACCTAACCCGAAATCTGAACCTAAAATCTAAACCTAACCCCAAATCTAAACCTAAAATCTAAACCTAACCCCAAATCTAAACCTAAAATCTAAACCTAACCCCAAATCTAAACCCCAAATCTAAACCTAACCCCAAATCTAAACCTAAAATCTAAACCTAACCCCAAATCTAAACCTAACCCGAATTCTGAACCTAAAATCTAAACCTAACCCCAAATCTAAACCTAAAATCTAAACCTAACCCCAAATCTAAACCTAAAATCTAAAGCTAACCCCAAATCTAAACCCCAAATCTAAACCTAACCCCAAATCTAAACCTAAAATCTAAACCTAACCCCAAATCTAAACCTAACCCCAAATCTAAACCTAAAATCTAAACCTATCCCCAAATCTAAACCTAACCCCAAATCTAAACCTAAAATCTAAACCTAACCCCAAATCAAAACCTAACCCCAAATCGAAACCTAAAATCTAAACCTAACCCCAAATCTAAACCTAACCCCAAATCTAAACCTTAAACCTAAACCTAACACCAAATCAAACCTAACCCCAAATCTAAACCTAAAATCTAAACCTAACCCCAAATCTAAACCACAAATCTAAACCTAACCCCAAATCTAAACCCCAAATCTAAACCTAAAATCTAAACCTAACCCCAAATCTAAACCTAAAATCTAAACCTAACCCCAAATCTGAACCTAAAATCTAAACCTAACCCGAAATCTGAACCTAAAATCTAAACCTAACCCCAAATCTAAACCTAACCCCAAATCTAAACCTTAAACCTAAACCTAACACCAAATCAAACCTAACCCCAAATCTAAACCTAAAATCTAAACCTAACCCCAAATCTAAACCTGAAATCTAAACCTAACCCCAAATCTAAACCTAACCCCAAATCGAAACCTAAAATCTAAACCTAACCCCAAATCTAAACCTAACCCCAAATCTAAACCTTAAACCTAAACCTAACACCAAATCAAACCTAACCCCAAATCTAAACCTAAAATCTAAACCTAACCCCAAATCTAAACCACAAATCTAAACCTAACCCCAAATCTAAACCCCAAATCTAAACCTAAAATCTAAACCTAACCCCAAATCTAAACCTAAAATCTAAACCTAACCCCAAATCTGAACCTAAAATCTAAACCTAACCCGAAATCTGAACCTAAAATCTAAACCTAACCCCAAATCTAAACCTAAAATCTAAACCTAACCCCAAATCTAAACCTAACCCCAAATCTAAACCTAAAATCTAAACCTAACCCCAAATCTAAACCCCAAATCTAAACCTAACCCCAAATCTAAACCTAAAATCTAAACCTAACCCCAAATCTAAACCTAACCCCAAATCTAAACCTAAAATCTAAACCTAACCCCAAATCTAAACCTAACCCCAAATCTAAACCTAAAATCTAAACCTAACCCCAAATCTAAACCTAACCCCAAATCTTAACCTAAACTCTAAACCTATACCCAAATCTAAATCTAAAATCTAAACCTAACCCCAAATCTAAACCTAACCCCAAATCGAAACCTAAAATCTAAACCTAACCCCAAATCTAAACCTAACCCCAAATCTAAACCTTAAACCTAAACCTAACACCAAATCAAACCTAACCCCAAATCTAAACCTAAAATCTAAACCTAACCCCAAATCTAAACCTAAAATCTAAACCTAACCCCAAATATAAACCTAACCCCAAATCTAAACCTAAAATCTAAACCTAACCCCAAATCTAAACCTAAAATCTAAACCTAACCCCAAATCTAAACCTAACCCCAAATCTAAACCTAAAATCTAAACCTAACCCCAAATCTAAACCTAACCCCAAATCTAAACCTAAAATCTAAACCTAACCCCAAATCTAAACCTAAAATCTAAACCTAACCCCAAATCTAAACCTAAAATCTAAACCTAACCCCAAATCTAAACCTAACCCCAAATCTAAACCTAACCCCAAATCTAAACCTAAAATCTAAACCTAACCCCAAATCTAAACCTAACCCCAAATCTAAACCTAAAATCTAAACCTAACCCCAAATCTAAACCTAAAATCAAAAACCTAACCCCAAATCTAAACCTAAAATCTAAACCTAACCCCAAATCTAAATCTAGCCCCAAATCTAAACCTAAAATCTAAACCTAACCCCAAATCTAAACCCCAAATGTAAACCTTACCACAAATCTAAACCTAAAATCTAAACCTAACCCCAAATCTAAACCTAACCCCAAATCTAAACCTAAAATCTAAACCTAACCCCAAATCTAAACCTAAAATCTAAACCTAACCCGAAATCTGAACCTAAAATCTAAACCTAACCCCAAATCTAAACCTAAAATCTAAACCTAACCCCAAATCTAAACCTAACCCCAAATGTAAACCTAAAATCTAAACCTAACCCCAAATTTAAACCTAAAATCTAAACCTAACCCCAAATCTAAACCTAAAATCTAAACCTAACCCCAAATCTAAACCTAACCCCAAATCTAAACCTAACCCCAAATCGAAACCTTAAATCTAAACCTAACCCCAAATCTAAACCTAACCCCAAATCTAAACCTAAAATCTAAACCTAACCCCAAATCTAAACCTAAAATCTAAACCTAACCCCAAGTCTAAACCTAACCCCAAATCTAAACCTAAAATCTAAACCTAACCCCAAATCTAAACCTGAAATCTAAACCTAACCCCAAATCTAAACCTAACCCCAAATCTAAACCTAAAATCTAAACCTAACCCCAAATCTAAACCTGAAATCTAAACCTAACCCCAAGTCTAAACCTAACCCCAAATCTAAACCTAAAATCTAAACCTAACCCCAAATCTAAACCTGAAATCTAAACCTAACCCCAAATCTAAACCTAACCCCAAATCTAAACCTGAAATCTAAACCTAACCCCAAATATAAACCTAACCCCAAATCTAAACCTAAAATCTAAACCTAACCCCAAATCTAAACCTAACCCCAAATATAAACCTAAAATCTAAACCTAACCCCAAATCTAAACCTAAAATCTAAACCTAACCCCAAATCTAAACCTAAAATCTAAACCTAACCCCAAATCTAAACCTAACCCCAAATCTAAACCTAAAATCTAAACCTAACCCCAAATCTAAACCCCAAATCTAAACCTAACCACAAATCTAAACCTAAAATATAAACCTAACCCCAAATCTAAACCTAACTCCAAATCTAAACCTAAAATCTAAACCTAACCCCAAATCTAAACCTAAAATATAAACCTAACCCCAAATCTAAACCTAACCCCAAATCTAAACCTAAAATCTAAACCTAACCCCAAATCTAAACCTAAAATCTAAATCTAAACCTAAAATCTAAACCTAACCCCAAATCTAAACCTAACCCCAAATCTAAACCTAAAATATAAACCTAACCCCAAATCGAAACCTAAAATCTAAACCTAACCCCAAATCTAAACCACAAATCTAAACCTAACCCCAAATCTAAACCCCAAATCTAAACCTAAAATCTAAACCTAACCCCAAATCTAAACCTAAAATCTAAACCTAACCCCAAATCTGAACCTAAAATCTAAACCTAACCATAAAATCTGAACCTAAAATCTAAACCTAACCATAAAATCTAAACCTAAAATCTAAACCTAACCCCAAATCTAAACCTAACCCCAAATCTAAACCTAAAATCTAAACCTAACCCCAAATCTAAACCCCAAATCTAAACCTAACCCCAAATCTAAACCTAAAATCTAAACCTAACCCCAAATCTAAACCTAGCCCCAAATCTAAACCTAAAATCTAAACCTAACCCCAAATCTAAACCCCAAATGTAAACCTTACCCCAAATCTAAACCTAAAATCTAAACCTAACCCCAAATCTAAACCTAACCCCAAATCTAAACCTAAAATCTAAACCTAACCCCAAATCTAAACCTACAATCTAAACCTAACCCCAAATCTAAACCCCAAATATAAACCTAACCCCAAATCTAAACCTAAAATCTAAACCTAACCCCAAATCTAAACCTGAAATCTAAACCTAACCCCAAATCTAAACCTAAAATCTAAACCTAACCCCAAATCTAAACCTAAAATCTAAACCTAACCCCAAATCTAAACCTAAAATCTAAACCTAACCCCAAATCTAAACCCCAAATCTAAACCTAACCCCAAATCTAAACCCCAAATCTAAACCTAAAATCTAAACCTAACCCCAAATCTAAACCTAAAATCTAAACCTAACCCCAAATCTGAACCTAAAATCTGAACATACCCGAAATCTGAACCTAAAACCTAAACCTAACCCCAAATCTAAACCTAACCCCAAATCTAAACCTAACCCCAAATCTAAACCTAAAATCTAAACCTAACCCCAAATCTAAACCTAAAATCTAAACCTAACCCCAAATCTAAACCTAACCCCAAATCTAAACCTAAAATCTAAACCTAACCCCAAATCTAAACCTAAAATATAAACCTAATCCCAAATCTAAACCTAACCCCAAATCTAAACCTAAAATCTAAACCTAACCCCAAATCTAAACCTAACCCCAAATCTAAACCTAAAATCTAAACCTAACCCCAAATGTAAACCTTACCCCAAATATAAACCTAAAATCTAAACCTAACCCCAAATCTAAACCTAAAATCTAAACCTAACCCCAAATCTAAACCTAAAATCTAAACCTAAAATCTAAACCTAACCCCAAATCTAAACCTAATATCTAAACCTAACCCCAAATCTAAACCTAAAATCTAAACCTAACCCCAAATCTAAACCTAAAATCTAAACCTAACCCCAAATCTAAACCTAAAATCTAAACCTAAAATCTAAACCTAACCCCAAATCTAAACCTAAAATCTAAACCTAACCCCAAATCTAAACCTAACCCCAAATCTAAACCTAAAATCTAAACCTAACCCCAAATCTAAACCTAAAATCTAAACCTAGCCCCAAATCTAAACCTAAAATCTAAACCTAACCCCAAATCTAAACCTAAAATCTAAACCTAACCCCAAATCTAAAACTAAAATCTAAACCTAACCCCAAATCTAAACCTAAAATCTAAACCTAACCCCAAATCTAAACCTAACCCCAAATCTAAACCTAAAATCTAAACCTAACCCCAAATCTAAACCTAAAATATAAACCTAATCCCAAATCTAAACCTAACCCCAAATCTAAACCTAAAATCTAAACCTAACCCCAAATCTAAACCTAACCCCAAATCTAAACCTAAAATCTAAACCTAACCCCAAATCTAAACCTTACCCCAAATATAAACCTAAAATCTAAACCTAACCCCAAATCTAAACCTAAAATCTAAACCTAACCCCAAATCTAAACCTAAAATCTAAACCTAAAATCTAAACGTAACCCCAAATCTAAACCTAAAATCTAAACCTAACCCCAAATCTAAACCTGAAATCTAAACCTAACCCCAAATCTAAACCTAACCCCAAATCTAAACCTAAAATCTAAACCTAACCCCAAATCTAAACCTGAAATCTAAACCTAACCCCAAGTCTAAACCTAACCCCAAATCTAAACCTAAAATCTAAACCTAACCCCAAATCTAAACCTGAAATCTAAACCTAACCCCAAATCTAAACCGAACCCCAAATCTAAACCTGAAATCTAAACCTAACCCCAAATATAAACCTAACCCCAAATCTAAACCTAAAATCTAAACCTAACCCCAAATCTAAACCTAGCCCCAAATATAAACCTAAAATCTAAACCTAACCCCAAATCTAAACCTAAAATCTAAACCTAACCCCAAATCTAAACCTAAAATCTAAACCTAACCCCAAATCTGAACCTAAAATCTAAACCTAACCCCAAATCTAAACCTAAAATCTAAACCTAACCCCAAATCTAAACCTAACCCCAAATCTAAACCTAAAATCTAAACCTAACCCCAAATCTAAACCCCAAATCTAAACCTAACCACAAATCTAAACCTAAAATATAAACCTAACCCCAAATCTAAACCTAACCCCAAATCTAAACCTAACCCCAATCTAAACCTACAATCTAAACCTAACCCCAAATCTAAACCCCAAATATAAACCTAACCCCAAATCTAAACCTAAAATCTAAACCTAACCCCAAATCTAAACCTGAAATCTAAACCTAACCCCAAATCTAAACCTAAAATCTAAACCTAACCCCAAATCTAAACCTAAAATCTAAACCTAACCCCAAATCTAAACCTAAAATCTAAACCTAACCCCAAATCTAAACCCCAAATCTAAACCTAACCCCAAATCTAAACCCCAAATCTAAACCTAAAATCTAAACCTAACCCCAAATCTAAACCTAAAATCTAAACCTAACCCCAAATCTGAACCTAAAATCTGAACATACCCGAAATCTGAACCTAAAACCTAAACCTAACCCCAAATCTAAACCTAACCCCAAATCTAAACCTAACCCCAAATCTAAACCTAAAATCTAAACCTAACCCCAAATCTAAACCTAAAATCTAAACCTAACCCCAAATCTAAACCTAACCCCAAATCTAAACCTAAAATCTAAACCTAACCCCAAATCTAAACCTAAAATATAAACCTAATCCCAAATCTAAACCTAACCCCAAATCTAAACCTAAAATCTAAACCTAACCCCAAATCTAAACCTAACCCCAAATCTAAACCTAAAATCTAAACCTAACCCCAAATGTAAACCTTACCCCAAATATAAACCTAAAATCTAAACCTAACCCCAAATCTAAACCTAAAATCTAAACCTAACCCCAAATCTAAACCTAAAATCTAAACCTAAAATCTAAACCTAACCCCAAATCTAAACCTAATATCTAAACCTAACCCCAAATCTAAACCTAAAATCTAAACCTAACCCCAAATCTAAACCTAAAATCTAAACCTAACCCCAAATCTAAACCTAAAATCTAAACCTAAAATCTAAACCTAACCCCAAATCTAAACCTAAAATCTAAACCTAACCCCAAATCTAAACCTAACCCCAAATCTAAACCTAAAATCTAAACCTAACCCCAAATCTAAACCTAAAATCTAAACCTAGCCCCAAATCTAAACCTAAAATCTAAACCTAACCCCAAATCTAAACCTAAAATCTAAACCTAACCCCAAATCTAAAACTAAAATCTAAACCTAACCCCAAATCTAAACCTAAAATCTAAACCTAACCCCAAATCTAAACCTAACCCCAAATCTAAACCTAAAATCTAAACCTAAACCCAAATCTAAACCTAAAATATAAACCTAATCCCAAATCTAAACCTAACCCCAAATCTAAACCTAAAATCTAAACCTAACCCCAAATCTAAACCTAACCCCAAATCTAAACCTAAAATCTAAACCTAACCCCAAATCTAAACCTTACCCCAAATATAAACCTAAAATCTAAACCTAACCCCAAATCTAAACCTAAAATCTAAACCTAACCCCAAATCTAAACCTAAAATCTAAACCTAAAATCTAAACGTAACCCCAAATCTAAACCTAAAATCTAAACCTAACCCCAAATCTAAACCTGAAATCTAAACCTAACCCCAAATCTAAACCTAACCCCAAATCTAAACCTAAAATCTAAACCTAACCCCAAATCTAAACCTGAAATCTAAACCTAACCCCAAGTCTAAACCTAACCCCAAATCTAAACCTAAAATCTAAACCTAACCCCAAATCTAAACCTGAAATCTAAACCTAACCCCAAATCTAAACCGAACCCCAAATCTAAACCTGAAATCTAAACCTAACCCCAAATATAAACCTAACCCCAAATCTAAACCTAAAATCTAAACCTAACCCCAAATCTAAACCTAGCCCCAAATATAAACCTAAAATCTAAACCTAACCCCAAATCTAAACCTAAAATCTAAACCTAACCCCAAATCTAAACCTAAAATCTAAACCTAACCCCAAATCTGAACCTAAAATCTAAACCTAACCCCAAATCTAAACCTAAAATCTAAACCTAACCCCAAATCTAAACCTAACCCCAAATCTAAACCTAAAATCTAAACCTAACCCCAAATCTAAACCCCAAATCTAAACCTAACCACAAATCTAAACCTAAAATATAAACCTAACCCCAAATCTAAACCTAACTCCAAATCTAAACCTAAAATCTAAACCTAACCCCAAATCTAAACCTAAAATATAAACCTAACCCCAAATCTAAACCTAACCCCAAATCTAAACCTAAAATCTAAACCTAACCCCAAATCTAAACCTAAAATCTAAATCTAAACCTAAAATCTAAACCTAACCCCAAATCTAAACCTAACCCCAAATCTAAACCTAAAATATAAACCTAACCCCAAATCGAAACCTAAAATCTAAACCTAACCCCAAATCTAAACCACAAATCTAAACCTAACCCCAAATCTAAACCCCAAATCTAAACCTAAAATCTAAACCTAACCCCAAATCTAAACCTAAAATCTAAACCTAACCCCAAATCTAAACCTAAAATCTAAACCTAACCATAAAATCTGAACCTAAAATCTAAACCTAACCATAAAATCTAAACCTAAAATCTAAACCTAACCCCAAATCTAAACCTAACCCCAAATCTAAACCTAAAATCTAAACCTAACCCCAAATCTAAACCCCAAATCTAAACCTAACCCCAAATCTAAACCTAAAATCTAAACCTAACCCCAAATCTAAACCTAGCCCCAAATCTAAACCTAAAATCTAAACCTAACCCCAAATCTAAACCCCAAATGTAAACCTTACCCCAAATCTAAACCTAAAATCTAAACCTAACCCCAAATCTAAACCTAACCCCAAATCTAAACCTAAAATCTAAACCTAACCCCAAATCTAAACCTACAATCTAAACCTAACCCCAAATCTAAACCCCAAATATAAACCTAACCCCAAATCTAAACCTAAAATCTAAACCTAACCCCAAATCTAAACCTGAAATCTAAACCTAACCCCAAATCTAAACCTAAAATCTAAACCTAACCCCAAATCTAAACCCCAAATCTAAACCTAACCCCAAATATAAACCCCAAATCTAAACCTAACCCCAAATCTAAACCTAAAATCTAAACCTAACCCCAAATCTAAACCCCAAATCTAAACCTAACCCCAAATCTAAACCCCAAATCTAAACCTAAAATCTAAACCTAACCCCAAATCTAAACCTAAAATCTAAACCTAACCCCAAATCTGAACCTAAAATCTGAACATACCCGAAATCTGAACCTAAAACCTAAACCTAACCCCAAATCTAAACCTAACCCCAAATCTAAACCTAACCCCAAATCTAAACCTAAAATCTAAACCTAACCCCAAATCTAAACCTAAAATCTAAACCTAACCCCAAATCTAAACCTAACCCCAAATCTAAACCTAAAATCTAAACCTAACCCCAAATCTAAACCTAAAATATAAACCTAATCCCAAATCTAAACCTAACCCCAAATCTAAACCTAAAATCTAAACCTAACCCCAAATCTAAACCTAACCCCAAATCTAAACCTAAAATCTAAACCTAACCCCAAATGTAAACCTTACCCCAAATATAAACCTAAAATCTAAATCTAACCCCAAATCTAAACCTAAAATCTAAACCTAACCCCAAATCTAAACCTAAAATCTAAACCTAAAATCTAAACCTAACCCCAAATCTAAACCTAATATCTAAACCTAACCCCAAATCTAAACCTAAAATCTAAACCTAACCCCAAATCTAAACCTAAAATCTAAACCTAACCCCAAATCTAAACCTAAAATCTAAACCTAAAATCTAAACCTAACCCCAAATCTAAACCTAAAATCTAAACCTAACCCCAAATCTAAACCTAACCCCAAATCTAAACCTAAAATCTAAACCTAACCCCAAATCTAAACCTAAAATCTAAACCTAGCCCCAAATCTAAACCTAAAATCTAAACCTAACCCCAAATCTAAACCTAAAATCTAAACCTAACCCCAAATCTAAAACTAAAATCTAAACCTAACCCCAAATCTAAACCTAAAATCTAAACCTAACCCCAAATCTAAACCTAACCCCAAATCTAAACCTAAAATCTAAACCTAACCCCAAATCTAAACCTAAAATATAAACCTAATCCCAAATCTAAACCTAACCCCAAATCTAAACCTAAAATCTAAACCTAACCCCAAATCTAAACCTAACCCCAAATCTAAACCTAAAATCTAAACCTAACCCCAAATCTAAACCTTACCCCAAATATAAACCTAAAATCTAAACCTAACCCCAAATCTAAACCTAAAATCTAAACCTAACCCCAAATCTAAACCTAAAATCTAAACCTAAAATCTAAACGTAACCCCAAATCTAAACCTAAAATCTAAACCTAACCCCAAATCTAAACCTAACCCCAAATCTAAACCTAAAATCTAAACCTAACCCCAAATCTAAACCTAAAATCTAAACCTAACCCCAAATCTAAACCTAACCCCAAATCTAAACCTAAAATCTAAACCTAACCCCAAATCTAAACCTAAAATCTAAACCTAACCCCAAATCTAAACCTAAAATCTAAACCTAAAATCTAAACCTAACCCCAAATCTAAACCTAAAGTCTAAACCTAACCCCAAATCTGAACCTAAAATCTAAACCTAACCCCAAATCTAAACCTAAAATCTAAACCTAACCCCAAATCTAAACCTAACCCCAAATGTAAACCTAAAATCTAAACCTAACCCCAAATTTAAACCTAAAATCTAAACCTAACCCCAAATCTAAAACTAAAATCTAAACCTAACCCCAAATCTAAACCTAACCCCAAATCTAAACCTAACCCCAAATCTAACCCTAAAATCTAAACCTAACCCCAAATCTAAACCTAAAATCTAAACCTAACCCCAAATCTAAACCTAAAATCTAAAACTAACCCCAAGTCTAAACCTAACCCCAAATCTAAAACTAAAATCTAAACCTAACCCCAAATCTAAACCTAAAATCTAAACCGAACCCCAAATTTAAACCCCAAATCTAAACCTAACCCCAAATCCAAACCTAAAATCTAAACCTAACCCCAAATCTAAACCTAGCCCCAAATCTAAACCTGAAATCTAAACCTAACCCCAAATCTAAACCTAAAATCTAAACCTAACCCCAAATCTAAACCTAACCCCAAATCTAAACCTAAAATCTAAACCTAACCCCAAATCTAAACCTAACCCTAAATCTAAACCTAAAATCTAAACCGAACCGCAAATCTAAACCTAACCCCAAATCTAGACCTAAAATCTAAACCTAACACCAAATCAAACCTAACCCCAAATCTAAACCTAAAATCTAAACCTAACCCCAAATCTAAACCTAAAATCTAAACCTAACCCCAAATCTAAACCTAACCCCAAATCTAAACCTAAAATCTAAACCTAACCCCAAATCTAAACCTAAAATCTAAACCTAACCCCAAATCTAAACCTAACCCCAAATCTAAACCTAAAATCTAAACCTAACCCCAAATCTAAACCTAACCCCAAATCTAAACCTAAAATCTAAACCTAACCCCAAATCTAAACCCCAAATCTAAACCTAACCACAAATCTAAACCTAAAATCTAAACCTAACCCCAAATCTAAACCTAACTCCAAATCTAAACCTAAAATCTAAACCTAACCCCAAATCTAAACCTAAAATATAAACCTAACCCCAAATCTAAACCTAAAATCTAAACCTAACCCCAAATCTAAACCTAAAATCTAAATCTAAACCTAAAATCTAAACCTAACCCCAAATCTAAACCTAACCCCAAATCTAAACCTAAAATATAAACCTAACCCCAAATCGAAACCTAAAATCTAAACCTAACCCCAAATCTAAACCACAATTCTAAACCTAACCCCAAATCTAAACCCCAAATCTAAACCTAAAATCTAAACCTAACCCCAAATCTAAACCTAAAATCTAAACCTAACCCCAAATCTGAACCTAAAATCTAAACCTAACCCGAAATCTGAACCTAAAATCTAAACCTAACCCCAAATCTAAACCTAAAATCTAAACCTAACCCCAAATCTAAACCTAAAATCTAAACCTAACCCCAAATCTAAACCCCAAATCTAAACCTAACCCCAAATCTAAACCTAAAATCTAAACCTAACCCCAAATCTAAACCTAGCCCCAAATCTAAACCTAAAATCTAAACCTAACCCCAAATCTAAACCCCAAATGTAAACCTTACCCCAAATCTAAACCTAAAATCTAAACCTAACCCCAAATCTAAACCTAACCCCAAATCTAAACCTAAAATCTAAACCTAACCCCAAATCTAAACCTACAATCTAAACCTAACCCCAAATCTAAACCCCAAATATAAACCTAACCCCAAATCTAAACCTAAAATCTAAACCTAACCCCAAATCTAAACCTGAAATCTAAACCTAACCCCAAATCTAAACCTAAAATCTAAACCTAACCCCAAATCTAAACCTAAAATCTAAACCTAACCCCAAATCTAAACCTAAAATCTAAACCTAACCCCAAATCTAAACCCCAAATCTAAACCTAACCCCAAATCTAAACCCCAAATCTAAACCTAAAATCTAAACCTAACCCCAAATCTAAACCTAAAATCTAAACCTAACCCCAAATCTGAACCTAAAATCTGAACATACCCGAAATCTGAACCTAAAACCTAAACCTAACCCCAAATCTAAACCTAACCCCAAATCTAAACCTAACCCCAAATCTAAACCGAAAATCTAAACCTAACCCCAAATCTAAACCTAAAATCTAAACCTAACCCCAAATCTAAACCTAACCCCAAATCTAAACCTAAAATCTAAACCTAACCCCAAATCTAAACCTAAAATATAAACCTAATCCCAAATCTAAACCTAACCCCAAATCTAAACCTAAAATCTAAACCTAACCCCAAATCTAAACCTAACCCCAAATCTAAACCTAAAATCTAAACCTAACCCCAAATGTAAACCTTACCCCAAATATAAACCTAAAATCTAAACCTAACCCCAAATCTAAACCTAAAATCTAAACCTAACCCCAAATCTAAACCTAAAATCTAAACCTAAAATCTAAACCTAACCCCAAATCTAAACCTAAAATCTAAACCTAACCCCAAATCTAAACCTAAAATCTAAACCTAACCCCAAATCTAAACCTAAAATCTAAACCTAAAATCTAAACCTAACCCCAAATCTAAACCTAAAATCTAAACCTAACCCCAAATCTAAACCTAACCCCAAATCTAAACCTAATATCTAAACCTAACCCCAAATCTAAACCTAACCCAAAATCTAAACCTAAAATCTAAACCTAGCCCCAAATCTAAACCTAAAATCTAAACCTAACCCCAAATCTAAACCTAAAATCTAAACCTAACCCCAAATCTAAAACTAAAATCTAAACCTAACAACAAATATAAACCTAAAATCTAAACCTAACCCCAAATCTAAACCTAACCCCAAATCTAAACCTAAAATCTAAACCTAACCCCAAATCTAAACCTAAAATATAAACCTAATCCCAAATCTAAACCTAACCCCAAATCTAAACCTAAAATCTAAACCTAACCCCAAATCTAAACCTAACCCCAAATCTAAACCTAAAATCTAAACCTAACCCCAAATGTAAACCTTACCCCAAATATAAACCTAAAATCTAAACCTAACCCCAAATCTAAACCTAAAATCTAAACCTAACCCCAAATCTAAACCTAAAATCTAAACCTAAAATCTAAACGTAACCCCAAATCTAAACCTAAAATCTAAACCTAACCCCAAATCTAAACCTAACCCCAAATCTAAACCTAAAATCTAAACCTAACCCCAAATCTAAACCTAAAATCTAAACCTAACCCCAAATCTAAACCTAACCCCAAATCTAAACCTAAAATCTAAACCTAACCCCAAATCTAAACCTAAAATCTAAACCTAACCCCAAATCTAAACCTAAAATCTAAACCTAAAATCTAAACCTAACCCCAAATCTAAACCTAAAGTCTAAACCTAACCCCAAATCTGAACCTAAAATCTAAACCTAACCCCAAATCTAAACCTAAAATCTAAACCTAACCCCAAATCTAAACCTAACCCCAAATGTAAACCTAAAATCTAAACCTAACCCCAAATTTAAACCTAAAATCTAAACCTAACCCCAAATCTAAAACTAAAATCTAAACCTAACCCCAAATCTAAACCTAACCCCAAATCTAACCCTAAAATCTAAACCTAACCCCAAATCTAAACCTAAAATCTAAACCTAACCCCAAATCTAAACCTAAAATCTAAAACTAACCCCAAGTCTAAACCTAACCCCAAATCTAAACCTAAAATCTAAACCTAACCCCAAATCTAAACCTAAAATCTAAACCGAACCCCAAATTTAAACCCCAAATCTAAACCTAACCCCAAATCCAAACCTAAAATCTAAACCTAACCCCAAATCTAAACCTAGCCCCAAATCTAAACCTGAAATCTAAACCTAACCCCAAATCTAAACCTAAAATCTAAACCTAACCCCAAATCTAAACCTAACCCCAAATCTAAACCTAAAATCTAAACCTAACCCCAAATCTAAACCTAAAATCTAAACCTAACCCCAAATCTAAACCTAACCCCAAATCTAAACCTAAAATCTAAACCTAACCCCAAATCTAAACCTAACCCTAAATCTAAACCTAAAATCTAAACCGAACCGCAAATCTAAACCTAACCCCAAATCTAGACCTAAAATCTAAACCTAACACCAAATCAAACCTAACCCCAAATCTAAACCTAAAATCTAAACCTAACCCCAAATTTAAACCTAAAATCTAAACCTAACCCCAAATCTAAACCTAACCCCAAATCTAAACCTAAAATCTAAACCTAACCCCAAATCTAAACCTAAAATCTAAACCTAACCCCAAATCTAAACCTAACCCCAAATCTAAACCTAAAATCTAAACCTAACCCCAAATCTAAACCTAACCCCAAATCTAAACCTAAAATCTAAACCTAACCCCAAATCTAAACCTAAAATCTAAACCTAACCCCAAATCTAAACCAAAAATCTAAACCTAACCCCAAATCTAAACCTAACCACAAATCTAAACCTAAAATCTAAACCTAACCCCAAATCTAAACCTAAAATCTAAACCTAACCCCAAATCTAAACCTAAAATCTAAACCTAACCCCAAATCTCAACCTAGCCCCAAATATAAACCTAAAATCTAAACCTAACCCCAAATCTAAACCTAACCCCAAATCTAAACCTAAAATCTAAACCTAACACCAAATCTAAACCTAAAATCTAAACCTAACCCCAAATCTAAACCTAAAATCTAAACCTAACCCCAAATCTAAACCTAAAATCTAAACCTAACCCCAAATCTGAACCTAAACTCTAAACCTATACCCAAATCTAAATCTAAAATCTAAACCTAACCCCAAATCTAAACCTAACCCCAAATCGAAACCTAAAATCTAAACCTAACCCCAAATCTAAACCTAACCCCAAATCTAAACCTTAAACCTAAACCTAACACCAAATCAAACCTAACCCCAAATCTAAACCTAAAATCTAAACCTAACCCCAAATCTAAACCTAAAATCTAAACCTAACCCCAAATCTAAACCTAACCCCAAATCTAAACCTAAAATCTAAACCTAACCCCAAATCTAAACCTAAAATCTAAACCTAACCCCAAATCTAAACCTAAAATCTAAACCTAACCCCAAATCTAAACCTAACCCCAAATCTAAACCTAAAATCTAAACCTAACCCCAAATCTGAACCTAAAATCTAAACCTAACCCGAAATCTGAACCTAAAATCTAAACCTAACCCCAAATCTAAACCTAAAATCTAAACCTAACCCCAAATCTAAACCTAAAATCTAAACCTAACCCCAAATCTAAACCCCAAATCTAAACCTAACCCCAAATCTAAACCTAAAATCTAAACCTAACCCCAAATCTAAACCTAACCCCAAATCTAAACCTAAAATCTAAACCTAACCCCAAATCTAAACCTAACCCCAAATCTAAACCTAAAATCTAAACCTAACCCCAAATCTAAACCTAACCCCAAATCTTAACCTAAACTCTAAACCTATACCCAAATCTAAATCTAAAATCTAAACCTAACCCCAAATCAAAACCTAACCCCAAATCGAAACCTAAAATCTAAACCTAACCCCAAATCTAAACCTAACCCCAAATCTAAACCTTAAACCTAAACCTAACACCAAATCAAACCTAACCCCAAATCTAAACCTAAAATCTAAACCTAACCCCAAATCTAAACCACAAATCTAAACCTAACCCCAAATCTAAACCCCAAATCTAAACCTAAAATCTAAACCTAACCCCAAATCTAAACCTAAAATCTAAACCTAACCCCAAATCTGAACCTAAAATCTAAACCTAACCCGAAATCTGAACCTAAAATCTAAACCTAACCCCAAATCTAAACCTAACCCCAAATCTAAACCTTAAACCTAAACCTAACACCAAATCAAACCTAACCCCAAATCTAAACCTAAAATCTAAACCTAACCCCAATTCTAAACCACAAATCTAAACCTAACCCCAAATCTAAACCCCAAATCTAAACCTAAAATCTAAACCTAACCCCAAATCTAAACCTAAAATCTAAACCTAACCCCAAATCTGAACCTAAAATCTAAACCTAACCCGAAATCTGAACCTAAAATCTAAACCTAACCCCAAATCTAAACCTAAAATCTAAACCTAACCCCAAATCTAAACCTAACCCCAAATCTAAACCTAAAATCTAAACCTAACCCCAAATCTAAACCCCAAATCTAAACCTAACCCCAAATCTAAACCTAAAATCTAAACCTAACCCCAAATCTAAACCTAAAATCTAAACCTAACCCCAAATCTAAACCTAACCCCAAATCTAAACCTAAAATCTAAACCTAACCCCAAATCTAAACCTAACCCCAAATCTTAACCTAAACTCTAAACCTATACCCAAATCTAAATCTAAAATCTAAACCTAACCCCAAATCTAAACCTAACCCCAAATCGAAACCTAAAATCTAAACCTAACCCCAAATCTAAACCTAACCCCAAATCTAAACCTTAAACCTAAACCTAACACCAAATCAAACCTAACCCCAAATCTAAACCTAAAATCTAAACCTAACCCCAAATCTAAACCTAAAATCTAAACCTAACCCCAAATCTAAACCTAACCCCAAATCTAAACCTAAAATCTAAACCTAACCCCAAATCTAAACCTAAAATCTAAACCTAACCCCAAATCTAAACCTAAAATCTAAACCTAACCCCAAATCTAAACCTAACCCCAAATCTAAACCTAAAATCTAAACCTAACCCCAAATCTAAACCTAACCCCAAATCTAAACCTAAAATCTAAACCTAACCCCAAATCTAAACCTAAAATCTAAACCTAACCCCAAATCTAAACCTAAAATCTAAACCTAACCCCAAATCTAAACCTAACCCCAAATCTAAACCTAACCCCAAATCTAAACCTAAAATCTAAACCTAACCCCAAATCTAAACCTAACCCCAAATCTAAACCTAAAATCTAAACCTAACCCCAAATCTAAACCTAAAATCAAAAACCTAACCCCAAATCTAAACCTAAAATCTAAACCTAACCCCAAATCTAAACCTAGCCCCAAATCTAAACCTAAAATCTAAACCTAACCCCAAATCTAAACCCCAAATGTAAACCTTACCCCAAATCTAAACCTAAAATCTAAACCTAACCCCAAATCTAAACCTAACCCCAAATCTAAACCTAAAATCTAAACCTAACCCCAAATCTAAACCTAAAATCTAAACCTAACCCGAAATCTGAACCTAAAATCTAAACCTAACCCCAAATCTAAACCTAAAATCTAAACCTAACCCCAAATCTAAACCTAACCCCAAATGTAAACCTAAAATCTAAACCTAACCCCAAATTTAAACCTAAAATCTAAACCTAACCCCAAATCTAAACCTAAAATCTAAACCTAACCCCAAATCTAAACCTAACCCCAAATCTAAACCTAACCCCAAATCGAAACCTTAAATCTAAACCTAACCCCAAATCTAAACCTAACCCCAAATCTAAACCTAAAATCTAAACCTAACCCCAAATCTAAACCTAAAATCTAAACCTAACCCCAAGTCTAAACCTAACCCCAAATCTAAACCTAAAATCTAAACCTAACCCCAAATCTAAACCTGAAATCTAAACCTAACCCCAAATCTAAACCTAACCCCAAATCTAAACCTAAAATCTAAACCTAACCCCAAATCTAAACCTAGCCCCAAATATAAACCTAAAATCTAAACCTAACCCCAAATCTAAACCTAACCCCAAATCTAAACCTAAAATCTAAACCGAACCCCAAATTTAAACCCCAAATCTAAACCTAACCCCAAATCCAAACCTAAAATCTAAACCTAACCCCAAATCTAAACCTAGCCCCAAATCTAAACCTGAAATCTAAACCTAACCCCAAATCTAAACCTAAAATCTAAACCTAACCCCAAATCTAAACCTAACCCCAAATCTAAACCTAAAATCTAAACCTAACCCCAAATCTAAACCTAACCCTAAATCTAAACCTAAAATCTAAACCGAACCGCAAATCTAAACCTAACCCCAAATCTAGACCTAAAATCTAAACCTAACACCAAATCAAACCTAACCCCAAATCTAAACCTAAAATCTAAACCTAACCCCAAATTTAAACCTAAAATCTAAACCTAACCCCAAATCTAAACCTAACCCCAAATCTAAACCTAAAATCTAAACCTAACCCCAAATCTAAACCTAAAATCTAAACCTAACCCCAAATCTAAACCTAAAATCTAAACCTAACCCCAAATCTAAACCTAACCCCAAATCTAAACCTAAAATCTAAACCTAACCCCAAATCTAAACCTAAAATCTAAACCTAACCCCAAATCTAAACCTAAAATCTAAACCTAACCCCAAATCTAAACCTAAAATCTAAACCGAACCCCAAATTTAAACCCCAAATCTAAACCTAACCCCAAATCCAAACCTAAAATCTAAACCTAACCCCAAATCTAAACCTAGCCCCAAATCTAAACCTGAAATCTAAACCTAACCCCAAATCTAAACCTAAAATCTAAACCTAACCCCAAATCTAAACCTAACCCCAAATCTAAACCTAAAATCTAAACCTAACCCCAAATCTAAACCTAACCCTAAATCTAAACCTAAAATCTAAACCGAACCGCAAATCTAAACCTAACCCCAAATCTAGACCTAAAATCTAAACCTAACACCAAATCAAACCTAACCCCAAATCTAAACCTAAAATCTAAACCTAACCCCAAATTTAAACCTAAAATCTAAACCTAACCCCAAATCTAAACCTAACCCCAAATCTAAACCTAAAATCTAAACCTAACCCCAAATCTAAACCTAAAATCTAAACCTAACCCCAAATCTAAACCTAAAATCTAAACCTAACCCCAAATCTAAACCTAACCCCAAATCTAAACCTAAAATCTAAACCTAACCCCAAATCTAAACCTAAAATCTAAACCTAACCCCAAATCTAAACCAAAAATCTAAACCTAACCCCAAATCTAAACCTAAAATCTAAACCTAAAATCTAAACCTAACCCCAAATCTAAACCTAAAATCTAAACCTAACCCCAAATCTAAACCTAAAATCTAAACCTAACCCCAAATCTCAACCTAGCCCCAAATATAAACCTAAAATCTAAACCTAACCCCAAATCTAAACCTAACCCCAAATCTAAACCTAAAATCTAAACCTAACACCAAATCTAAACCTAAAATCTAAACCTAACCCCAAATCTAAACCTAAAATCTAAACCTAACCCCAAATCTAAACCTAAAATCTAAACCTAACCCCAAATCTGAACCTAAACTCTAAACCTATACCCAAATCTAAATCTAAAATCTAAACCTAACCCCAAATCTAAACCTAACCCCAAATCGAAACCTAAAATCTAAACCTAACCCCAAATCTAAACCTAACCCCAAATCTAAACCTTAAACCTAAACCTAACACCCAATCAAACCTAACCCCAAATCTAAACCTAAAATCTAAACCTAACCCCAAATCTAAACCTAAAATCTAAACCTAACCCCAAATCTAAACCTAACCCCAAATCTAAACCTAAAATCTAAACCTAACCCCAAATCTAAACCTAAAATCTAAACCTAACCCCAAATCTAAACCTAAAATCTAAACCTAACCCCAAATCTAAACCTAACCCCAAATCTAAACCTAAAATCTAAACCTAACCCCAAATCTGAACCTAAAATCTAAACCTAACCCGAAATCTGAACCTAAAATCTAAACCTAACCCCAAATCTAAACCTAAAATCTAAACCTAACCCCAAATCTAAACCTAAAATCTAAACCTAACCCCAAATCTAAACCCCAAATCTAAACCTAACCCCAAATCTAAACCTAAAATCTAAACCTAACCCCAAATCTAAACCTAACCCCAAATCTAAACCTAAAATCTAAACCTAACCCCAAATCTAAACCTAACCCCAAATCTAAACCTAAAATCTAAACCTAACCCCAAATCTAAACCTAACCCCAAATCTTAACCTAAACTCTAAACCTATACCCAAATCTAAATCTAAAATCTAAACCTAACCCCAAATCAAAACCTAACCCCAAATCGAAACCTAAAATCTAAACCTAACCCCAAATCTAAACCTAACCCCAAATCTAAACCTTAAACCTAAACCTAACACCAAATCAAACCTAACCCCAAATCTAAACCTAAAATCTAAACCTAACCCCAAATCTAAACCACAAATCTAAACCTAACCCCAAATCTAAACCCCAAATCTAAACCTAAAATCTAAACCTAACCCCAAATCTAAACCTAAAATCTAAACCTAACCCCAAATCTGAACCTAAAATCTAAACCTAACCCGAAATCTGAACCTAAAATCTAAACCTAACCCCAAATCTAAACCTAACCCCAAATCTAAACCTTAAACCTAAACCTAACACCAAATCAAACCTAACCCCAAATCTAAACCTAAAATCTAAACCTAACCCCAAATCTAAACCTGAAATCTAAACCTAACCCCAAATCTAAACCTAACCCCAAATCGAAACCTAAAATCTAAACCTAACCCCAAATCTAAACCTAACCCCAAATCTAAACCTTAAACCTAAACCTAACACCAAATCAAACCTAACCCCAAATTTAAACCTAAAATCTAAACCTAACCCCAATTCTAAACCACAAATCTAAACCTAACCCCAAATCTAAACCCCAAATCTAAACCTAAAATCTAAACCTAACCCCAAATCTAAACCTAAAATCTAAACCTAACCCCAAATCTGAACCTAAAATCTAAACCTAACCCGAAATCTGAACCTAAAATCTAAACCTAACCCCAAATCTAAACCTAAAATCTAAACCTAACCCCAAATCTAAACCTAACCCCAAATCTAAACCTAAAATCTAAACCTAACCCCAAATCTAAACCCCAAATCTAAACCTAACCCCAAATCTAAACCTAAAATCTAAACCTAACCCCAAATCTAAACCTAACCCCAAATCTAAACCTAAAATCTAAACCTAACCCCAAATCTAAACCTAACCCCAAATCTAAACCTAAAATCTAAACCTAACCCCAAATCTAAACCTAACCCCAAATCTTAACCTAAACTCTAAACCTATACCCAAATCTAAATCTAAAATCTAAACCTAACCCCAAATCTAAACCTAACCCCAAATCGAAACCTAAAATCTAAACCTAACCCCAAATCTAAACCTAACCCCAAATCTAAACCTTAAACCTAAACCTAACACCAAATCAAACCTAACCCCAAATCTAAACCTAAAATCTAAACCTAACCCCAAATCTAAACCTAAAATCTAAACCTAACCCCAAATCTAAACCTAACCCCAAATCTAAACCTAAAATCTAAACCTAACCCCAAATCTAAACCTAAAATCTAAACCTAACCCCAAATCTAAACCTAAAATCTAAACCTAACCCCAAATCTAAACCTAACCCCAAATCTAAACCTAAAATCTAAACCTAACCCCAAATCTAAACCTAACCCCAAATCTAAACCTAAAATCTAAACCTAACCCCAAATCTAAACCTAAAATCTAAACCTAACCCCAAATCTAAACCTAAAATCTAAACCTAACCCCAAATCTAAACCTAACCCCAAATCTAAACCTAACCCCAAATCTAAACCTAAAATCTAAACCTAACCCCAAATCTAAACCTAACCCCAAATCTAAACCTAAAATCTAAACCTAACCCCAAATCTAAACCTAAAATCAAAAACCTAACCCCAAATCTAAACCTAAAATCTAAACCTAACCCCAAATCTAAACCTAGCCCCAAATCTAAACCTAAAATCTAAACCTAACCCCAAATCTAAACCCCAAATGTAAACCTTACCCCAAATCTAAACCTAAAATCTAAACCTAACCCCAAATCTAAACCTAACCCCAAATCTAAACCTAAAATCTAAACCTAACCCCAAATCTAAACCTAAAATCTAAACCTAACCCGAAATCTGAACCTAAAATCTAAACCTAACCCCAAATCTAAACCTAAAATCTAAACCTAACCCCAAATCTAAACCTAACCCCAAATGTAAACCTAAAATCTAAACCTAACCCCAAATTTAAACCTAAAATCTAAACCTAACCCCAAATCTAAACCTAAAATCTAAACCTAACCCCAAATCTAAACCTAACCCCAAATCTAAACCTAACCCCAAATCGAAACCTTAAATCTAAACCTAACCCCAAATCTAAACCTAACCCCAAATCTAAACCTAAAATCTAAACCTAACCCCAAATCTAAACCTAAAATCTAAACCTAACCCCAAGTCTAAACCTAACCCCAAATCTAAACCTAAAATCTAAACCTAACCCCAAATCTAAACCTGAAATCTAAACCTAACCCCAAATCTAAACCTAACCCCAAATCTAAACCTAAAATCTAAACCTAGCCCCAAATCTAAACCTAAAATCTAAACCTAACACCAAATCTAAACCTAAAATCTAAACCTAACCCCAAATCTAAACCTAAAATCTAAACCTAACCCCAAATCTAAACCTAAAATCTAAACCTAACCCCAAATCTGAACCTAAAATCTAAACCTAACCCCAAATCTAAACCTAAAATCTAAACCTAACCCCAAATCTAAACCTAACCCCAAATCTAAACCTAAAATCTAAACCTAACCCCAAATCTAAACCCCAAATCTAAACCTAACCACAAATCTAAACCTAAAATCTAAACCTAACCACAAATCTAAACCTAACTCCAAATCTAAACCTAAAATCTAAACCTAACCCCAAATCTAAACCTAAAATATAAACCTAACCCCAAATCTAAACCTAACCCCAAATCTAAACCTAAAATCTAAACCTAACCCCAAATCTAAACCCCAAATCTAAACCTAACCCCAAATCTAAACCTAAAATCTAAACCTAACCCCAAATCTAAACCTAACCCCAAATCTAAACCTAAAATCTAAACCTAACCCCAAATCTAAACCTAACCCCAAATCTAAACCTAAAATCTAAACCTAACCCCAAATCTAAACCTAACCCCAAATCTTAACCTAAACTCTAAACCTATACCCAAATCTAAATCTAAAATCTAAACCTAACCCCAAATCTAAACCTAACCCCAAATCGAAACCTAAAATCTAAACCTAACCCCAAATCTAAACCTAACCCCAAATCTAAACCTTAAACCTAAACCTAACACCAAATCAAACCTAACCCCAAATCTAAACCTAAAATCTAAACCTAACCCCAAATCTAAACCTAAAATCTAAACCTAACCCCAAATCTAAACCTAACCCCAAATCTAAACCTAAAATCTAAACCTAACCCCAAAATCTAAACCTAAAATCTAAACCTAACCCCAAATCTAAACCTAAAATCTAAACCTAACCCCAAATCTAAACCTAACCCCAAATCTAAACCTAAAATCTAAACCTAACCCCAAATCTAAACCTAACCCCAAATCTAAACCTAAAATCTAAACCTAACCCCAAATCTAAACCTAAAATCTAAACCTAACCCCAAATCTAAACCTAAAATCTAAACCTAACCCCAAATCTAAACCTAACCCCAAATCTAAACCTAAAATCTAAACCTAACCCCAAATCTAAACCTAAAATCAAAAACCTAACCCCAAATCTGAACCTAAAATCTAAACCTAACCCCAAATCTAAACCTAAAATCTAAACCTAACCCCAAATCTAAACCTAACCCCAAATCTAAACCTAAAATCTAAACCTAACCCCAAATTTAAACCTAAAATCTAAACCTAACCCCAAATCTAAACCTAAAATCTAAACCTAACCCCAAATCTAAACCTAACCCCAAATCTAAACCTAACCCCAAATCGAAACCTTAAATCTAAACCTAACCCCAAATCTAAACCTAACCCCAAATCTAAAACTAAAATCTAAACCTAACCCCAAATCTAAACCTAAAATCTAAACCTAACCCCAAGTCTAAACCTAACCCCAAATCTAAACCTAAAATCTAAACCTAACCCCAAATCTAAACCTGAAATCTAAACCTAACCCCAAATCTAAACCTAACCCCAAATCTAAACCTAAAGTCTAAACCTAACCCCAAATCTAAACCTAGCCCCAAATATAAACCTAAAATCTAAACCTAACCCCAAATCTAAACCTAAAATCTAAACCTAACACCAAATCTAAACCTAAAATCTAAACCTAACCCCAAATCTAAACCTAAAATCTAAACCTAACCCCAAATCTAAACCTAAAATCTAAACCTAACCCCAAATCTGAACCTAAAATCTAAACCTAACCCCAAATCTAAACCTAAAATCTAAACCTAACCCCAAATCTAAACCTAACCCCAAATCTAAACCTAAAATCTAAACCTAACCCCAAATCTAAACCCCAAATCTAAACCTAACCACAAATCTAAACCTAAAATCTAAACCTAACCCCAAATCTAAACCTAACTCCAAATCTAAACCTAAAATCTAAACCTAACCCCAAATCTAAACCTAAAATATAAACCTAACCCCAAATCTAAACCTAACCCCAAATCTAAACCTAAAATCTAAACCTAACCCCAAATCTAAACCTAAAATCTAAATCTAAACCTAAAATCTAAACCTAACCCCAAATCTAAACCTAACCCCAAATCTAAACCTAAAATATAAACCTAACCCCAAATCGAAACCTAAAATCTAAACCTAACCCCAAATCTAAACCACAAATCTAAACCTAACCCCAAATCTAAACCCCAAATCTAAACCTAAAATCTAAACCTAGCCCCAAATCTAAACCTAAAATCTAAACCTAACCCCAAATCTGAACCTAAAATCTAAACCTAACCCGAAATCTGAACCTAAAATCTAAACCTAACCCCAAATCTAAACCTAAAATCTAAACCTAACCCCAAATCTAAACCTAACCCCAAATCTAAACCTAAAATCTAAACCTAACCCCAAATCTAAACCCCAAATCTACACCTAACCCCAAATCTAAACCTAAAATCTAAACCTAACCCCAAATCTAAACCTAACCCCAAATCTAAACCTAAAATCTAAACCTAACCCCAAATCTAAACCTAACCCCAAATCTTAACCTAAACTCTAAACCTATACCCAAATCTAAATCTAAAATCTAAACCTAACCCCAAATCTAAACCTAACCCCAAATCGAAACCTAAAATCTAAACCTAACCCCAAATCTAAACCTAACCCCAAATCTAAACCTTAAACCTAAACCTAACACCAAATCAAACCTAACCCCAAATCTAAACCTAAAATCTAAACCTAACCCCAAATCTAGACCTAAAATCTAAACCTAACCCCAAATCTAAACCTAACCCCAAATCTAAACCTAAAATCTAAACCTAACCCCAAATCTAAACCTAAAATCTAAACCTAACCCCAAATCTAAACCTAAAATCTAAACCTAACCCCAAATCTAAACCTAACCCCAAATCTAAACCTAAAATCTAAACCTAACCCCAAATCTAAACCTAACCCCAAATCTAAACCTAAAATCTAAACCTAACCCCAAATCTAAACCTAAAATCTAAACCTAACCCCAAATCTAAACCTAAAATCTAAACCTAACCCCAAATCTAAACCTAACCCCAAATCTAAACCTAAAATCTAAACCTAACCCCAAATCTAAACCTAACCCCAAATCTAAACCTAAAATCTAAACCTAACCCCAAATCTAAACCTAAAATCAAAAAACTAACCCCAAATCTGAACCTAAAATCTAAACCTAACCCCAAATCTAAACCTAAAATCTAAACCTAACCCCAAATCTAAACCTAACCCCAAATGTAAACCTAAAATCTAAACCTAACCCCAAATTTAAACCTAAAATCTAAACCTAACCCCAAATGTAAACCTAAAATCTAAACCTAACCCCAAATCTAAACCTAACCCCAAATCTAAACCTAACCCCAAATCTAAACCTAAAATCTAAAACTAACCCCAAGTCTAAACCTAACCCCAAATCTAAACCTAAAATCTAAACCTAACCCCAAATCTAAACCTAAAATCTAAACCGAACCCCAAATTTAAACCCCAAATCTAAACCTAACCCCAAATCCAAACCTAAAATCTAAACCTAACCCCAAATCTAAACCTAGCCCCAAATCTAAACCTGAAATCTAAACCTAACCCCAAATCTAAACCTAAAATCTAAACCTAACCCCAAATCTAAACCTAACCCCAAATCTAAACCTAAAATCTAAACCTAACCCCAAATCTAAACCTAACCCTAAATCTAAACCTAAAATCTAAACCGAACCGCAAATCTAAACCTAACCCCAAATCTAGACCTAAAATCTAAACCTAACACCAAATCAAACCTAACCCCAAATCTAAACCTAAAATCTAAACCTAACCCCAAATTTAAACCTAAAATCTAAACCTAACCCCAAATCTAAACCTAACCCCAAATCTAAACCTAAAATCTAAACCTAACCCCAAATCTAAACCTAAAATCTAAACCTAACCCCAAATCTAAACCTAAAATCTAAACCTAACCCCAAATCTAAACCTAACCCCAAATCTAAACCTAAAATCTAAACCTAACCCCAAATCTAAACCTAAAATCTAAACCTAACCCCAAATCTAAACCAAAAATCTAAACCTAACCCCAAATCTAAACCTAAAATCTAAACCTAAAATCTAAACCTAACCCCAAATCTAAACCTAAAATCTAAACCTAACCCCAAATCTAAACCTAAAATCTAAACCTAACCCCAAATCTCAACCTAGCCCCAAATATAAACCTAAAATCTAAACCTAACCCCAAATCTAAACCTAACCCCAAATCTAAACCTAAAATCTAAACCTAACACCAAATCTAAACCTAAAATCTAAACCTAACCCCAAATCTAAACCTAAAATCTAAACCTAACCCCAAATCTAAACCTAAAATCTAAACCTAACCCCAAATCTGAACCTAAACTCTAAACCTATACCCAAATCTAAATCTAAAATCTAAACCTAACCCCAAATCTAAACCTAACCCCAAATCGAAACCTAAAATCTAAACCTAACCCCAAATCTAAACCTAACCCCAAATCTAAACCTTAAACCTAAACCTAACACCCAATCAAACCTAACCCCAAATCTAAACCTAAAATCTAAACCTAACCCCAAATCTAAACCTAAAATCTAAACCTAACCCCAAATCTAAACCTAACCCCAAATCTAAACCTAAAATCTAAACCTAACCCCAAATCTAAACCTAAAATCTAAACCTAACCCCAAATCTAAACCTAAAATCTAAACCTAACCCCAAATCTAAACCTAACCCCAAATCTAAACCTAAAATCTAAACCTAACCCCAAATCTGAACCTAAAATCTAAACCTAACCCGAAATCTGAACCTAAAATCTAAACCTAACCCCAAATCTAAACCTAAAATCTAAACCTAACCCCAAATCTAAACCTAAAATCTAAACCTAACCCCAAATCTAAACCCCAAATCTAAACCTAACCCCAAATCTAAACCTAAAATCTAAACCTAACCCCAAATCTAAACCTAACCCCAAATCTAAACCTAAAATCTAAACCTAACCCCAAATCTAAACCTAACCCCAAATCTAAACCTAAAATCTAAACCTAACCCCAAATCTAAACCTAACCCCAAATCTTAACCTAAACTCTAAACCTATACCCAAATCTAAATCTAAAATCTAAACCTAACCCCAAATCAAAACCTAACCCCAAATCGAAACCTAAAATCTAAACCTAACCCCAAATCTAAACCTAACCCCAAATCTAAACCTTAAACCTAAACCTAACACCAAATCAAACCTAACCTAAAATCTAAACCTAAAATCTAAACCTAACCCCAAATCTAAACCACAAATCTAAACCTAACCCCAAATCTAAACCCCAAATCTAAACCTAAAATCTAAACCTAACCCCAAATCTAAACCTAAAATCTAAACCTAACCCCAAATCTGAACCTAAAATCTAAACCTAACCCGAAATCTGAACCTAAAATCTAAACCTAACCCCAAATCTAAACCTAACCCCAAATCTAAACCTTAAACCTAAACCTAACACCAAATCAAACCTAACCCCAAATCTAAACCTAAAATCTAAACCTAACCCCAAATCTAAACCTGAAATCTAAACCTAACCCCAAATCTAAACCTAACCCCAAATCGAAACCTAAAATCTAAACCTAACCCCAAATCTAAACCTAACCCCAAATCTAAACCTTAAACCTAAACCTAACACCAAATCAAACCTAACCCCAAATTTAAACCTAAAATCTAAACCTAACCCCAATTCTAAACCACAAATCTAAACCTAACCCCAAATCTAAACCCCAAATCTAAACCTAAAATCTAAACCTAACCCCAAATCTAAACCTAAAATCTAAACCTAACCCCAAATCTGAACCTAAAATCTAAACCTAACCCGAAATCTGAACCTAAAATCTAAACCTAACCCCAAATCTAAACCTAAAATCTAAACCTAACCCCAAATCTAAACCTAACCCCAAATCTAAACCTAAAATCTAAACCTAACCCCAAATCTAAACCCCAAATCTAAACCTAACCCCAAATCTAAACCTAAAATCTAAACCTAACCCCAAATCTAAACCTAACCCCAAATCTAAACCTAAAATCTAAACCTAACCCCAAATCTAAACCTAACCCCAAATCTAAACCTAAAATCTAAACCTAACCCCAAATCTAAACCTAACCCCAAATCTTAACCTAAACTCTAAACCTATACCCAAATCTAAATCTAAAATCTAAACCTAACCCCAAATCTAAACCTAACCCCAAATCGAAACCTAAAATCTAAACCTAACCCCAAATCTAAACCTAACCCCAAATCTAAACCTTAAACCTAAACCTAACACCAAATCAAACCTAACCCCAAATCTAAACCTAAAATCTAAACCTAACCCCAAATCTAAACCTAAAATCTAAACCTAACCCCAAATCTAAACCTAACCCCAAATCTAAACCTAAAATCTAAACCTAACCCCAAATCTAAACCTAAAATCTAAACCTAACCCCAAATCTAAACCTAAAATCTAAACCTAACCCCAAATCTAAACCTAACCCCAAATCTAAACCTAAAATCTAAACCTAACCCCAAATCTAAACCTAACCCCAAATCTAAACCTAAAATCTAAACCTAACCCCAAATCTAAACCTAAAATCTAAACCTAACCCCAAATCTAAACCTAAAATCTAAACCTAACCCCAAATCTAAACCTAACCCCAAATCTAAACCTAACCCCAAATCTAAACCTAAAATCTAAACCTAACCCCAAATCTAAACCTAACCCCAAATCTAAACCTAAAATCTAAACCTAACCCCAAATCTAAACCTAAAATCAAAAACCTAACCCCAAATCTAAACCTAAAATCTAAACCTAACCCCAAATCTAAACCTAGCCCCAAATCTAAACCTAAAATCTAAACCTAACCCCAAATCTAAACCCCAAATGTAAACCTTACCCCAAATCTAAACCTAAAATCTAAACCTAACCCCAAATCTAAACCTAACCCCAAATCTAAACCTAAAATCTAAACCTAACCCCAAATCTAAACCTAAAATCTAAACCTAACCCGAAATCTGAACCTAAAATCTAAACCTAACCCCAAATCTAAACCTAAAATCTAAACCTAACCCCAAATCTAAACCTAACCCCAAATGTAAACCTAAAATCTAAACCTAACCCCAAATTTAAACCTAAAATCTAAACCTAACCCCAAATCTAAACCTAAAATCTAAACCTAACCCCAAATCTAAACCTAACCCCAAATCTAAACCTAACCCCAAATCGAAACCTTAAATCTAAACCTAACCCCAAATCTAAACCTAACCCCAAATCTAAACCTAAAATCTAAACCTAACCCCAAATCTAAACCTAAAATCTAAACCTAACCCCAAGTCTAAACCTAACCCCAAATCTAAACCTAAAATCTAAACCTAACCCCAAATCTAAACCTGAAATCTAAACCTAACCCCAAATCTAAACCTAACCCCAAATCTAAACCTAAAATCTAAACCTAACCCCAAATCTAAACCTAGCCCCAAATATAAACCTAAAATCTAAACCTAACCCCAAATCTAAACCTAACCCCAAATCTAAACCTAAAATCTAAACCTAACACCAAATCTAAACCTAAAATCTAAACCTAACCCCAAATCTAAACCTAAAATCTAAACCTAACCCCAAATCTAAACCTAAAATCTAAACCTAACCCCAAATCTGAACCTAAAATCTAAACCTAACCCCAAATCTAAACCTAAAATCTAAACCTAACCCCAAATCTAAACCTAACCCCAAATCTAAACCTAAAATCTAAACCTAACCCCAAATCTAAACCCCAAATCTAAACCTAACCACAAATCTAAACCTAAAATCTAAACCTAACCCCAAATCTAAACCTAACTCCAAATCTAAACCTAAAATCTAAACCTAACCCCAAATCTAAACCTAAAATATAAACCTAACCCCAAATCTAAACCTAACCCCAAATCTAAACCTAAAATCTAAACCTAACCCCAAATCTAAACCCCAAATCTAAACCTAACCCCAAATCTAAACCTAAAATCTAAACCTAACCCCAAATCTAAACCTAACCCCAAATCTAAACCTAAAATCTAAACCTAACCCCAAATCTAAACCTAACCCCAAATCTAAACCTAAAATCTAAACCTAACCCCAAATCTAAACCTAACCCCAAATCTTAACCTAAACTCTAAACCTATACCCAAATCTAAATCTAAAATCTAAACCTAACCCCAAATCTAAACCTAACCCCAAATCGAAACCTAAAATCTAAACCTAACCCCAAATCTAAACCTAACCCCAAATCTAAACCTTAAACCTAAACCTAACACCAAATCAAACCTAACCCCAAATCTAAACCTAAAATCTAAACCTAACCCCAAATCTAAACCTAAAATCTAAACCTAACCCCAAATCTAAACCTAACCCCAAATCTAAACCTAAAATCTAAACCTAACCCCAAATCTAAACCTAAAATCTAAACCTAACCCCAAATCTAAACCTAAAATCTAAACCTAACCCCAAATCTAAACCTAACCCCAAATCTAAACCTAAAATCTAAACCTAACCCCAAATCTAAACCTAACCCCAAATCTAAACCTAAAATCTAAACCTAACCCCAAATCTAAACCTAAAATCTAAACCTAACCCCAAATCTAAACCTAAAATCTAAACCTAACCCCAAATCTAAACCTAACCCCAAATCTAAACCTAACCCCAAATCTAAACCTAAAATCTAAACCTAACCCCAAATCTAAACCTAACCCCAAATCTAAACCTAAAATCTAAACCTAACCCCAAATCTAAACCTAAAATCAAAAACCTAACCCCAAATCTGAACCTAAAATCTAAACCTAACCCCAAATCTAAACCTAAAATCTAAACCTAACCCCAAATCTAAACCTAACCCCAAATCTAAACCTAAAATCTAAACCTAACCCCAAATTTAAACCTAAAATCTAAACCTAACCCCAAATCTAAACCTAAAATCTAAACCTAACCCCAAATCTAAACCTAACCCCAAATCTAAACCTAACCCCAAATCGAAACCTTAAATCTAAACCTAACCCCAAATCTAAACCTAACCCCAAATCTAAACCTAAAATCTAAACCTAACCCCAAATCTAAACCTAAAATCTAAACCTAACCCCAAGTCTAAACCTAACCCCAAATCTAAACCTAAAATCTAAACCTAACCCCAAATCTAAACCTGAAATCTAAACCTAACCCCAAATCTAAACCTAACCCCAAATCTAAACCTAAAGTCTAAACCTAACCCCAAATCTAAACCTAGCCCCAAATATAAACCTAAAATCTAAACCTAACCCCAAATCTAAACCTAAAATCTAAACCTAACACCAAATCTAAACCTAAAATCTAAACCTAACCCCAAATCTAAACCTAAAATCTAAACCTAACCCCAAATCTAAACCTAAAATCTAAACCTAACCCCAAATCTGAACCTAAAATCTAAACCTAACCCCAAATCTAAACCTAAAATCTAAACCTAACCCCAAATCTAAACCTAACCCCAAATCTAAACCTAAAATCTAAACCTAACCCCAAATCTAAACCCCAAATCTAAACCTAACCACAAATCTAAACCTAAAATCTAAACCTAACCCCAAATCTAAACCTAACTCCAAATCTAAACCTAAAATCTAAACCTAACCCCAAATCTAAACCTAAAATATAAACCTAACCCCAAATCTAAACCTAACCCCAAATCTAAACCTAAAATCTAAACCTAACCCCAAATCTAAACCTAAAATCTAAATCTAAACCTAAAATCTAAACCTAACCCCAAATCTAAACCTAACCCCAAATCTAAACCTAAAATATAAACCTAACCCCAAATCGAAACCTAAAATCTAAACCTAACCCCAAATCTAAACCACAAATCTAAACCTAACCCCAAATCTAAACCCCAAATCTAAACCTAAAATCTAAACCTAGCCCCAAATCTAAACCTAAAATCTAAACCTAACCCCAAATCTGAACCTAAAATCTAAACCTAACCCGAAATCTGAACCTAAAATCTAAACCTAACCCCAAATCTAAACCTAAAATCTAAACCTAACCCCAAATCTAAACCTAACCCCAAATCTAAACCTAAAATCTAAACCTAACCCCAAATCTAAACCCCAAATCTACACCTAACCCCAAATCTAAACCTAAAATCTAAACCTAACCCCAAATCTAAACCTAACCCCAAATCTAAACCTAAAATCTAAACCTAACCCCAAATCTAAACCTAAACCCCAAATCTTAACCTAAACTCTAAACCTATACCCAAATCTAAATCTAAAATCTAAACCTAACCCCAAATCTAAACCTAACCCCAAATCTAAACCTAAAATCTAAACCTAACCCCAAATCTAAACCTAACCCCAAATCTAAACCTTAAACCTAAACCTAACACCAAATCAAACCTAACCCCAAATCTAAACCTAAAATCTAAACCTAACCCCAAATCTAAACCTAAAATCTAAACCTAACCCCAAATCTAAACCTAACCCCAAATCTAAACCTAAAATCTAAACCTAACCCCAAATCTAAACCTAAAATCTAAACCTAACCCCAAATCTAAACCTAAAATCTAAACCTAACCCCAAATCTAAACCTAACCCCAAATCTAAACCTAAAATCTAAACCTAACCCCAAATCTAAACCTAACCCCAAATCTAAACCTAAAATCTAAACCTAACCCCAAATCTAAACCTAAAATCTAAACCTAACCCCAAATCTAAACCTAAAATCTAAACCTAACCCCAAATCTAAACCTAACCCCAAATCTAAACCTAACCCCAAATCTAAACCTAAAATCTAAACCTAACCCCAAATCTAAACCTAACCCCAAATCTAAACCTAAAATCTAAACCTAACCCCAAATCTAAACCTAAAATCAAAAAACTAACCCCAAATCTGAACCTAAAATCTAAACCTAACCCCAAATCTAAACCTAAAATCTAAACCTAACCCCAAATCTAAACCTAACCCCAAATGTAAACCTAAAATCTAAACCTAACCCCAAATTTAAACCTAAAATCTAAACCTAACCCCAAATGTAAACCTAAAATCTAAACCTAACCCCAAATCTAAACCTAACCCCAAATCTAAACCTAACCCCAAATCGAAACCTTAAATCTAAACCTAACCCCAAATCTAAACCTAACCCCAAATCTAAACCTAAAATCTAAACCTAACCCCAAATCTAAACCTAAAATCTAAACCTAACCCCAAGTCTAAACCTAACCCCAAATCTAAACGTAAAATCTAAACCTAACCCCAAATCTAAACCTGAAATCTAAACCTAACCCCAAATCTAAACCTAAAATCTAAACCTAACCCCAAATCTAAACCTAGCCCCAAATATAAACCTAAAATCTAAACCTAACCCCAAATCTAAACCTAACCCCAAATCTAAACCTAAAATCTAAACCTAACACCAAATCTAAACCTAAAATCTAAACCTAACCCCAAATCTAAACCTAAAATCTAAACCTAACCCCAAATCTAAACCTAAAATCTAAACCTAACCCCAAATCTGAACCTAAAATCTAAACCTAACCCCAAATCTAAACCTAAAATCTAAACCTAACCCCAAATCTAAACCTAACCCCAAATCTAAACCTAAAATCTAAACCTAACCCCAAATCTAAACCCCAAATCTAAACCTAACCACAAATCTAAACCTAAAATCTAAACCTAACCCCAAATCTAAACCTAACTCCAAATCTAAACCTAAAATCTAAACCTAACCCCAAATCTAAACCTAAAATATAAACCTAACCCCAAATCTAAACCTAACCCCAAATCTAAACCTAAAATCTAAACCTAACCCCAAATCTAAACCTAAAATCTAAATCTAAACCTAAAATCTAAACCTAACCCCAAATCTAAACCTAACCCCAAATCTAAACCTAAAATATAAACCTAACCCCAAATCGAAACCTAAAATCTAAACCTAACCCCAAATCTAAACCACAAATCTAAACCTAACCCCAAATCTAAACCCCAAATCTAAACCTAAAATCTAAACCTAACCCCAAATCTAAACCTAAAATCTAAACCTAACCCCAAATCTGAACCTAAAATCTAAACCTAACCCGAAATCTGAACCTAAAATCTAAACCTAACCCCAAATCTAAACCTAAAATCTAAACCTAACCCCAAATCTAAACCTAACCTCAAATCTAAACCTAAAATCTAAACCTAACCCCAAATCTAAACCCCAAATCTAAACCTAACCCCAAATCTAAACCTAAAATCTAAACCTAACCCCAAATCTAAACCTAACCCCAAATCTAAACCTAAAATCTAAACCTAACCCCAAATCTAAACCTAACCCCAAATCTAAACCTAAAATCTAAACCTAACCCCAAATCTAAACCTAACCCCAAATCTTAACCTAAACTCTAAACCTATACCCAAATCTAAATCTAAAATCTAAACCTAACCCCAAATCTAAACCTAACCCCAAATCGAAACCTAAAATCTAAACCTAACCCCAAATCTAAACCTAACCCCAAATCTAAACCTTAAACCTAAACCTAACACCAAATCAAACCTAACCCCAAATCTAAACCTAAAATCTAAACCTAACCCCAAATCTAAACCTGAAATCTAAACCTAACCCCAAATCTAAACCTAACCCCAAATCGAAACCTAAAATCTAAACCTAACCCCAAATCTAAACCTAACCCCAAATCTAAACCTTAAACCTAAACCTAACACCAAATCAAACCTAACCCCAAATTTAAACCTAAAATCTAAACCTAACCCCAATTCTAAACCACAAATCTAAACCTAACCCCAAATCTAAACCCCAAATCTAAACCTAAAATCTAAACCTAACCCCAAATCTAAACCTAAAATCTAAACCTAACCCCAAATCTGAACCTAAAATCTAAACCTAACCCGAAATCTGAACCTAAAATCTAAACCTAACCCCAAATCTAAACCTAAAATCTAAACCTAACCCCAAATCTAAACCTAACCCCAAATCTAAACCTAAAATCTAAACCTAACCCCAAATCTAAACCCCAAATCTAAACCTAACCCCAAATCTAAACCTAAAATCTAAACCTAACCCCAAATCTAAACCTAACCCCAAATCTAAACCTAAAATCTAAACCTAACCCCAAATCTAAACCTAACCCCAAATCTAAACCTAAAATCTAAACCTAACCCCAAATCTAAACCTAACCCCAAATCTTAACCTAAACTCTAAACCTATACCCAAATCTAAATCTAAAATCTAAACCTAACCCCAAATCTAAACCTAACCCCAAATCGAAACCTAAAATCTAAACCTAACCCCAAATCTAAACCTAACCCCAAATCTAAACCTTAAACCTAAACCTAACACCAAATCAAACCTAACCCCAAATCTAAACCTAAAATCTAAACCTAACCCCAAATCTAAACCTAAAATCTAAACCTAACCCCAAATCTAAACCTAACCCCAAATCTAAACCTAAAATCTAAACCTAACCCCAAATCTAAACCTAAAATCTAAACCTAACCCCAAATCTAAACCTAACCCCAAATCTAAACCTAAAATCTAAACCTAACCCCAAATCTAAACCTAACCCCAAATCTAAACCTAAAATCTAAACCTAACCCCAAATCTAAACCTAAAATCTAAACCTAACCCCAAATCTAAACCTAAAATCTAAACCTAACCCCAAATCTAAACCTAACCCCAAATCTAAACCTAACCCCAAATCTAAACCTAAAATCTAAACCTAACCCCAAATCTAAACCTAACCCCAAATCTAAACCTAAAATCTAAACCTAACCCCAAATCTAAACCTAAAATCAAAAACCTAACCCCAAATCTAAACCTAAAATCTAAACCTAACCCCAAATCTAAACCTAGCCCCAAATCTAAACCTAAAATCTAAACCTAACCCCAAATCTAAACCCCAAATGTAAACCTTACCCCAAATCTAAACCTAAAATCTAAACCTAACCCCAAATCTAAACCTAACCCCAAATCTAAACCTAAAATCTAAACCTAACCCCAAATCTAAACCTAAAATCTAAACCTAACCCGAAATCTGAACCTAAAATCTAAACCTAACCCCAAATCTAAACCTAAAATCTAAACCTAACCCCAAATCTAAACCTAACCCCAAATGTAAACCTAAAATCTAAACCTAACCCCAAATTTAAACCTAAAATCTAAACCTAACCCCAAATCTAAACCTAAAATCTAAACCTAACCCCAAATCTAAACCTAACCCCAAATCTAAACCTAACCCCAAATCGAAACCTTAAATCTAAACCTAACCCCAAATCTAAACCTAACCCCAAATCTAAACCTAAAATCTAAACCTAACCCCAAATCTAAACCTAAAATCTAAACCTAACCCCAAGTCTAAACCTAACCCCAAATCTAAACCTAAAATCTAAACCTAACCCCAAATCTAAACCTGAAATCTAAACCTAACCCCAAATCTAAACCTAACCCCAAATCTAAACCTAAAATCTAAACCTAACCCCAAATCTAAACCTAGCCCCAAATATAAACCTAAAATCTAAACCTAACCCCAAATCTAAACCTAACCCCAAATCTAAACCTAAAATCTAAACCTAACACCAAATCTAAACCTAAAATCTAAACCTAACCCCAAATCTAAACCTAAAATCTAAACCTAACCCCAAATCTAAACCTAAAATCTAAACCTAACCCCAAATCTGAACCTAAAATCTAAACCTAACCCCAAATCTAAACCTAAAATCTAAACCTAACCCCAAATCTAAACCTAACCCCAAATCTAAACCTAAAATCTAAACCTAACCCCAAATCTGAACCCCAAATCTAAACCTAACCACAAATCTAAACCTAAAATCTAAACCTAACCCCAAATCTAAACCTAACTCCAAATCTAAACCTAAAATCTAAACCTAACCCCAAATCTAAACCTAAAATATAAACCTAACCCCAAATCTAAACCTAACCCCAAATCTAAACCTAAAATCTAAACCTAACCCCAAATCTAAACCCCAAATCTAAACCTAACCCCAAATCTAAACCTAAAATCTAAACCTAACCCCAAATCTAAACCTAACCCCAAATCTAAACCTAAAATCTAAACCTAACCCCAAATCTAAACCTAAAATCTAAACCTAACCCCAAGTCTAAACCTAACCCCAAATCTAAACCTAAAATCTAAACCTAACCCCAAATCTAAACCTGAAATCTAAACCTAACCCCAAATCTAAACCTAACCCCAAATCTAAACCTAAAGTCTAAACCTAACCCCAAATCTAAACCTAGCCCCAAATATAAACCTAAAATCTAAACCTAACCCCAAATCTAAACCTAAAATCTAAACCTAACACCAAATCTAAACCTAAAATCTAAACCTAACCCCAAATCTAAACCTAAAATCTAAACCTAACCCCAAATCTAAACCTAAAATCTAAACCTAACCCCAAATCTGAACCTAAAATCTAAACCTAACCCCAAATCTAAACCTAAAATCTAAACCTAACCCCAAATCTAAACCTAACCCCAAATCTAAACCTAAAATCTAAACCTAACCCCAAATCTAAACCCCAAATCTAAACCTAACCACAAATCTAAACCTAAAATCTAAACCTAACCCCAAATCTAAACCTAACTCCAAATCTAAACCTAAAATCTAAACCTAACCCCAAATCTAAACCTAAAATATAAACCTAACCCCAAATCTAAACCTAACCCCAAATCTAAACCTAAAATCTAAACCTAACCCCAAATCTAAACCTAAAATCTAAATCTAAACCTAAAATCTAAACCTAACCCCAAATCTAAACCTAACCCCAAATCTAAACCTAAAATATAAACCTAACCCCAAATCGAAACCTAAAATCTAAACCTAACCCCAAATCTAAACCACAAATCTAAACCTAACCCCAAATCTAAACCCCAAATCTAAACCTAAAATCTAAACCTAGCCCCAAATCTAAACCTAAAATCTAAACCTAACCCCAAATCTGAACCTAAAATCTAAACCTAACCCGAAATCTGAACCTAAAATCTAAACCTAACCCCAAATCTAAACCTAAAATCTAAACCTAACCCCAAATCTAAACCTAACCCCAAATCTAAACCTAAAATCTAAACCTAACCCCAAATCTAAACCCCAAATCTACACCTAACCCCAAATCTAAACCTAAAATCTAAACCTAACCCCAAATCTAAACCTAACCCCAAATCTAAACCTAAAATCTAAACCTAACCCCAAATCTAAACCTAAACCCCAAATCTTAACCTAAACTCTAAACCTATACCCAAATCTAAATCTAAAATCTAAACCTAACCCCAAATCTAAACCTAACCCCAAATCTAAACCTAAAATCTAAACCTAACCCCAAATCTAAACCTAACCCCAAATCTAAACCTTAAACCTAAACCTAACACCAAATCAAACCTAACCCCAAATCTAAACCTAAAATCTAAACCTAACCCCAAATCTAAACCTAAAATCTAAACCTAACCCCAAATCTAAACCTAACCCCAAATCTAAACCTAAAATCTAAACCTAACCCCAAATCTAAACCTAAAATCTAAACCTAACCCCAAATCTAAACCTAAAATCTAAACCTAACCCCAAATCTAAACCTAACCCCAAATCTAAACCTAAAATCTAAACCTAACCCCAAATCTAAACCTAACCCCAAATCTAAACCTAAAATCTAAACCTAACCCCAAATCTAAACCTAAAATCTAAACCTAACCCCAAATCTAAACCTAAAATCTAAACCTAACCCCAAATCTAAACCTAACCCCAAATCTAAACCTAACCCCAAATCTAAACCTAAAATCTAAACCTAACCCCAAATCTAAACCTAACCCCAAATCTAAACCTAAAATCTAAACCTAACCCCAAATCTAAACCTAAAATCAAAAAACTAACCCCAAATCTGAACCTAAAATCTAAACCTAACCCCAAATCTAAACCTAAAATCTAAACCTAACCCCAAATCTAAACCTAACCCCAAATGTAAACCTAAAATCTAAACCTAACCCCAAATTTAAACCTAAAATCTAAACCTAACCCCAAATGTAAACCTAAAATCTAAACCTAACCCCAAATCTAAACCTAACCCCAAATCTAAACCTAACCCCAAATCGAAACCTTAAATCTAAACCTAACCCCAAATCTAAACCTAACCCCAAATCTAAACCTAAAATCTAAACCTAACCCCAAATCTAAACCTAAAATCTAAACCTAACCCCAAGTCTAAACCTAACCCCAAATCTAAACGTAAAATCTAAACCTAACCCCAAATCTAAACCTGAAATCTAAACCTAACCCCAAATCTAAACCTAAAATCTAAACCTAACCCCAAATCTAAACCTAGCCCCAAATATAAACCTAAAATCTAAACCTAACCCCAAATCTAAACCTAACCCCAAATCTAAACCTAAAATCTAAACCTAACACCAAATCTAAACCTAAAATCTAAACCTAACCCCAAATCTAAACCTAAAATCTAAACCTAACCCCAAATCTAAACCTAAAATCTAAACCTAACCCCAAATCTGAACCTAAAATCTAAACCTAACCCCAAATCTAAACCTAAAATCTAAACCTAACCCCAAATCTAAACCTAACCCCAAATCTAAACCTAAAATCTAAACCTAACCCCAAATCTAAACCCCAAATCTAAACCTAACCACAAATCTAAACCTAAAATCTAAACCTAACCCCAAATCTAAACCTAACTCCAAATCTAAACCTAAAATCTAAACCTAACCCCAAATCTAAACCTAAAATATAAACCTAACCCCAAATCTAAACCTAACCCCAAATCTAAACCTAAAATCTAAACCTAACCCCAAATCTAAACCTAAAATCTAAACCTAAACCTAAAATCTAAACCTAACCCCAAATCTAAACCTAACCCCAAATCTAAACCTAAAATATAAACCTAACCCCAAATCGAAACCTAAAATCTAAACCTAACCCCAAATCTAAACCACAAATCTAAACCTAACCCCAAATCTAAACCCCAAATCTAAACCTAAAATCTAAACCTAACCCCAAATCTAAACCTAAAATCTAAACCTAACCCCAAATCTGAACCTAAAATCTAAACCTAACCCGAAATCTGAACCTAAAATCTAAACCTAACCCCAAATCTAAACCTAAAATCTAAACCTAACCCCAAATCTAAACCTAACCTCAAATCTAAACCTAAAATCTAAACCTAACCCCAAATCTAAACCCCAAATCTAAACCTAACCCCAAATCTAAACCTAAAATCTAAACCTAACCCCAAATCTAAACCTAACCCCAAATCTAAACCTAAAATCTAAACCTAACCCCAAATCTAAACCTAACCCCAAATCTAAACCTAAAATCTAAACCTAACCCCAAATCTAAACCTAACCCCAAATCTTAACCTAAACTCTAAACCTATACCCAAATCTAAATCTAAAATCTAAACCTAACCCCAAATCTAAACCTAACCCCAAATCGAAACCTAAAATCTAAACCTAACCCCAAATCTAAACCTAACCCCAAATCTAAACCTTAAACCTAAACCTAACACCAAATCAAACCTAACCCCAAATCTAAACCTAAAATCTAAACCTAACCCCAAATCTAAACCTAAAATGTAAACCTAACCCCAAATCTAAACCTGACCCCAAATCTAAACCTAAAATCTAAACCTAACCCCAAATCTAAACCTAAAATCTAAACCTAACCCCAAATCTAAACCTAAAATCTAAACCTAACCCCAAATCTAAACCTAACCCCAAATCTAAACCTAAAATCTAAACCTAACCCCAAATCTAAACCTAACCCCAAATCTAAACCTAAAATGTAAACCTAACCCCAAATCTAAACCTAAAATCTAAACCTAACCCCAAATCTAAACCTAAAATCTAAATCTAAACCTAAAATCTAAACCTAACCCCAAATCTAAACCTAAAATCTAAACCTAACCCCAAATCTAAACCTAACCCCAAATCTAAACCTAAAATCTAAACCTAACCCCAAATCTAAACCTAAAATCAAAAACCTAACCCCAAATCTAAACCTAAAATCTAAACCTAACCCCAAATCTAAACCTAGCCCCAAATCTAAACCTAAAATCTAAACCTAACCCCAAATCTAAACCCCAAATGTAAACCTTACCCCAAATCTAAACCTAAAATCTAAACCTAACCCCAAATCTAAACCTAACCCCAAATCTAAACCTAAAATCTAAACCTAACCCCAAATCTAAACCTAAAATCTAAACCTAACCCCAAATCTAAACCTAGCCCCAAATCTAAACCTACAATCTAAACCTAACCCCAAATCTAAACCCCAAATATAAACCTAACCCCAAATCTAAACCTAAAATCTAAACCTAACCCCAAATCTAAACCTGAAATCTAAACCTAAACCCAAATCTAAACCTAAAATCTAAACCTAACCCCAAATCTAAACCTAAAATCTAAAACTAACCCCAAATCTAAACCTAAAATCTAAACCTAACCCCAAATCTAAACCCCAAATCTAAACCTTAAACCTAAACCTAACACCAAATCAAACCTAACCCCAAATCTAAACCTAAAATCTAAACCTAACCCCAAATCTAAACCTAAAATCTAAACCTAACCCCAAATCTAAACCTAACCCCAAATCTAAACCTAAAATCTAAACCTAACCCCAAATCTAAACCTAAAATCTAAACCTAACCCCAAATCTAAACCTAAAATCTAAACCTAACCCCAAATCTAAACCTAACCCCAAATCTAAACCTAAAATCTAAACCTAACCCCAAATCTAAACCTAACCCCAAATCTAAACCTAAAATCTAAACCTAACCCCAAATCTAAACCTAAAATCTAAACCTAACCCCAAATCTAAACCTAACCCCAAATCTAAACCTAACCCCAAATCTAAACCTAAAATCTAAACCTAACCCCAAATCTAAACCTAACCCCAAATCTAAACCTAAAATCTAAACCTAACCCCAAATCTAAACCTAAAATCAAAAACCTAACCCCAAATCTGAACCTAAAATCTAAACCTAACCCCAAATCTAAACCTAAAATCTAAACCTAACCCCAAATCTAAACCTAACCCCAAATGTAAACCTAAAATCTAAACCTAACCCCAAATTTAAACCTAAAATCTAAACCTAACCCCAAATCTAAACCTAAAATCTAAACCTAACCCCAAATCTAAACCTAACCCCAAATCTAAACCTAACCCCAAATCGAAACCTTAAATCTAAACCTAACCCCAAATCTAAACCTAACCCCAAATCTAAACCTAAAATCTAAACCTAACCCCAAATCTAAACCTAAAATCTAAACCTAACCCCAAGTCTAAACCTAACCCCAAATCTAAACCTAAAATCTAAACCTAACCCCAAATCTAAACCTGAAATCTAAACCTAACCCCAAATCTAAACCTAACCCCAAATCTAAACCTAAAATCTAAACCTAGCCCCAAATATAAACCTAAAATCTAAACCTAACCCCAAATCTAAACCTAACCCCAAATCTAAACCTAAAATCTAAACCTAACACCAAATCTAAACCTAAAATCTAAACCTAACCCCAAATCTAAACCTAAAATCTAAACCTAACCCCAAATCTAAACCTAAAATCTAAACCTAACCCCTAAATCTGAACCTAAAATCTAAACCTAACCCCAAATCTAAACCTAAAATCTAAACCTAACCCCAAATCTAAACCTAACCCCAAATCTAAACCTAAAATCTAAACCTAACCCCAAATCTAAACCCCAAATCTAAACCTAACCACAAATCTAAACCTAAAATCTAAACCTAACCCCAAATCTAAACCTAACTCCAAATCTAAACCTAAAATCTAAACCTAACCCCAAATCTAAACCTAAAATATAAACCTAACCCCAAATCTAAACCTAACCCCAAATCTAAACCTAAAATCTAAACCTAACCCCAAATCTAAACCTAAAATCTAAATCTAAACCTAAAATCTAAACCTAACCCCAAATCTAAACCTAACCCCAAATCTAAACCTAAAATATAAACCTAACCCCAAATCGAAACCTAAAATCTAAACCTAACCCCAAATCTAAACCACAAATCTAAATCTAACCCCAAATCTAAACCCCAAATCTAAACCTAAAATCTAAACCTAACCCCAAATCTAAACCTAAAATCTAAACCTAACCCCAAATCTGAACCTAAAATCTAAACCTAACCTGAAATCTGAACCTAAAATCTAAACCTAACCCCAAATCTAAACCTAAAATCTAAACCTAACCCCAAATCTAAACCTAACCTCAAATCTAAACCTAAAATCTAAACCTAACCCCAAATCTAAACCCCAAATCTAAACCTAACCCCAAATCTAAACCTAAAATCTAAACCTAACCCCAAATCTAAACCTAACCCCAAATCTAAACCTAAAATCTAAACCTAACCCCAAATCTAAACCTAACCCCAAATCTAAACCTAAAATCTAAACCTAACCCCAAATCTAAACCTAACCCCAAATCTTAACCTAAACTCTAAACCTATACCCAAATCTAAATCTAAAATCTAAACCTAACCCCAAATCTAAACCTAACCCCAAATCGAAACCTAAAATCTAAACCTAACCCCAAATCTAAACCTAAACCCAAATCTAAACCTTAAACCTAAACCTAACACCAAATCAAACCTAACCCCAAATCTAAACCTAAAATCTAAACCTAACCCCAAATCTAAACCTAAAATGTAAACCTAACCCCAAATCTAAACCTGACCCCAAATCTAAACCTAAAATCTAAACCTAACCCCAAATCTAAACCTAAAATCTAAACCTAACCCCAAATCTAAACCTAAAATCTAAACCTAACCCCAAATCTAAACCTAACCCCAAATCTAAACCTAAAATCTAAACCTAACCCCAAATCTAAACCTAACCCCAAATCTAAACCTAAAATGTAAACCTAACCCCATATCTAAACCTAAAATCTAAACCTAACCCCAAATCTAAACCTAAAATCTAAACCTAACCCCAAATCTAAACCTAACCCCAAATCTAAACCTAAAATCTAAACCTAACCCCAAATCTAAACCTAACCCCAAATCTAAACCTAAAATCTAAACCTAACCCCAAATCTAAACCTAAAATCAAAAACCTAACCCCAAATCTAAACCTAAAATCTAAACCTAACCCCAAATCTAAACCTAGCCCCAAATCTAAACCTAAAATCTAAACCTAACCCCAAATCTAAACCCCAAATGTAAACCTTACCCCAAATCTAAACCTAAAATCTAAACCTAACCCCAAATCTAAACCTAACCCCAAATCTAAACCTAAAATCTAAACCTAACCCCAAATCTAAACCTAAAATCTAAACCTAACCCCAAATCTAAACCTAGCCCCAAATCTAAACCTACAATCTAAACCTAACCCCAAATCTAAACCCCAAATATAAACCTAACCCCAAATCTAAACCTAAAATCTAAACCTAACCCCAAATCTAAACCTGAAATCTAAACCTAACCCCAAATCTAAACCTAAAATCTAAACCTAACCCCAAATCTAAACCTAAAATCTAAAACTAACCCCAAATCTAAACCTAAAATCTAAACCTAACCCCAAATCTAAACCCCAAATCTAAACCTAACCCCAAATCTAAACCCCAAATCTAAACCTAAAATCTAAACCTAACCCCAAATCTAAACCTAAAATCTAAACCTAACCCCAAATCTGAACCTAAAATCTGAACATACCCGAAATCTGAACCTAAAACCTAAACCTAACCCCAAATCTAAACCTAACCCCAAATCTAAACCTAACCCCAAATCTAAACCTAAAATCTAAACCTAACCCCAAATCTAAACCTAACCCCAAATCTAAACCTAACCCCAAATCTAAACCTAAAATCTAAACCTAACCCCAAATCTAAACCTAAAATATAAACCTAATCCCAAATCTAAACCTAACCCCAAATCTAAACCTAAAATCTAAACCTAACCCCAAATCTAAACCTAACCCCAAATCTAAACCTAAAATCTAAACCTAACCCCAAATGTAAACCTTACCCCAAATATAAACCTAAAATCTAAACCTAACCCCAAATCTAAACCTAAAATCTAAACCTAACCCCAAATCTAAACCTAAAATCTAAACCTAACCCCAAATCTAAACCTAACCCCAAATCTAAACCTAAAATCTAAACCTAACCCCAAATCTAAACCTAAAATCTAAACCTAACCCCAAATCTAAACCTAAAATCTAAACCTAACCCCAAATCTAAACCTAAAATCTAAACCTAAAATCTAAACCTAACCCCAAATCTAAACCTAAAATCTAAACCTAACCCCAAATCTAAACCTAACCCCAAATCTAAACCTAAAATCTAAACCTAACCCCAAATCTAAACCTAACCCCAAATCTAAACCTAAAATCTAAACCTAGCCCCAAATCTAAACCTAAAATCTAAACCTAACCCCAAATCTAAACCTAAAATCTAAACCTAACCCCAAATCTAAAACTAAAATCTAAACCTAACCCCAAATCTAAACCTAAAATCTAAACCTAACCCCAAATCTAAACCTAACCCCAAATCTAAACCTAAAATCTAAACCTACCCCAAATCTAAACCTAAAATATAAACCTAATCCCAAATCTAAACCTAACCCCAAATCTAAACCTAAAATCTAAACCTAACCCCAAATCTAAACCTAACCCCAAATCTAAACCTAAAATCTAAACCTAACCCCAAATGTAAACCTTACCCCAAATATAAACCTAAAATCTAAACCTAACCCCAAATCTAAACCTAAAATCTAAACCTAACCCCAAATCTAAACCTAAAATCTAAACCTAAAATCTAAACGTAACCCCAAATCTAAACCTAAAATCTAAACCTAACCCCAAATCTAAACCTAACCCCAAATCTAAACCTAAAATGTAAACCTAACCCCAAATCTAAACCTAAAATCTAAACCTAACCCCAAATCTAAACCTAAAATCTAAACCTAACCCCAAATCTAAACCTAAAATCTAAACCTAACCCCAAATCTAAACCTAAAATCTAAACCTAAAATCTAAACCTAACCCCAAATCTAAACCTAAAGTCTAAACCTAACCCCAAATCTGAACCTAAAATCTAAACCTAACCCCAAATCTAAACCTAAAATCTAAACCTAACCCCAAATCTAAACCTAACCCCAAATGTAAACCTAAAATCTAAACCTAACCCCAAATTTAAACCTAAAATCTAAACCTAACCCCAAATCTAAAACTAAAATCTAAACCTAACCCCAAATCTAAACGTAACCCCAAATCTAAACCTAACCCCAAATCTAACCCTAAAATCTAAACCTAACCCCAAATCTAAACCTAAAATCTAAACCTAACCCCAAATCTAAACCTAAAATCTAAAACTAACCCCAAGTCTAAACCTAACCCCAAATCTAAACCTAAAATCTAAACCTAACCCCAAATCTAAACCTAAAATCTAAACCGAACCCCAAATTTAAACCCCAAATCTAAACCTAACCTCAAATCCAAACCTAAAATCTAAACCTAACCCCAAATCTAAACCTAGCCCCAAATCTAAACCTGAAATCTAAACCTAACCCCAAATCTAAACCTAAAATCTAAACCTAACCCCAAATCTAAACCTAACCCCAAATCTAAACCTAAAATCTAAACCTAACCCCAAATCTAAACCTAACCCTAAATCTAAACCTAAAATCTAAACCGAACCGCAAATCTAAACCTAACCCCAAATCTAGACCTAAAATCTAAACCTAACACCAAATCAAACCTAACCCCAAATCTAAACCTAAAATCTAAACCTAACCCCAAATTTAAACCTAAAATCTAAACCTAACCCCAAATCTAAACCTAACCCCAAATCTAAACCTAAAATCTAAACCTAACCCCAAATCTAAACCTAAAATCTAAACCTAACCCCAAATCTAAACCTAACCCCAAATCTAAACCTAAAATCTAAACCTAACCCCAAATCTAAACCTAACCCCTAATCTAAACCTAAAATCTAAACCTAACCCCAAATCTAAACCTAAATTCTAAACCTAACCCCAAATCTAAACCAAAAATCTAAACCTAACCCCAAATCTAAACCTAACCACAAATCTAAACCTAAAATCTAAACCTAACCCCAAATCTAAACCTAAAATCTAAACCTAACCCCAAATCTAAACCTAAAATCTAAACCTAACCCCAAATCTAAACCCCAATTCTAAACCTAAAATCTAAACCTAACCCGAAATCTAAACCTAAAATCTAAACCTAACCCCAAATCTAAACCTAAAATCTAAACCTAACCCGAAATCTGAACCTAAAATCTAAACCTAACCCCAAATTTAAACCTAAAATCTAAACCTAACCCCAAATCTAAACCTAAAATCTAAACCTAACCCCAAATCTAAACCTAACCCCAAATCTAAACCTAACCCCAAATCTAAACCTTAAATCTAAACCTAACCCCAAATCTAAACCTAACCCCAAATCTAAACCTAAAATCTAAACCTAACCCCAAATCTAAACCTAAAATCTAAACCTAACCCCAAGTCTAAACCTAACCCCAAATCTAAACCTAAAATCTAAACCTAACCCCAAATCTAAACCTGAAATCTAAACCTAACCCCAAATCTAAACCTAACCCCAAATCTAAACCTAAAATCTAAACCTAACCCCAAATCTATACCAAGCCCCAAATCTAAACCTAAAATCTAAACCTAACCCCAAATCTAAACCTAACCCCAAATCTAAACCTAAAATCTAAACCTAACACCAAATCTAAACCTAAAATCTAAACCTAACCCCAAATCTAAACCCCAAATCTAAACCTAACCCCAAATCTAAACCCCAAATCTAAACCTAAAATCTAAACCTAACCCCAAATCTAAACCTAACCCCAAATCTAAACCTAAAATCTAAACCTAACCCCAAATCTAAACCCCAAATCTAAACCTAACCACAAATCTAAACCTAAAATCTAAACCTAACCCCAAATCTAAACCTAACTCCAAATCTAAACCTAAAATCTAAACCTAACCCCAAATCTAAACCTAAAATCTAAACCTAACCCCAAATCTAAACCTAAAATCTAAACCTAACCCCAAATCTAAACCTAAAATCTAAACCTAACCCCAAATCTAAACCTAAAATCTAAACCTAACCCCAAATCTAAACCTAACCCCAAATCTAAACCTAAAATCTAAACCTAACCCCAAATCGAAACCTAAAATCTAAACCTAACCCCAAATCTAAACCACAAATCTAAACCTAACCCCAAATCTAAACCCCAAATCTAAACCTAAAATCTAAACCTAACCCCAAATCTAAACCTAAAATCTAAACCTAACCCCAAATCTGAACCTAAAATCTAAACCTAACCCGAAATCTGAACCTAAAATCTAAACCTAACCCCAAATCTAAACCTAAAATCTAAACCTAACCCCAAATCTAAACCTAACCCCAAATCTAAACCTAAAATCTAAACCTAACCCCAAATCTGAACCCCAAATCTAAACCTAACCCCAAATCTAAACCTAAAATCTAAACCTAACCCCAAATCTAAACCTAACCCCAAACCTAAACCTAAAATTTAAACCTAACCCCAAATCTAAACCTAACCCCAAATCTTAACCTAAACTCTAAACCTATACCCAAATCTAAACCTAAAATCTAAACCTAACCCCAAATCTAAACCTAACCCCAAATCGAAACCTAAAATCTAAACCTAACCCCAAATCTAAACCTAACCCCAAATCTAAACCTTAAACCTAAACCTAACACCAAATCAAACCTAACCCAAAATCTAAACCTAAAATCTAAACCTAACCCCAAATCTAAACCTAAAATCTAAACCTAACCCCAAATCTAAACCTAACCCCAAATCTAAACCTAAAATCTAAACCTAACCCCAAATCTAAACCTAAAATCTAAACCTAACCCCAAATCTAAACCTAACCCCAAATCTAAACCTAAAATCTAAACCTAACCCCAAATCTAAACCTAACCCCAAATCTAAACCTAAAATCTAAACCTAACCCCAAATCTAAACCTAAAATCTAAACCTAACCCCAAATCTAAACCTAAAATCTAAACCTAACCCCAAATCTAAACCTAACTCCAAATCTAAACCTAACCCCAAATCTAAACCTAAAATCTAAACCTAACCCCAAATCTAAACCTAACCCCAAATCTAAACCTAAAATCTAAACCTAACCCCAAATCTAAACCTAAAATCAAAAACCTAACCCCAAATCTAAACCTAAAATCTAAACCTAACCCCAAATCTAAACCTAGCCCCAAGTCTAAACCTAAAATCTAAACCTAACCCCAAATCTAAACCCCAAATGTAAACCTTACCCCAAATCTAAACCTAAAATCTAAACCTAACCCCAAATCTAAACCTAACCCCAAATCTAAACCTAAAATCTAAACCTAACCCCAAATCTAAACCTAAAATCTAAACCTAACCCCAAATCTAAACCTAACCCCAAATCTAAACCTAAAATCTAAACCTAACCCCAAATCTAAACCCCAAATATAAACCTAACCCCAAATCTAAACCTAAAATCTAAACCTAACCCCAAATCTAAACCAAAAATTTAAACCTAACCCCAAATCTAAACCTAACTCCAAATCTAACCCTAAATCTAAACCTAACCCCAAATCTAAACCTAAAATCAAAATCCTAACCCCAAATCTAAACCTAAAATCTAAACCTAACCCCAAATCTAAACCTAACCTTAAATCTAAACCTAAAATCTAAACCTAACCCCAAATCTAAACCTAAAATCTAAACCTAACCCCAAATCTAAACCCCAAATCTAAACCTAACCCCAAATCTAAACCCCAAATCTAAACCTAAAATCTAAACCTAACCCCAAATCTAAACCTAAAATCTAAACCTAACCCCAAATCTGAACCTAAAATCTGAACATACCCGAAATCTGAACCTAAAACCTAAACCTAACCCCAAATCTAAACCTAAAATCTAAACCTAACCCCAAATCTGAACCTAAAATCTGAACATACCCGAAATCTGAACCTAAAACCTAAACCTAACCCCAAATCTAAACCTAACCCCAAATCTAAACCTAACCCCAAATCTAAACCTAAAACCTAAACCTAACCCCAAATCTAAACCTAAAATCTAAACCTAACCCCAAATCTAAACCTAACCCCAAATCTAAACCTAAAATCTAAACCTAACCCCAAATCTAAACCTAAAATATAAACCTAATCCCAAATCTAAACCTAACCCCAAATCTAAACCTAAAATCTAAACCTAACCCCAAATCTAAACCTAACCCCAAATCTAAACCTAAAATCAAAACCTAACCCCAAATGTAAACCTTACCCCAAATATAAACCTAAAATCTAAACCTAACCCCAAATCTAAACCTAAAATCTAAACCTAACCCCAAATCTAAACCTAAAATCTAAACCTAAAATCTAAACCTAACCCCAAATCTAAACCTAAAATCTTAACCTAACCCCAAATCTAAACCTAACCCCAAATCTAAACCTAAAATCTAAACCTAACCCCAAATCTAAACCTAACCCCAAATCTAAACCTAAAATCTAAACCTAACCCCAAATCTAAACCTAACCCCAAATCTAAACCTAAAATCTAAACCTAACCCCAAATCTAAACCTAACCCCAAATCTAAACCTAAAATCTAAACCTAACCCCAAATCTAAACCTAACCCCAAATCTAAACCTAAAATCTAAACCTAACCCCAAATCTAAACCTATACCCAAATCTAAACCTAAAATCTAAACCTAACCCCAAATCTAAACCTAACCCCAAATCGAAACCTAAAATCTAAACCTAACCCCAAATCTAAACCTAACCCCAAATCTAAACCTTAAACCTAAACCTAACACCAAATCAAACCTAACCCCAAATCTAAACCTAAAATCTAAACCTAACCCCAAATCTAAACCTAAAATCTAAACCTAACCCCAAATCTAAACCTAACCCCAAATCTAAACCTAAAATCTAAACCTAACCCCAAATCTAAACCTAACCCCAAATCTAAACCTAAAATCTAAACCTAACCCCAAATCTAAACCTAACCCCAAATCTAAACCTAACCCCAAATCTAAACCTAAAATCTAAATCTAAACCTAAAATCTAAACCTAACCCCAAATCTAAACCTAAAATCTAAACCTAACCCCAAATCTAAACCTAAAATCTAAACCTAACCCCAAATCTAAACCTAGTCCCAAATCTAAACCTAAAATCTAAACCTAACCCCAAATCTAAACCCCAAATATAAACCTAAGCCCAAATCTAAACCTAAAATCTAAACCTAACCCCAAATCTAAACCTAACCCCAAATCTAAACCTGAAATCTAAACCTAACCCCAAATCTAAACCAAAAATCTAAACCTAACCCCAAATCTAAACCAAAAATTTAAACCTAACCCCAAATCTAAACCTAACTCCTTATCTAACCCTAAATCTAAACCTAACCCCAAATCTAAACCTAAAATCAAAATCCTAACCCCAAATCTAAACCTAAAATCTAAACCTAACCCCAAATCTAAACCTAACCCCAAATCTAAACCTAAAATCTAAACCTAACCCCAAATCTAAACCTAAAATCTAAACCTAACCCCAAATCTAAACCCCAAATCTAAACCTAACCCCAAATCTAAACCCCAAATCTAAACCTAAAATCTAAACCTAACCCCAAATCTAAACCTAAAATCTAAACCTAACCCCAAATCTGAACCTAAAATCTGAACATACCCGAAATCTGAACCTAAAACCTAAACCTAACCCCAAATCTAAACCTAACCCCAAATCTAAACCTAACCCCAAATCTAAACCTAAAACCTAAACCTAACCCCAAATCTAAACCTAAAATCTAAACCTAACCCCAAATCTAAACCTAACCCCAAATCTAAACCTAAAATCTAAACCTAACCCCAAATCTAAACCTAAAATATAAACCTAATCCCAAATCTAAACCTAACCCCAAATCTAAACCTAAAATCTAAACCTAACCCCAAATCTAAACCTAACCCCAAATCTAAACCTAAAATCTAAACCTAACCCCAAATGTAAACCTTACCCCAAATATAAACCTAAAATCTAAACCTAACCCCAAATCTAAACCTAAAATCTAAACCTAACCCCAAATCTAAACCTAAAATCTAAACCTAAAATCTAAACCTAACCCCAAATGTAAACCTAAAATCTAAACCTAACCCCAAATCTAAACCTAAAATCTAAACCTAACCCCAAATCTAAACCTAAAATCTAAACCTAACCCCAAATCTAAACCTAAAATCTAAACCTAAAATCTAAACCTAACCCCAAATCTAAACCTAAAATCTAAACCTAACCCAAAATCTAAACCTAACCCCAAATCTAAACCTAAAATCTAAACCTAACCCCAAATCTAAACGTAACCCCAAATCTAAACCTAAAATCTAAACCTAGCCCCAAATCTAAACCTAAAATCTAAACCTAACCCCAAATCTAAACCTAAAATCTAAACCTAACCCCAAATCTAAACCTAAAATCTAAACCTAACCCCAAATCTAAACCTAACCCCAAATCTAAACCTAAAATCTAAACCTAACCCCAAATCTAAACCTAAAATATAAACCTAATCCCAAATCTAAACCTAACCCCAAATCTAAACCTAAAATCTAAACCTAACCCCAAATCTAAACCTAACCCCAAATCTAAAACTAAAATCTAAACCTAACCCCAAATGTAAACCTTACCCCAAATATAAACCTAAAATCTAAACCTAACCCCAAATCTAAACCTAAAATCTAAACCTAACCCCAAATCTAAACCTAAAATCTAAACCTAAAATCTAAACCTAAAATCTAAACCTAACCCCAAATCTAAACCTAAAATCTAAACCTAACCCCAAATCTAAACCTAACCCCAAATCTAAACCTAAAATCTAAACCTAACCCCAAATCTAAACCTAAAATCTAAACCTAACCCCAAATCTAAACCTAACCCCAAATCTAAACCTAAAATCTAAACCTAACCCCAAATCTAAACCTAAAATCTAAACCTAACCCCAAATCTAAACCTAAAATCTAAACCTAAAATCTAAACCTAACCCCAAATCTAAACCTAAAATCTAAACCTAACCCCAAATCTAAACCTAACCCCAAATCTGAACCTAAAATCTAAACCTAACCCCAAATCTAAACCTAAAATCTAAACCTAACCCCAAATGTAAACCTAACCCCAAATGTAAACCTAAAATTTAAACCTAACCCCAAATCTAAAACTAAAATCTAAACCTAACCCCAAATCTAAACCTAACCCCAAATCTAAACCTAACCCCAAATCTAACCCTAAAATCTAAACCTAACCCCAAATCTAAACCTAAAATCTAAACCTAACCCCAAATCTAAACCTAAAATCTAAAACTAACCCCAAGTCTAAACCTAACCCCAAATCTAAACCTAAAATCTAAACCTAACCCCAAATCTAAACCTAAAATCTAAACCTAACCCCAAATCTAAACCTAACCCCAAATCTAGACCTAAAATCTAAACCTAACACCAAATCAAACCTAACCCCAAATCTAAACCTAAAATCTAAACCTAACCCCAAATTTAAACCTAAAATCTAAACCTAACCCCAAATCTAAACCTAACCCCAAATCTAAACCTAAAATCTAAACCTAACCCCAAATCTAAACCTAAAATCTAAACCTAACCCCAAATCTAAACCTAACCCCAAATCTAAACCTAAAATCTAAACCTAACCCCAAATCTAAACCTAACCCCAAATCTAAACCTAAAATCTAAACCTAACCCCAAATCTAAACCTACAATCTAAACCTAACCCCAAATCTAAACCAAAAATCTAAACCTAACCCCAAATCTAAACCTAACCACAAATCTAAACCTAAAATCTAAACCTAACCCCAAATCTAAACCTAAAATCTAAACCTAACCCCAAATCTAAACCTAAAATCTAAACCTAACCCCAAATCTAAACCCCAAATCTAAACCTAAAATCTAAACCTAACCCCAAATCTAAACCTAAAATCTAAACCTAACCCCAAATCTAAACCTAAAATCTAAACCTAACCCGAAATCTGAAACTAAAATCTAAACCTAACCCCAAATCTAAACCTAAAATCTAAACCTAACCCCAAATCTAAACCTAACCCCAAATCTAAACCTTAAATCTAAACCTAACCCCAAATCTAAACCTAACCCCAAATCTAAACCTAAAATCTAAACCTAACCCCAAATCTAAACCTAAAATCTAAACCTAACCCCAAGTCTAAACCTAACCCCAAATCTAAACCTAAAATCTAATCCTAACCCCAAATCTAAACCTGAAATCTAAACCTAACCCCAAATCTAAACCTAACCCCAAATCTAAACCTAAAATCTAAACCTAACCCCAAATCTAAACCTAGCCCCAAATCTAAACCTAAAATCTAAACCTAACCCCAAATCTAAACCTAACCCCAAATCTAAACCTAAAATCTAAACCTAACACCAAATCTAAACCTAAAATCTAAACCTAACCCCAAATCTAAACCCCAAATCTAAACCTAACCCCAAATCTAAACCCCAAATCTAACCCCAAATCTAAACCTAACCCCAAATCTAAACCTAAAATCTAAACCTAACCCCAAATCTAAACCTAACCCCAAATCTAAACCTAAAATCTAAACCTAACCCCAAATCTAAACCTAAAATCAAAAACCTAACCCCAAATCTAAACCTAAAATCTAAACCTAACCCCAAATCTAAACCTAGCCCCAAATCTAAACCTAAAATCTAAACCTAACCCCAAATCTAAACCCCAAATGTAAACCTTACCCCAAATCTAAACCTAAAATCTAAACCTAACCCCAAATCTAAACCTAACCCCAAATCTAAACCTAAAATCTAAACCTAACCCCAAATCTAAACCTAACCCCAAATCTAAACCTAAAATCTAAACCTAACCCCAAATCTAAACCTAACCCCAAATCTAAACCTAAAATCTAAACCTAACCCCAAATCTAAACCTAACCCCAAATCTAAACCTTAAACCTAAACCTAACACCAAATCAAACCTAACCCCAAATCTAAACCTAAAATCTAAACCTAACCCCAAATCTAAACCTAAAATCTAAACCTAACCCCAAATCTAAACCTAACCCCAAATCTAAACCTAAAATCTAAACCTAACCCCAAATCTAAACCTAACCCCAAATCTAAACCTAAAATCTAAACCTAACCCCAAATCTAAACCTAACCCCAAATCTAAACCTAACCCCAAATCTAAACCTAAAATCTAAATCTAAACCTAAAATCTAAACCTAACCCCAAATCTAAACCTAAAATCTAAACCTAACCCCAAATCTAAACCTAACCCCAAATCTAAACCTAAAATCTAAACCTAACCCCAAATCTAAACCTAACCCCAAATCTAAACCTAACCCCAAATCTAAACCTAAAATCTAAACCTAACCCCAAATCTAAACCTAAAATCAAAAACCTAACCCCAAATCTAAACCTAAAATCTAAACCTAACCCCAAATCTAAACCTAGCCCCAAATCTAAACCTAAAATCTAAACCTAACCCCAAATCTAAACCCCAAATGTAAACCTTACCCCAAATCTAAACCTAAAATCTAAACCTAACCCCAAATCTAAACCTAACCCCAAATCTAAACCTAAAATCTAAACCTAACCCCAAATCTAAACCTAAAATCTAAACCTAACCCCAAATCTAAACCTAGTCCCAAATCTAAACCTAAAATCTAAACCTAACCCCAAATCTAAACCCCAAATATAAACCTAAGCCCAAATCTAAACCTAAAATCTAAACCTAACCCCAAATCTAAACCTGAAATCTAAACCTAACCCCAAATCTAAACCAAAAATCTAAACCTAACCCCAAATCTAAACCAAAAATTTAAACCTAACCCCAAATCTAAACCTAACTCCAAATCTAACCCTAAATCTAAACCTAACCCCAAATCTAAACCTAAAATCAAAATCCTAACCCCAAATCTAAACCTAAAATCTAAACCTAACCCCAAATCTAAACCTAACCCCAAATCTAAACATAAAATCTAAACCTAACCCCAAATCTAAACCTAAAATCTAAACCTAACCCCAAATCTAAACCCCAAATCTAAACCTAACCCCAAATCTAAACCCCAAATCTAAACCTAAAATCTAAACCTAACCCCAAATCTAAACCTAAAATCTAAACCTAACCCCAAATCTGAACCTAAAATCTAAACCTAACCCCAAATCTAAACCTAACCCCAAATATAAACCTAACCCCAAATCTAAACCTAAAACCTAAACCTAACCCCAAATCTAAACCTAAAATCTAAACCTAACCCCAAATCTAAACCTAAAATCTAAACCTAACCCCAAATCTAAACCTAAAATCTAAACCTAACCCCAAATCTAAACCTAACCCCAAATCTAAACCTAAAATCTAAACCTAACCCCAAATCTAAACCTAAAATATAAACCTAATCCCAAATCTAAACCTAACCCCAAATCTAAACCTAAAATCTAAACCTAACCCCAAATCTAAACCTAACCCCAAATCTAAACCTAAAATCTAAACCTAACCCCAAATGTAAACCTTACCCCAAATATAAACCTAAAATCTAAACCTAACCCCAAATCTAAACCTAAAATCTAAACCTAACCCCAAATCTAAACCTAAAATCTAAACCTAAAATCTAAACCTAACCCCAAATCTAAACCTAAAATCTAAACCTAACCCCAAATCTAAACCTAAAATCTAAACCTAACCCCAAATCTAAACCTAAAATCTAAACCTAACCCCAAATCTAAACCTAAAATCTAAACCTAAAATCTAAACCTAACCCCAAATCTAAACCTAAAATCTAAACCTAACCCCAAATCTAAACCTAACCCCAAATCTAAACCTAAAATCTAAACCTAACCCCAAATCTAAACGTAACCCCAAATCTAAACCTAAAATCTAAACCTAGCCCCAAATCTAAACCTAAAATCTAAACCTAACCCCAAATCTAAACCTAAAATCTAAACCTAACCCCAAATCTAAACCTAACCCCAAATCTAAACCTAAAATCTAAACCTAACCCCAAATCTAAACCTAAAATATAAACCTAATCCCAAATCTAAACCTAACCCCAAATCTAAACCTAAAATCTAAACCTAACCCCAAATCTAAACCTAACCCCAAATCTAAAACTAAAATCTAAACCTAACCCCAAATGTAAACCTTACCCCAAATATAAACCTAAAATCTAAACCTAACCCCAAATCTAAACCTAAAATCTAAACCTAACCCCAAATCTAAACCTAAAATCTAAACCTAAAATCTAAACCTAACCCCAAATCTAAACCTAAAATCTAAACCTAACCCCAAATCTAAACCTAACCCCAAATCTAAACCTAAAATCTAAACCTAACCCCAAATCTAAACCTAAAATCTAAACCTAACCCCAAATCTAAACCTAACCCCAAATCTAAACCTAAAATCTAAACCTAACCCCAAATCTAAACCTAAAATCTAAACCTAACCCCAAATCTAAACCTAAAATCTAAACCTAAAATCTAAACCTAACCCCAAATCTAAACCTAAAATCTAAACCTAACCCCAAATCTAAACCTAACCCCAAATCTGAACCTAAAATCTAAACCTAACCCCAAATCTAAACCTAAAATCTAAACCTAACCCCAAATCTAAACCTAACCCCAAATGTAAACCTAAAATCTAAACCTAACCCCAAATTTAAACCTAAAATCTAAACCTAACCCCAAATCTAAAACTAAAATCTAAACCTAACCCCAAATCTAAACCTAACCCCAAATCTAAACCTAACCCCAAATCTAACCCTAAAATCTAAACCTAACGCCAAATCTAAACCTAAAATCTAAACCTAACCCCAAATCTAAACCTAAAATCTAAAACTAACCCCAAGTCTAAACCTAACCCCAAATCTAAACCTAAAATCTAAACCTAACCCCAAATCTAAACCTAAAATCTAAACCTAACCCCAAATCTAAACCTAACCCCAAATCTAGACCTAAAATCTAAACCTAACACCAAATCAAACCTAACCCCAAATCTAAACCTAAAATCTAAACCTAACCCCAAATCTAAACCAAAAATCTAAACCTAACCCCAAATCTAAACCAAAAATTTAAACCTAACCCCAAATCTAAACCTAACTCCAAATCTAACCCTAAATCTAAACCTAACCCCAAATCTAAACCTAAAATCAAAATCCTAACCCCAAATCTAAACCTAAAATCTAAACCTAACCCCAAATCTAAACCTAACCCCAAATCTAAACCTAAAATCTAAACCTAACCCCAAATCTAAACCTAAAATCTAAACCTAACCCCAAATCTAAACCCCAAATCTAAACCTAACCCCAAATCTAAACCCCAAATCTAAACCTAAAATCTAAACCTAACCCCAAATCTAAACCTAAAATCTAAACCTAACCCCAAATCTGAACCTAAAATCTGAACATACCCGAAATCTGAACCTAAAACCTAAACCTCACCCCAAATCTAAACCTAACCCCAAATCTAAACCTAACCCCAAATCTAAACCTAAAACCTAAACCTAACCCCAAATCTAAACCTAAAATCTAAACCTAACCCCAAATCTAAACCTAACCCCAAATCTAAACCTAAAATCTAAACCTAACCCCAAATCTAAACCTAAAATATAAACCTAATCCCAAATCTAAACCTAACCCCAAATCTAAACCTAAAATCTAAACCTAACCCCAAATCTAAACCTAACCCCAAATCTAAACCTAAAATCTAAACCTAACCCCAAATGTAAACCTTACCCCAAATATAAACCTAAAATCTAAACCTAACCCCAAATCTAAACCTAAAATCTAAACCTAACCCCAAATCTAAACCTAAAATCTAAACCTAAAATCTAAACCTAACCCCAAATCTAAACCTAAAATCTAAACCTAACCCCAAATCTAAACCTAACCCCAAATCTAAACCTAAAATCTAAACCTAACCCCAAATCTAAACGTAACCCCAAATCTAAACCTAAAATCTAAACCTAGCCCCAAATCTAAACCTAAAATCTAAACCTAACCCCAAATCTAAACCTAAAATCTAAACCTAACCCCAAATCTAAACCTAACCCCAAATCTAAACCTAAAATCTAAACCTAACCCCAAATCTAAACCTAAAATATAAACCTAATCCCAAATCTAAACCTAACCCCAAATCTAAACCTAAAATCTAAACCTAACCCCAAATCTAAACCTAACCCCAAATCTAAAACTAAAATCTAAACCTAACCCCAAATGTAAACCTTACCCCAAATATAAACCTAAAATCTAAACCTAACCCCAAATCTAAACCTAAAATCTAAACCTAACCCCAAATCTAAACCTAAAATCTAAACCTAAAATCTAAACCTAACCCCAAATCTAAACCTAAAATCTAAACCTAACCCCAAATCTAAACCTAACCCCAAATCTAAACCTAAAATCTAAACCTAACCCCAAATCTAAACCTAAAATCTAAACCTAACCCCAAATCTAAACCTAACCCCAAATCTAAACCTAAAATCTAAACCTAACCCCAAATCTAAACCTAAAATCTAAACCTAACCCCAAATCTAAACCTAAAATCTAAACCTAAAATCTAAACCTAACCCCAAATCTAAACCTAAAATCTAAACCTAACCCCAAATCTAAACCTAACCCCAAATCTGAACCTAAAATCTAAACCTAACCCCAAATCTAAACCTAAAATCTAAACCTAACCCCAAATCTAAACCTAACCCCAAATGTAAACCTAAAATCTAAACCTAACCCCAAATTTAAACCTAAAATCTAAACCTAACCCCAAATCTAAAACTAAAATCTAAACCTAACCCCAAATCTAAACCTAACCCCAAATCTAAACCTAACCCCAAATCTAACCCTAAAATCTAAACCTAACGCCAAATCTAAACCTAAAATCTAAACCTAACCCCAAATCTAAACCTAAAATCTAAAACTAACCCCAAGTCTAAACCTAACCCCAAATCTAAACCTAAAATCTAAACCTAACCCCAAATCTAAACCTAAAATCTAAACCTAACCCCAAATCTAAACCTAACCCCAAATCTAGACCTAAAATCTAAACCTAACACCAAATCAAACCTAACCCCAAATCTAAACCTAAAATCTAAACCTAACCCCAAATCTAAACCAAAAATCTAAACCTAACCCCAAATCTAAACCAAAAATTTAAACCTAACCCCAAATCTAAACCTAACTCCAAATCTAACCCTAAATCTAAACCTAACCCCAAATCTAAACCTAAAATCAAAATCCTAACCCCAAATCTAAACCTAAAATCTAAACCTAACCCCAAATCTAAACCTAACCCCAAATCTAAACCTAAAATCTAAACCTAACCCCAAATCTAAACCTAAAATCTAAACCTAACCCCAAATCTAAACCCCAAATCTAAACCTAACCCCAAATCTAAACCCCAAATCTAAACCTAAAATCTAAACCTAACCCCAAATCTAAACCTAAAATCTAAACCTAACCCCAAATCTGAACCTAAAATCTGAACATACCCGAAATCTGAACCTAAAACCTAAACCTCACCCCAAATCTAAACCTAACCCCAAATCTAAACCTAACCCCAAATCTAAACCTAAAACCTAAACCTAACCCCAAATCTAAACCTAAAATCTAAACCTAACCCCAAATCTAAACCTAACCCCAAATCTAAACCTAAAATCTAAACCTAACCCCAAATCTAAACCTAAAATATAAACCTAATCCCAAATCTAAACCTAACCCCAAATCTAAACCTAAAATCTAAACCTAACCCCAAATCTAAACCTAACCCCAAATCTAAACCTAAAATCTAAACCTAACCCCAAATGTAAACCTTACCCCAAATATAAACCTAAAATCTAAACCTAACCCCAAATCTAAACCTAAAATCTAAACCTAACCCCAAATCTAAACCTAAAATCTAAACCTAAAATCTAAACCTAACCCCAAATCTAAACCTAAAATCTAAACCTAACCCCAAATCTAAACCTAAAATCTAAACCTAACCCCAAATCTAAACCAAAAATCTAAACCTAACCCCAAATCTAAAACTAAAATCTAAACCTAAAATCTAAACCTAACCCCAAATCTAAACCTAAAATCTAAACCTAACCCCAAGTCTAAACCTAACCCCAAATCTAAACCTAAAATCTAAACCTAACCCCAAATCTAAACGTAACCCCAAATCTAAACCTAAAATCTAAACCTAGCCCCAAATCTAAACCTAAAATCTAAACCTAACCCCAAATCTAAACCTAAAATCTAAACCTAACCCCAAATCTAAACCTAAAATCTAAACCTAACCCCAAATCTAAACCTAACCCCAAATCTAAACCTAAAATCTAAACCTAACCCCAAATCTAAACCTAAAATATAAACCTAATCCCAAATCTAAACCTAACCCCAAATCTAAACCTAAAATCTAAACCTAACCCCAAATCTAAACCTAACCCCAAATCTAAAACTAAAATCTAAACCTAACCCCAAATGTAAACCTTACCCCAAATATAAACCTAAAATCTAAACCTAACCCCAAATCTAAACCTAAAATCTAAACCTAACCCCAAATCTAAACCTAAAATCTAAACCTAACCCCAAATCTAAACCTAAAATCTAAACCTAACCCCAAATCTAAACCTAACCCCAAATCTAAACCTAAAATCTAAACCTAACCCCAAATCTAAACCTAAAATCTAAACCTAACCCCAAATCTAAACCTAACCCCAAATCTAAACCTAAAATCTAAACCTAACCCCAAATCTAAACCTAAAATCTAAACCTAACCCCAAATCTAAACCTAAAATCTAAACCTAAAATCTAAACCTAACCCCAAATCTAAACCTAAAATCTAAACCTAACCCCAAATCTAAACCTAACCCCAAATCTGAACCTAAAATCTAAACCTAACCCCCAAATCTAAACCTAAAATCTAAACCTAACCCCAAATCTAAACCTAACCCCAAATGTAAACCTAAAATCTAAACCTAACCCCAAATTTAAACCTAAAATCTAAACCTAACCCCAAATCTAAAACTAAAATCTAAACCTAACCCCAAATCTAAACCTAACCCCAAATCTAAACCTAACCCCAAATCTAACCCTAAAATCTAAACCTAACCCCAAATCTAAACCTAAAATCTAAACCTAACCCCAAATCTAAACCTAACCCCAAATCTAGACCTAAAATCTAAACCTAACACCAAATCAAACCTAACCCCAAATCTAAACCTAAAATCTAAACCTAACCCCAAATTTAAACCTAAAATCTAAACCTAACCCCAAATCTAAACCTAACCCCAAATCTAAACCTAAAATCTAAACCTAACCCCAAATCTAAACCTAAAATCTAAACCTAACCCCAAATCTAAACCTACAATCTAAACCTAACCCCAAATCTAAACCAAAAATCTAAACCTAACCCCAAATCTAAACCTAACCACAAATCTAAACCTAAAATCTAAACCTAACCCCAAATCTAAACCTAAAATCTAAACCTAACCCCAAATCTAAACCTAAAATCTAAACCTAACCCCAAATCTAAACCTAAAATCTAAACCTAAAATCTAAACCTAACCCCAAATCTAAACCTAAAATCTAAACCTAACCCCAAATCTAAACCTAAAATCTAAACCTAACCCCAAATCTAAACCAAAAATCTAAACCTAACCCCAAATCTAAACCTAAAATCTAAACCTAAAATCTAAACCTAACCCCAAATCTAAACCTAAAATCTAAACCTAACCCCAAGTCTAAACCTAACCCCAAATCTAAACCTAAAATCTAAACCTAACCCCAAATCTAAACCTAAAATCTAAACCTAACCCCAAATCTAAACCTAACCCCAAATCTAGACCTAAAATCTAAACCTAACACCAAATCAAACCTAACCCCAAATCTAAACCTAAAATCTAAACCTAACCCCAAATTTAAACCTAAAATCTAAACCTAACCCCAAATCTAAACCTAACCCCAAATCTAAACCTAAAATCTAAACCTAACCCCAAATCTAAACCTAAAATCTAAACCTAACCCCAAATCTAAACCTACAATCTAAACCTAACCCCAAATCTAAACCAAAAATCTAAACCTAACCCCAAATCTAAACCTAACCACAAATCTAAACCTAAAATCTAAACCTAACCCCAAATCTAAACCTAAAATCTAAACCTAACCCCAAATCTAAACCTAAAATCTAAACCTAACCCCAAATCTAAACCTAAAATCTAAACCTAAAATCTAAACCTAACCCCAAATCTAAACCTAAAATCTAAACCTAACCCCAAATCTAAACCTAAAATCTAAACCTAACCCCAAATCTAAACCAAAAATCTAAACCTAACCCCAAATCTAAACCTAAAATCTAAACCTAAAATCTAAACCTAACCCCAAATCTAAACCTAAAATCTAAACCTAACCCCAAATCTAAACCTAACCCCAAATCTAAACCTAAAATCTAAACCTAACCCCAAATCTAAACGTAACCCCAAATCTAAACCTAAAATCTAAACCTAGCCCCAAATCTAAACCTAAAATCTAAACCTAACCCCAAATCTAAACCTAAAATCTAAACCTAACCCCAAATCTAAACCTAACCCCAAATCTAAACCTAAAATCTAAACCTAACCCCAAATCTAAACCTAAAATATAAACCTAATCCCAAATCTAAACCTAACCCCAAATCTAAACCTAAAATCTAAACCTAACCCCAAATCTAAACCTAACCCCAAATCTAAAACTAAAATCTAAACCTAACCCCAAATGTAAACCTTACCCCAAATATAAACCTAAAATCTAAACCTAACCCCAAATCTAAACCTAAAATCTAAACCTAACCCCAAATCTAAACCTAAAATCTAAACCTAAAATCTAAACCTAACCCCAAATCTAAACCTAAAATCTAAACCTAACCCCAAATCTAAACCTAACCCCAAATCTAAACCTAAAATCTAAACCTAACCCCAAATCTAAACCTAAAATCTAAACCTAACCCCAAATCTAAACCTAACCCCAAATCTAAACCTAAAATCTAAACCTAACCCCAAATCTAAACCTAAAATCTAAACCTAACCCCAAATCTAAACCTAAAATCTAAACCTAAAATCTAAACCTAACCCCAAATCTAAACCTAAAATCTAAACCTAACCCCAAATCTAAACCTAACCCCAAATCTGAACCTAAAATCTAAACCTAACCCCAAATCTAAACCTAAAATCTAAACCTAACCCCAAATCTAAACCTAACCCCAAATCTAGACCTAAAATCTAAACCTAACACCAAATCAAACCTAACCCCAAATCTAAACCTAAAATCTAAACCTAACCCCAAATTTAAACCTAAAATCTAAACCTAACCCCAAATCTAAACCTAACCCCAAATCTAAACCTAAAATCTAAACCTAACCCCAAATCTAAACCTAAAATCTAAACCTAACCCCAAATCTAAACCTAACCCCAAATCTAAACCTAAAATCTAAACCTAACCCCAAATCTAAACCTAACCCCAAATCTAAACCTAAAATCTAAACCTAACCCCAAATCTAAACCTACAATCTAAACCTAACCCCAAATCTAAACCAAAAATCTAAACCTAACCCCAAATCTAAACCTAACCACAAATCTAAACCTAAAATCTAAACCTAACCCCAAATCTAAACCTAAAATCTAAACCTAACCCCAAATCTAAACCTAAAATCTAAACCTAACCCCAAATCTAAACCCCAAATCTAAACCTAAAATCTAAACCTAACCCCAAATCTAAACCTAAAATCTAAACCTAACCCCAAATCTAAACCTAAACTCTAAACCTAACCCGAAATCTGAAACTAAAATCTAAACCTAACCCCAAATCTAAACCTAAAATCTAAACCTAACCCCAAATCTAAACCTAACCCCAAATCTAAACCTTAAATCTAAACCTAACCCCAAATCTAAACCTAACCCCAAATCTAAACCTAAAATCTAAACCTAACCCCAAATCTAAACCTAAAATCTAAACCTAACCCCAAGTCTAAACCTAACCCCAAATCTAAACCTAAAATCTAAACCTAACCCCAAATCTAAACCTGAAATCTAAACCTAACCCCAAATCTAAACCTAACCCCAAATCTAAACCTAAAATCTAAACCTAACCCCAAATCTAAACCTAGCCCCAAATCTAAACCTAAAATCTAAACCTAACCCCAAATCTAAACCTAACCCCAAATCTAAACCTAAAATCTAAACCTAACACCAAATCTAAACCTAAAATCTAAACCTAACCCCAAATCTAAACCCCAAATCTAAACCTAACCCCAAATCTAAACCCCAAATCTGAACCTAAAATCTAAACCTAACCCCAAATCTAAACCTAAAATCTAAACCTAACCCCAAATCTAAACCTAACCCCAAATCTAAACCTAAAACCTAAACCTAACCCCAAATCTAAACCTAAAATCTAAACCTAACCCCAAATCTAAACCTAACCCCAAATCTAAACCTAAAATCTAAACCTAACCCCAAATCTAAACCTAAAATATAAACCTAATCCCAAATCTAAACCTAACCCCAAATCTAAACCTAAAATCTAAACCTAACCCCAAATCTAAACCTAACCCCAAATCTAAACCTAAAATCTAAACCTAACCCCAAATCTAAACCTAAAATCTAAACCTAACCCCAAATCTAAACCAAAAATCTAAACCTAACCCCAAATCTAAACCTAAAATCTAAACCTAAAATCTAAACCTAACCCCAAATCTAAACCTAAAATCTAAACCTAACCCCAAATCTAAACCTAACCCCAAATCTAAACCTAAAATCTAAACCTAACCCCAAATCTAAACGTAACCCCAAATCTAAACCTACAATCTAAACCTAGCCCCAAATCTAAACCTAAAATCTAAACCTAACCCCAAATCTAAACCTAAAATCTAAACCTAACCCCAAATCTAAACCTAAAATCTAAACCTAACCCCAAATGTAAACCTTACCCCAAATCTAAACCTAAAATCTAAACCTAACCCCAAATCTAAACCTAAAATCTAAACCTAACCCCAAATCTAAACCTAAAATCTAAACCTAAAATCTAAACCTAACCCCAAATCTAAACCTAAAATCTAAACCTAACCCCAAATCTAAACCTAACCCCAAATCTAAACCTAAAATCTAAACCTAACCCCAAATCTAAACCTAAAATCTAAACCTAACCCCAAATCTAAACCTAACCCCAAATCTAAACCTAAAATCTAAACCTAACCCCAAATCTAAACCTAAAATCTAAACCTAACCCCAAATCTAAACCTAAAATCTAAACCTAAAATCTAAACCTAACCCCAAATCTAAACCTAAAATTTAAACCTAACCCCAAATCTAAACCTAACCCCAAATCTGAACCTAAAATCTAAACCTAACCCCCAAATCTAAACCTAAAATCTAAACCTAACCCCAAATCTAAACCTAACCCCAAATGTAAACCTAAAATCTAAACCTAACCCCAAATTTAAACCTAAAATCTAAACCTAACCCCAAATCTAAAACTAAAATCTAAACCTAACCCCAAATCTAAACCTAACCCCAAATGTAAACCTAAAATCTAAACCTAACCCCAAATCTAACCCTAAAATCTAAACCTAACCCCAAATCTAAACCTAAAATCTAAACCTAACCCCAAATCTAAACCTAAAATCTAAAACTAACCCCAAGTCTAAACCTAACCCCAAATCTAAACCTAAAATCTAAACCTAACCCCAAATCTAAACCTAAAATCTAAACCTAACCCCAAATCTAAACCTAACCCCAAATCTAGACCTAAAATCTAAACCTAACACCAAATCAAACCTAACCCCAAATCTAAACCTAAAATCTAAACCTAACCCCAAATTTAAACCTAAAATCTAAACCTAACCCCAAATCTAAACCTAACCCCAAATCTAAACCTAAAATCTAAACCTAACCCCAAATCTAAACCTAAAATCTAAACCTAACCCCAAATCTAAACCTAACCCCAAATCTAAACCTAAAATCTAAACCTAACCCCAAATCTAAACCTAACCCCAAATCTAAACCTAAAATCTAAACCTAACCCCAAATCTAAACCTACAATCTAAACCTAACCCCAAATCTAAACCAAAAATCTAAACCTAACCCCAAATCTAAACCTAACCACAAATCTAAACCTAAAATCTAAACCTAACCCCAAATCTAAACCTAAAATCTAAACCTAACCCCAAATCTAAACCTAAAATCTAAACCTAACCCCAAATCTAAACCTAAAATCTAAACCTAAAATCTAAACCTAACCCCAAATCTAAACCTAAAATCTAAACCTAACCCCAAATCTAAACCTAAAATCTAAACCTAACCCCAAATCTAAACCAAAAATCTAAACCTAACCCCAAATCTAAACCTAAAATCTAAACCTAAAATCTAAACCTAACCCCAAATCTAAACCTAAAATCTAAACCTAACCCCAAATCTAAACCTAACCCCAAATCTAAACCTAAAATCTAAACCTAACCCCAAATCTAAACGTAACCCCAAATCTAAACCTAAAATCTAAACCTAGCCCCAAATCTAAACCTAAAATCTAAACCTAACCCCAAATCTAAACCTAAAATCTAAACCTAACCCCAAATCTAAACCTAAAATCTAAACCTAACCCCAAATCTAAACCTAACCCCAAATCTAAACCTAAAATCTAAACCTAACCCCAAATCTAAACCTAAAATATAAACCTAATCCCAAATCTAAACCTAACCCCAAATCTAAACCTAAAATCTAAACCTAACCCCAAATCTAAACCTAACCCCAAATCTAAAACTAAAATCTAAACCTAACCCCAAATGTAAACCGTACCCCAAATATAAACCTAAAATCTAAACCTAACCCCAAATCTAAACCTAAAATCTAAACCTAACCCCAAATCTAAACCTAAAATCTAAACCTAACCCCAAATCTAAACCTAACCCCAAATCTAAACCTAAAATCTAAACCTAACCCCAAATCTAAACCTAACCCCAAATCTAAACCTAAAATCTAAACCTAACCCCAAATCTAAACCTAAAATCTAAACCTAACCCCAAATCTAAACCTAACCCCAAATCTAAACCTAAAATCTAAACCTAACCCCAAATCTAAACCTAAAATCTAAACCTAAAATCTAAACCTAACCCCAAATCTAAACCTAAAATCTAAACCTAACCCCAAATCTAAACCTAACCCCAAATCTGAACCTAAAATCTAAACCTAACCCCAAATCTAAACCTAAAATCTAAACCTAACCCCAAATCTAAACCTAACCCCAAATGTAAACCTAAAATCTAAACCTAACCCCAAATTTAAACCTAAAATCTAAACCTAACCCCAAATCTAAAACTAAAATCTAAACCTAACCCCAAATCTAAACCTAACCCCAAATCTAAACCTAACCCCAAATCTATACCCTAAAATCTAAACCTAACCCCAAATCTAAACCTAAAATCTAAACCTAACCCCAAATCTAAACCTAAAATCTAAAACTAACCCCAAGTCTAAACCTAACCCCAAATCTAAACCTAAAATCTAAACCTAACCCCAAATCTAAACCTAAAATCTAAACCTAACCCCAAATCTAAACCTAACCCCAAATCTAGACCTAAAATCTAAACCTAACACCAAATCAAACCTAACCCCAAATCTAAACCTAAAATCTAAACCTAACCCCAAATTTAAACCTAAAATCTAAACCTAACCCCAAATCTAAACCTAACCCCAAATCTAAACCTAAAATCTAAACCTAACCCCAAATCTAAACCTAAAATCTAAACCTAACCCCAAATCTAAACCTAACCCCAAATCTAAACCTAAAATCTAAACCTAACCCCAAATCTAAACCTAACCCCAAATCTAAACCTAAAATCTAAACCTAACCCCAAATCTAAACCTACAATCTAAACCTAACCCCAAATCTAAACCAAAAATCTAAACCTAACCCCAAATCTAAACCTAACCACAAATCTAAACCTAAAATCTAAACCTAACCCCAAATCTAAACCTAAAATCTAAACCTAACCCCAAATCTAAACCTAAAATCTAAACCTAACCCCAAATCTAAACCCCAAATCTAAACCTAAAATCTAAACCTAACCCCAAATCTAAACCTAAAATCTAAACCTAACCCCAAATCTAAACCTAAACTCTAAACCTAACCCGAAATCTGAAACTAAAATCTAAACCTAACCCCAAATCTAAACCTAAAATCTAAACCTAACCCCAAATCTAAACCTAACCCCAAATCTAAACCTTAAATCTAAACCTAACCCCAAATCTAAACCTAACCCCAAATCTAAACCTAAAATCTAAACCTAACCCCAAATCTAAACCTAAAATCTAAACCTAACCCCAAGTCTAAACCTAACCCCAAATCTAAACCTAAAATCTAAACCTAACCCCAAATCTAAACCTGAAATCTAAACCTAACCCCAAATCTAAACCTAACCCCAAATCTAAACCTAAAATCTAAACCTAACCCCAAATCTAAACCTAGCCCCAAATCTAAACCTAAAATCTAAACCTAACCCCAAATCTAAACCTAACCCCAAATCTAAACCTAAAATCTAAACCTAACACCAAATCTAAACCTAAAATCTAAACCTAACCCCAAATCTAAACCCCAAATCTAAACCTAACCCCAATTCTAAACCCCAAATCTGAACCTAAAATCTAAACCTAACCCCAAATCTAAACCTAAAATCTAAACCTAACCCCAAATCTAAACCTAACCCCAAATCTAAACCTAAAATCTAAACCTAACCCCAAATCTAAACCTAAAATCAAAAACCTAACCCCAAATCTAAACCTAAAATCTAAACCTAACCCCAAATCTAAACCTAGCCCCAAATCTAAACCTAAAATCTAAACCTAACCCCAAATCTAAACCCCAAATGTAAACCTTACCCCAAATCTAAACCTAAAATCTAAACCTAACCCCAAATCTAAACCTAACCCCAAATCTAAACCTAAAATCTAAACCTAACCCCAAATCTAAACCTAGTCCCAAATCTAAACCTAAAATCTAAACCTAACCCCAAATCTAAACCCCAAATATAAACCTAAGCCCAAATCTAAACCTAAAATCTAAACCTAACCCCAAATCTAAACCTAACCCCAAATCTAAACCTGAAATCTAAACCTAACCCCAAATCTAAACCTAAAATCTAAACCTAACCCCAAATCTAAACCAAAAATTTAAACCTAACCCCAAATCTAAACCTAACTCCAAATCTAACCCTAAATCTAAACCTAACCCCAAATCTAAACCTAAAATCAAAATCCTAACCCCAAATCTAAACCTAAAATCTAAACCTAACCCCAAATCTAAACCTAACCCCAAATCTAAACCTAAAATCTAAACCTAACCCCAAATCTAAACCTAAAATCTAAACCTAACCCCAAATCTAAACCCCAAATCTAAACCTAACCCCAAATCTAAACCCCAAATCTAAACCTAAAATCTAAACCTAACCCCAAATCTAAACCTAAAATCTAAACCTAACCCCAAATCTGAACCTAAAATCTGAACATACCCGAAATCTGAACCTAAAACCTAAACCTAACCCCAAATCTAAACCTAACCCCAAATCTAAACCTAACCCCAAATCTAACCCTAAAATCTAAACCTAACCCCAAATCTAAACCTAAAATCTAAACCTAACCCCAAATCTAAACCTAAAATCTAAACCTAACCCCAAATCTAAACCTAAGCCCAAATCTAAACCTAAAATCTAAACCTAACCCCAAATCTAAACCTAACCCCAAATCTAAACCTAAAATCTAAACCGAACCCCAAATCTAAACCTAACCCCAAATCTAGACCTAAAATCTAAACCTAACACCAAATCAAACCTAACCCCAAATCTAAACCTAAAATCTAAACCTAACCCCAAATTTAAACCTAAAATCTAAACCTAACCCCAAATCTAAACCTAACCCCAAATCTAAACCTAAAATCTAAACCTAACCCCAAATCTAAACCTAAAATCTAAACCTAACCCCAAATCTAAACCTAACCCCAAATCTAAACCTAAAATCTAAACCTAACCCCAAATCTAAACCTAACCCCAAATCTAAACCTAAAATCTAAACCTAACCCCAAATCTAAACCTACAATCTAAACCTAACCCCAAATCTAAACCAAAAATCTAAACCTAACCCCAAATCTAAACCTAACCACAAATCTAAACCTAAAATCTAAACCTAACCCCAAATCTAAACCTAAAATCTAAACCTAACCCCAAATCTAAAACTAAAATCTAAACCTAACCCCAAATCCAAACCCCAAATCTAAACCTAAAATCTAAACCTAACCCCAAATCTAAACCTAAAATCTAAACCTAACCCCAAATCTAAACCTAAAATCTAAACCTAACCCGAAATCTGAAACTAAAATCTAAACCTAACCCCAAATCTAAACCTAAAATCTAAACCTAACCCCAAATCTAAACCTAACCCCAAATCTAAACCTTAAATCTAAACCTAACCCCAAATCTAAACCTAACCCCAAATCTAAACCTAAAATCTAAACCTAACCCCAAATCTAAACCTAAAATCTAAACCTAACCCCAAGTCTAAACCTAACCCCAAATCTAAACCTAAAATCTAAACCTAACCCCAAATCTAAACCTGAAATCTAAACCTAACCCCAAATCTAAACCTAACCCCAAATCTAAACCTAAAATCTAAACCTAACCCCAAATCTAAACCTAGCCCCAAATCTAAACCTAAAATCTAAACCTAACCCCAAATCTAAACCTAACCCCAAATCTAAACCTAAAATCTAAACCTAACACCAAATCTAAACCTAAAATCTAAACCTAACCCCAAATCTAAACCCCAAATCTAAACCTAACCCCAAATCTAAACCCCAAATCTAACCCCAAATCTAAACCTAACCCCAAATCTAAACCTAAAATCTAAACCTAACCCCAAATCTAAACCTAACCCCAAATCTAAACCTAAAATCTAAACCTAACCCCAAATCTAAACCTAAAATCAAAAACCTAACCCCAAATCTAAACCTAAAATCTAAACCTAACCCCAAATCTAAACCTAGCCCCAAATCTAAACCTAAAATCTAAACCTAACCCCAAATCTAAACCCCAAATGTAAACCTTACCCCAAATCTAAACCTAAAATCTAAACCTAACCCCAAATCTAAACCTAACCCCAAATCTAAACCTAAAATCTAAACCTAACCCCAAATCTAAACCTAAAATCTAAACCTAACCCCAAATCTAAACCTAGTCCCAAATCTAAACCTAAAATCTAAACCTAACCCCAAATCTAAACCCCAAATATAAACCTAAGCCCAAATCTAAACCTAAAATCTAAACCTAAACCCAAATCTAAACCTAACCCCAAATCTAAACCTGAAATCTAAACCTAACCCCAAATCTAAACCTAAAATCTAAACCTAACCCCAAATCTAAACCAAAAATTTAAACCTAACCCCAAATCTAAACCTAACTCCAAATCTAACCCTAAATCTAAACCTAACCCCAAATCTAAACCTAAAATCAAAATCCTAACCCCAAATCTAAACCTAAAATCTAAACCTAACCCCAAATCTAAACCTAACCCCAAATCTAAACCTAAAATCTAAACCTAACCCCAAATCTAAACCTAAAATCTAAACCTAACCCCAAATCTAAACCCCAAATCTAAACCTAACCCCAAATCTAAACCCCAAATCTAAACCTAAAATCTAAACCTAACCCCAAATCTAAACCTAAAATCTAAACCTAACCCCAAATCTGAACCTAAAATCTGAACATACCCGGAATCTGAACCTAAAACCTAAACCTAACCCCAAATCTTAACCTAACCCCAAATCTAAACCTAACCCCAAATCTAAACCTAAAACCTAAACCTAACCCCAAATCTAAACCTAAAATCTAAACCTAACCCCAAATCTAAACCTAACCCCAAATCTAAACCTAAAATCTAAACCTAACCCCAAATCTAAACCTAAAATATAAACCTAATCCCAAATCTAAACCTAACCCCAAATCTAAACCTAAAATCTAAACCTAACCCCAAATCTAAACCTAACCCCAAATCTAAACCTAAAATCTAAACCTAACCCCAAATGTAAACCTTACCCCAAATATAAACCTAAAATCTAAACCTAACCCCAAATCTAAACCTAAAATCTAAACCTAACCCCAAATCTAAACCTAAAATCTAAACCTAAAATCTAAACCTAACCCCAAATCTAAACCTAAAATCTAAACCTAACCCCAAATCTAAACCTAAAATCTAAACCTAACCCCAAATCTAAACCTAAAATCTAAACCTAACCCCAAATCTAAACCTAAAATCTAAACCTAAAATCTAAACCTAACCCCAAATCTAAACCTAAAATCTAAACCTAACCCCAAATCTAAACCTAACCCCAAATCAAAACCTAAAATCTAAACCTAACCCCAAATCTAAACCTAACCCCAAATCTAAACCTAAAATCTAAACCTAGCCCCAAATCTAAACCTAAAATCTAAACCTAACCCCAAATCTAAACCTAAAATCTAAACCTAACCCCAAATCTAAACCTAAAATCTAAACCTAACCCCAAATCTAAACCTAACCCCAAATCTAAACCTAAAATCTAAACCTAACCCCAAATCTAAACCTAAAATATAAACCTAATCCCAAATCTAAACCTAACCCCAAATCTAAACCTAAAATCTAAACCTAACCCCAAATCTAAACCTAACCCCAAATCTAAAACTAAAATCTAAACCTAACCCCAAATGTAAACCTTACCCCAAATATAAACCTAAAATCTAAACCTAACCCCAAATCTAAACCTAAAATCTAAACCTAACCCCAAATCTAAACCTAAAATCTAAACCTAAAATCTAAACCTAACCCCAAATCTAAACCTAAAATCTAAACCTAACCCCAAATCTAAACCTAGCCCCAAATCTAAACCTAAAATCTAAACCTAACCCCAAATCTAAACCTAAAATCTAAACCTAACCCCAAATCTAAACCTAACCCCAAATCTAAACCTAAAATCTAAACCTAACCCCAAATCTAAACCTAAAATCTAAACCTAACCCCAAATCTAAACCTAAAATCTAAACCTAAAATCTAAACCTAACCCCAAATCTAAACCTAAAATCTAAACCTAACCCCAAATCTAAACCTAACCCCAAATCTGAACCTAAAATCTAAACCTAACCCCAAATCTAAACCTAAAATCTAAACCTAACCCCAAATCTAAACCTAACCCCAAATGTAAACCTAAAATCTAAACCTAACCCCAAATTTAAACCTAAAATCTAAACCTAACCCCAAATCTAAAACTAAAATCTAAACCTAACCCCAAATCTAAACCTAACCCCAAATCTAAACCTAACCCCAAATCTAACCCTAAAATCTAAACCTAACCCCAAATCTAAACCTAAAATCTAAACCTAACCCCAAATCTAAACCTAAAATCTAAAACTAACCCCAAGTCTAAACCTAACCCCAAATCTAAACCTAAAATCTAAACCTAACCCCAAATCTAAACCTAAAATCTAAACCTAACCCCAAATCTAAACCTAACCCCAAATCTAAACCTAAAATCTAAACCTAACCCCAAATCTAAACCTAGCCCCAAATATAAACCTAAAATCTATACCTAACCCCAAATCTAAACCTAAAATCTAAACCTAACCCCAAATCTAAACCTAACCCCAAATCTAAACCTAAAATCTAAACCTAACCCCAAATCTAAACCTAACCCTAAATCTAAACCTAAAATCTAAACCTAAAATCTAAACCTAACCCCAAATCTAAACCTAAAATCTAAACCGAACCCCAAATTTAAACCCCAAATCTAAACCTAACCCCAAATCTAAACCTAAAATCTAAACCTAACCCCAAATCTAAACCTAACCCCAAATCTAAACCTGAAATCTAAACCTAACCCCAAATCTAAACCTAAAATCTAAACCTAACCCCAAATCTAAACCTAACCCCAAATCTAAACCTAACCCCAAATCTAGACCTAAAATCTAAACCTAACACCAAATCAAACCTAACCCCAAATCTAAACCTAAAATCTAAACCTAACCCCAAATCTAAACCTAAAATCTAAACCTAACCCCAAATCTAAACCTAACCCCAAATTTAAACCTAAAATCTAAACCTAACCCCAAATCTAAACCTAAAATCTAAACCTAACCCCAAATCTAAACCTAACCCCAAATCTAAACCTAACCCCAAATCTAAACCTTAAATCTAAACCTAACCCCAAATCTAAACCTAAAATCTAAACCTAACCCCAAATCTAAACCTAAAATCTAAACCTAACCCCAAGTCTAAACCTAACCCCAAATCTAAACCTAAAATCTAAACCTAACCCCAAATCTAAACCTGAAATCTAAACCTAACCCCAAATCTAAACCTAACACCAAATCTAAACCTAAAATCTAAACCTAACCCCAAATCTAAACCTAGCCCCAAATCTAAACCTAAAATCTAAACCTAACCCCAAATCTAAACCTAACCCCAAATCTAAACCTAAAATCTAAACCTAACACCAAATCTAAACCTAAAATCTAAACCTAACCCCAAATCTAAACCGCAAATCTAAACCTAACCCCAAATCTAAACCCCAAATCTAAACCTAAAATCTAAACCTAACCCCAAATCTAAACCTAAAATCTAAACCTAACCCCAAATCTGAACCTAAAATCTAAACCTAACCCCAAATCTAAACCTAAAATCTAAACCTAACCCCAAATCTAAACCTAACCCCAAATCTAAACCTAAAATCTAAACCTAACCCCAAATCTAAACCCCAAATCTAAACCTAACCACAAATCTAAACCTAAAATCTAAACCTAACCCCAAATCTAAACCTAACTCCAAATCTAAACCTAAAATCTAAACCTAACCCCAAATCTAAACCTAAAATCTAAACCTAACCCCAAATCTAAACCTAACCCCAAATCTAAACCTAAAATCTAAACCTAACCCCAAATCTAAACCTAAAATCTAAATCTAAACCTAAAATCTAAACCTAACCCCAAATCTAAACCTAACCCCAAATCTAAACCTAAAATATAAACCTAACCCCAAATCGAAACCTAAAATCTAAACCTAACCCCAAATCTAAACCACAAATCTAAACCTAACCCCAAATCTAAACCCCAAATCTAAACCTAAAATCTAAACCTAACCCCAAATCTAAACCTAAAATCTAAACCTAACCCCAAATCTGAACCTAAAATCTAAACCTAACCCGAAATCTGAACCTAAAATCTAAACCTAACCCCAAATCTAAACCTAAAATCTAAACCTAACCCCAAATCTAAACCTAACCCCAAATCTAAACCTAAAATCTAAACCTAACCCCAAATCTAAACCCCAAATCTAAACCTAACCCCAAATCTAAACCTAAAATCTAAACCTAACCCCAAATCTAAACCTAACCCCAAATCTAAACCTAAAATCTAAACCTAACCCCAAATCTAAACCTTAAATCTAAACCTAACCCCAAATCTAAACTTAACCCCAAATCTTAACCTAAACTCTAAACCTATACCCAAATCTAAACCTAAAATCTAAACCTATCCCCAAATCTAAACCTAACCCCAAATCGAAACCTTAAACCTAAACCTAACACCAAATCAAACCTAACCCCAAATCTAAACCTTAAACCTAAACCTAACACCAAATCAAACCTAACCCCAAATCTAAACCTAAAATCTAAACCTAACCCCAAATCTAAACCTAAAATCTAAACCTAACCCCAAATCTAAACCTAACCCCAAATCTAAACCTAAAATCTAAACCTAACCCCAAATCTAAACCTAAAATCTAAACCTAACCCCAAATCTAAACCTAAAATCTAAACCTAACCCCAAATCTAAACCTAACCCCAAATCTAAACCTAAAATCTAAACCTAACCCCAAATCTAAACCTAACCCCAAATATAAACCTAAAATCTAAACCTAACCCCAAATCTAAACCTAAAATCTAAACCTAACCCCAAATCTAAACCTAAAATCTAAACCTAACCCCAAATCTAAACCTAACCCCAAATCTAAACCTAACCCCAAATCTAAACCTAAAATCTAAACCTAACCCCAAATCTAAACCTAACCCCAAATCTAAACCTAAAATCTAAACCTAACCCCAAATCTAAACCTAGCCCCAAATCTAAACCTAAAATCTAAACCTAACCCCAAATCTAAACCCCAAATATAAACCTAACCCCAAATCTAAAACTAAAATCTAAACCTAACCCCAAATCTAAACCTAACCCCAAATCTAAACCTGAAATCTAAACCTAACCCCAAATCTAAACCTAAAATCTAAACCTAACCCCAAATCTAAACCAAAAATTTAAACCTTACCCCAAATCTAAACCTAACTCCAAATCTAACCCTAAATCTAAACCTAACCCCAAATCTAAACCTAAAATCAAAATCCTAACCCCAAATCTAAACCTAAAATCTAAACCTAACCCCAAATCTAAACCTAACCTTAAATCTAAACCTAAAATCTAAACCTAACCCCAAATCTAAACCTAAAATCTAAACCTAACCCCAAATCTAAACCCCAAATCTAAACCTAACCCCAAATCTAAACCCCAAATCTAAACCTAAAATCTAAACCTAACCCCAAATCTAAACCTAAAATCTAAACCTAACCCCAAATCTGAACCTAAAATCTGAACATACCCGAAATCTGAACCTAAAACCTAAACCTAACCCCAAATCTAAACCTAACCCCAAATCTAAACCTAACCCCAAATCTAAACCTAAAACCTAAACCTAACCCCAAATCTAAACCTAAAATCTAAACCTAACCCCAAATCTAAACCTAACCCCAAATCTAAACCTAAAATCTAAACCTAACCCCAAATCTAAACCTAAAATATAAACCTAATCCCAAATCTAAACCTAACCCCAAATCTAAACCTAAAATCTAAACCTAACCCCAAATCTAAACCTAACCCCAAATCTAAACCTAAAATCTAAACCTAACCCCAAATGTAAACCTTACCCCAAATATAAACCTAAAATCTAAACCTAACCCCAAATCTAAACCTAAAATCTAAACCTAACCCCAAATCTAAACCTAAAATCTAAACCTAAAATCTAAACCTAACCCCAAATCTAAACCTAAAATCTAAACCTAACCCCAAATCTAAACCTAACCCAAATCTAAACCTAAAATCTAAACCTAACCCCAAATCTAAACCTAAAATCTAAACCTAACCCCAAATCTAAACCTAAAATCTAAACCTAAAATCTAAACCTAACCCCAAATCTAAACCTAAAATCTAAACCTAACCCCAAATCTAAACCTAACCCCAAATCTAAACCTAAAATCTAAACCTAACCCCAAATCTAAACCTAACCCCAAATCTAAACCTAAAATCTAAACCTAGCCCCAAATCTAAACCTAAAATCTAAACCTAACCCCAAATCTAAACCTAAAATCTAAACCTAACCCCAAATCTAAACCTAAAATCTAAACCTAACCCCAAATCTAAACCTAACCCCAAATCTCAACCTAAAATCTAAACCTAACCCCAAATCTAAACCTAAAATATAAACCTAATCCCAAATCTAAACCTAACCCCAAATCTAAACCTAAAATCTAAACCTAACCCCAAATCTAAACCTAACCCCAAATCTAAACCTAAAATCTAAACCTAACCGCAAATGTAAACCTTACCCCAAATATAAAACTAAAATCTAAACCTAACCCCAAATGTAAACCTAAAATCTAAACCTAACCCCAAATCTAAACCTAAAATCTAAACCTAAAATCTAAACCTAACCCCAAATCTAAACCTAAAATCTAAACCTAACCCCAAATCTAAACCTAACCCCAAATCTAAACCTAAAATCTAAACCTAACCCCAAATCTAAACCTAAAATCTAAACCTAACCCCAAATCTAAACCTAAAATCTAAACCTAAAATCTAAACCTAACCCCAAATCTAAACCTAACCTTAAATCTAAACCTAAAATCTAAACCTAACCCCAAATCTAAACCTAAAATCTAAACCTAACCCCAAATCTAAACCCCAAATCTAAACCTAACCCCAAATCTAAACCCCAAATCTAAACCTAAAATCTAAACCTAACCCCAAATCTAAACCTAAAATCTAAACCTAACCCCAAATCTGAACCTAAAATCTGAACATACCCGAAATCTGAACCTAAAACCTAAACCTAACCCCAAATCTAAACCTAACCCCAAATCTAAACCTAACCCCAAATCTAAACCTAAAACCTAAACCTAACCCCAAATCTAAACCTAAAATCTAAACCTAACCCCAAATCTAAACCTAACCCCAAATCTAAACCTAAAATCTAAACCTAACCCCAAATCTAAACCTAAAATATAAACCTAATCCCAAATCTAAACCTAACCCCAAATCTAAACCTAAAATCTAAACCTAACCCCAAATCTAAACCTAACCCCAAATATAAACCTAAAATCTAAACCTAACCCCAAATCTAAACCTAAAATCTAAACCTAACCCCAAATCTAAACCTAAAATCTAAACCTAAAATCTAAACCTAACCCCAAATCTAAACCTAAAATCTAAACCTAACCCCAAATCTAAACCTAACCCAAATCTAAACCTAAAATCTAAACCTAACCCCAAATCTAAACCTAAAATCTAAACCTAACCCCAAATCTAAACCTAAAATCTAAACCTAAAATCTAAACCTAACCCCAAATCTAAACCTAAAATCTAAACCTAACCCCAAATCTAAACCTAACCCCAAATCTAAACCTAAAATCTAAACCTAACCCCAAATCTAAACCTAACCCCAAATCTAAACCTAAAATCTAAACCTAGCCCCAAATCTAAACCTAAAATCTAAACCTAACCCCAAATCTAAACCTAAAATCTAAACCTAACCCCAAATCTAAACCTAAAATCTAAACCTAACCCCAAATCTAAACCTAACCCCAAATCTCAACCTAAAATCTAAACCTAACCCCAAATCTAAACCTAAAATATAAACCTAATCCCAAATCTAAACCTAACCCCAAATCTAAACCTAAAATCTAAACCTAACCCCAAATCTAAACCTAACCCCAAATCTAAACCTAAAATCTAAACCTAACCCCAAATGTAAACCTTACCCCAAATATAAAACTAAAATCTAAACCTAACCCCAAATCTAAACCTAAAATCTAAACCTAACCCCAAATCTAAACCTAAAATCTAAACCTAAAATCTAAACCTAACCCCAAATCTAAACCTAAAATCTAAACCTAACCCCAAATCTAAACCTAACCCCAAATCTAAACCTAAAATCTAAACCTAACCCCAAATCTAAACCTAAAATCTAAACCTAACCCCAAATCTAAACCTAAAATCTAAACCTAAAATCTAAACCTAACCCCAAATCTAAACCTAAAATCTAAACCTAACCCCAAATCTAAACCTAACCCCAAATCTAAACCTAAAATCTAAACCTAACCCCAAATCTAAACCTAACCCCAAATCTAAACCTAAAATCTAAACCGAACCCCAAATTTAAACCCCAAATCTAAACCTAACCCCAAATCTAAACCTAAAATCTAAACCTAACCCCAAATCTAAACCTAACCCCAAATCTAAACCTAAAATCTAAACCTAACCCCAAATCTAAACCTAACCCCAAATCTAAACCTAAAATCTAAACCTAGCCCCAAATCTAAACCTAAAATCTAAACCTAACCCCAAATCTAAACCTAAAATCTAAACCTAACCCCAAATCTAAACCTAAAATCTAAACCTAACCCCAAATCTAAACCTAAAATCTAAACCTAACCCCAAATCTAAACGTAACCCCAAATCTAAACCTAACCCCAAATCTAAACCTAAAATCTGAACCTAACCCCAAATCTAAACCTAACCCCAAATCTAAACCTAAAATCTAAACCTAACCCCAAATCTAAACCTAAAATCTAAACCTAACCCCAAATCTAAACCAAAAATCTAAACCTAACCCAAATCTAAACCCCAAATCTAAACCTAAAATCTAAACCTAACCCCAAATCTAAACCTAAAATCTAAACCTAACCCCAAATCTGAACCTAAAATCTGAACCTAACCCGAAATCTGAACCTAAAACCTAAACCTAACCCCAAATCTAAACCTAACCCCAAATCTAAACCTAAAATCTAAACCTAACCCCAAATCTAAACCTAACCCCAAATCTAAACCTAAAATCTAAACCTAACCCCAAATCTAAACCTAAAATCTAAACCTAACCCCAAATCTAAACCTAAAATCTAAACCTAACCCCAAATCTAAACCTAACCCCAAATCTAAACCTAAAATCTAAACCTAACCCCAAATCTAAACCTAAAATCTAAACCTAACCCCAAATGTAAACCTTACCCCAAATATAAACCTAAAATCTAAACCTAACCCCAAATCTAAACCTAAAATCTAAACCTAACTCCAAATCTAAACCTAAAATCTAAACCTAACCCCAAATCTAAACCTAAAATCTAAACCTAACCCCAAATCTAAACCTAAAATCTAAACCTAACCCTAAATCCAAACCTAAAATCTAAACCTAACCCCAAATCTAAACCTAAAATCTAAACCTAACCCCAAATCTAAACCTAACCCCAAATCTAAACCTAAAATCTAAACCTAACCCCAAATCTAAACCTAAAATCTAAACCTAACCCCAAATCTAAACCTAACCCCAAATCTAAACCTAAAATCTAAACCTAACCCCAAATCTAAACCTAACCCCAAATCTAAACCTAAAATCTAAACCGAACCCCAAATTTAAACCCCAAATCTAAACCTAACCCCAAATCTAAACCTAAAATCTAAACCTAACCCCAAATCTAAACCTAACCCCAAATCTAAACCTGAAATCTAAACCTAACCCCAAATCTAAACCTAAAATCTGAACCTAACCCCAAATCTAAACCTAACCCCAAATCTAAACCTAAAATCTAAACCTAACCCCAAATCTAAACCTAACCCCAAATCTAAACCTAAAATCTAAACCGAACCCCAAATCTAAACCTAACCCCAAATCTAGACCTAAAATCTAAACCTAACACCAAATCAAACCTAACCCCAAATCTAAACCTAAAATCTAAACCTAACCCCAAATTTAAACCTAAAATCTAAACCTAACCCCAAATCTAAACCTAACCCCAAATCTAAACCTAAAATCTAAACCTAACCCCAAATCTAAACCTAACCCCAAATCTAAACCTAAAATCTAAACCTAACCCCAAATGTAAACCTAAAATCTAAACCTAACCCCAAATCTAAACCTAAAATCTAAACCTAAAATCTAAACCTAACCCCAAATCTAAACCTAAAATCTAAACCTAACCCCAAATCTAAACCTAACCCCAATTCTAAACCTAAAATCTAAACCTAACCCCAAATCTAAACCTAAAATCTAAACCTAACCCCAAATCTAAACCTAAAATCTAAACCTAAAATCTAAACCTAACCCCAAATCTAAACCTAAAATCTAAACCTAACCCCAAATCTAAACCTAACCCCAAATCTAAACCTAAAATCTAAACCTAACCCCAAATCTAAACCTAACCCCAAATCTAAACCTAAAATCTAAACCTAACCCCAAATCTAAACCTAACCCCAAATCTAAACCTAAAATCTAAACCTAACCCCAAATCTAAACATAACCCCAAATCTAAACCTAAAATCTAAACCTAACCCCAAATCTAAACCTAAAATCTAAACCTAACCCCAAATCTAAACCTAACCCCAAATCTAAACCTAAAATCTAAACCTAGCCCCAAATCTAAACCTAAAATCTAAACCTAACCCCAAATCTAAACCTAAAATCTAAACCTAACCCCAAATCTAAACCTAAAATCTAAACCTAACCCCAAATCTAAACCTAACCCAAATCTAAACCTAAAATCTAAACCTAACCCCAAATCTAAACCTAAAATCTAAACCTAACCCCAAATCTAAACCTAAAATCTAAACCTAAAATCTAAACCTAACCCCAAATCTAAACCTAAAATCTAAACCTAACCCCAAATCTAAACCTAACCCCAAATCTAAACCTAAAATCTAAACCTAACCCCAAATCTAAACCTAACCCCAAATCTAAACCTAAAATCTAAACCTAGCCCCAAATCTAAACCTAAAATCTAAACCTAACCCCAAATCTAAACCTAAAATCTAAACCTAACCCCAAATCTAAACCTAAAATCTAAACCTAACCCCAAATCTAAACCTAACCCCAAATCTCAACCTAAAATCTAAACCTAACCCCAAATCTAAACCTAAAATATAAACCTAATCCCAAATCTAAACCTAACCCCAAATCTAAACCTAAAATCTAAACCTAACCCCAAATCTAAACCTAACCCCAAATCTAAACCTAAAATCTAAACCTAACCCCAAATGTAAACCTTACCCCAAATATAAAACTAAAATCTAAACCTAACCCCAAATCTAAACCTAAAATCTAAACCTAACCCCAAATCTAAACCTAAAATCTAAACCTAAAATCTAAACCTAACCCCAAATCTAAACCTAAAATCTAAACCTAACCCCAAATCTAAACCTAACCCCAATTCTAAACCTAAAATCTAAACCTAACCCCAAATCTAAACCTAAAATCTAAACCTAACCCCAAATCTAAACCTAAAATCTAAACCGAACCCCAAATTTAAACCCCAAATCTAAACCTAACCCCAAATCTAAACCTAAAATCTAAACCTAACCCCAAATCTAAACCTAACCCCAAATCTAAACCTAAAATCTAAACCTAACCCCAAATCTAAACCTAACCCCAAATCTAAACCTAAAATCTAAACCTAGCCCCAAATCTAAACCTAAAATCTAAACCTAACCCCAAATCTAAACCTAAAATCTAAACCTAACCCCAAATCTAAACCTAAAATCTAAACCTAACCCCAAATCTAAACCTAAAATCTAAACCTAACCCCAAATCTAAACCTAAAATCTAAACCTAACCCCAAATCTAAACGTAACCCCAAATCTAAACCTAACCCCAAATCTAAACCTAAAATCTGAACCTAACCCCAAATCTAAACCTAACCCCAAATCTAAACCTAAAATCTAAACCTAACCCCAAATCTAAACCTAAAATCTAAACCTAACCCCAAATCTAAACCAAAAATCTAAACCTAACCCAAATCTAAACCCCAAATCTAAACCTAAAATCTAAACCTAACCCCAAATCTAAACCTAAAATCTAAACCTAACCCCAAATCTGAACCTAAAATCTGAACCTAACCCGAAATCTGAACCTAAAACCTAAACCTAACCCCAAATCTAAACCTAACCCCAAATCTAAACCTAAAATCTAAACCTAACCCCAAATCTAAACCTAACCCCAAATCTAAACCTAAAATCTAAACCTAACCCCAAATCTAAACCTAAAATCTAAACCTAACCCCAAATCTAAACCTAAAATCTAAACCTAACCCCAAATCTAAACCTAACCCCAAATCTAAACCTAAAATCTAAACCTAACCCCAAATCTAAACCTAAAATCTAAACCTAACCCCAAATCTGAACCTAAAATCTAAACCTAACCCCAAATCTAAACCTAAAATCTAAACCTAACCCCAAATCTAAACCTAACCCCAAATCTAAACCTAAAATCTAAACCTAACCCCAAATCTAAACCTAAAATCTAAACCTAACCCCAAATCTAAACCTAACCCCAAATCTGAACCTAAAATCTAAACCTAACCCCAAATCTAAACCTAAAATCTAAACCTAACTCCAAATCTAAACCTAAAATCTAAACCTAACCCCAAATCTAAACCTAAAATCTAAACCTAACCCCAAATCTAAACCTAAAATCTAAACCTAACCCTAAATCCAAACCTAAAATCTAAACCTAACCCCAAATCTAAACCTAAAATCTAAACCTAACCCCAAATCTAAACCTAACCCCAAATCTAAACCTAAAATCTAAACCTAACCCCAAATCTAAACCTAAAATCTAAACCTAACCCCAAATCTAAACCTAACCCCAAATCTAAACCTAAAATCTAAACCTAACCCCAAATCTAAACCTAACCCCAAATCTAAACCTAAAATCTAAACCGAACCCCAAATTTAAACCCCAAATCTAAACCTAACCCCAAATCTAAACCTAAAATCTAAACCTAACCCCAAATCTAAACCTAACCCCAAATCTAAACCTGAAATCTAAACCTAACCCCAAATCTAAACCTAAAATCTAAACCTAACCCCAAATCTAAACCTAACCCCAAATCTAAACCTAAAATCTAAACCTAACCCCAAATCTAAACCTAACCCCAAATCTAAACCTAAAATCTAAACCGAATCCCAAATCTAAACCTAACCCCAAATCTAGACCTAAAATCTAAACCTAACACCAAATCAAACCTAACCCCAAATCTAAACCTAAAATCTAAACCTAACCCCAAATTTAAACCTAAAATCTAAACCTAACCCCAAATCTAAACCTAACCCCAAATCTAAACCTAAAATCTAAACCTAACCCCAAATCTAAACCTAACCCCAAATCTAAACCTAAAATCTAAACCTAACCCCAAATGTAAACCTTACCCCAAATATAAACCTAAAATCTAAACCTAACCCCAAATCTAAACCTAAAATCTAAACCTAACCCCAAATCTAAACCAAAAATCTAAACCTAAAATCTAAACCTAACCCCAAATCTAAACCTAAAATCTAAACCTAACCCCAAATCTAAACCTAACCGCAATTCTAAACCTAAAATCTAAACCTAACCCCAAATCTAAACCTAAAATCTAAACCTAACCCCAAATCTAAACCTAAAATCTAAACCTAAAATCTAAACCTAACCCCAAATCTAAACCTAAAATCTAAACCTAACCCCAAATCTAAACCTAACCCCAAATCTAAACCTAAAATCTAAACCTAACCCCAAATCTAAACCTAAAATCTAAACCGAACCCCAAATTTAAACCCCAAATCTAAACCTAACCCCAAATCTAAACCTAAAATCTAAACCTAACCCCAAATCTAAACCTAACCCCAAATCTAAACCTAAAATCTAAACCTAACCCCAAATCTAAACCTAACCCCAAATCTAAACCTAAAATCTAAACCTAACCCCAAATCTAAACCTAAAATCTAAACCTAACCCCAAATCTAAACCTAACCCCAAATCTAAACCTAAAATCTAAACCTAGCCCCAAATCTAAACCTAAAATCTAAACCTAACCCCAAATCTAAACCTAAAATCTAAACCTAACCCCAAATCTAAACCTAAAATCTAAACCTAACCCCAAATCTAAACCTAACCCAAATCTAAACCTAAAATCTAAACCTAACCCCAAATCTAAACCTAAAATCTAAACCTAACCCCAAATCTAAACCTAAAATCTAAACCTAAAATCTAAACCTAACCCCAAATCTAAACCTAAAATCTAAACCTAACCCCAAATCTAAACCTAACCCCAAATCTAAACCTAAAATCTAAACCTAACCCCAAATCTAAACCTAACCCCAAATCTAAACCTAAAATCTAAACCTAGCCCCAAATCTAAACCTAAAATCTAAACCTAACCCCAAATCTAAACCTAAAATCTAAACCTAACCCCAAATCTAAACCTAAAATCTAAACCTAACCCCAAATCTAAACCTAAAATCTAAACCTAACCCCAAATCTAAACCTAACCCCAAATCTCAACCTAAAATCTAAACCTAACCCCAAATCTAAACCTAAAATATAAACCTAATCCCAAATCTAAACCTAACCCCAAATCTAAACCTAAAATCTAAACCTAACCCCAAATCTAAACCTAACCCCAAATCTAAACCTAAAATCTAAACCTAACCCCAAATGTAAACCTTACCCCAAATATAAACCTAAAATCTAAACCTAACCCCAAGTCTAAACCTAACCCCAAATCTAAACCTAAAATCTCAACCTAAAATCTAAACCTAACCCCAAATCTAAACCTAAAATCTAAACCTAACCCCAAATCTAAACCTAACCCCAATTCTAAACCTAAAATCTAAACCTAACCCCAAATCTAAACCTAAAATCTAAACCTAACCCCAAATCTAAACCTAAAATCTAAACCTAAAATCTAAACCTAACCCCAAATCTAAACCTAAAATCTAAACCTAACCCCAAATCTAAACCTAACCCCAAATCTAAACCCCAAATCTAAACCTAAAATCTAAACCTAACCCCAAATCTAAACCTAAAATCTAAACCTAACCCCAAATCTGAACCTAAAATCTGAACCTAACCCGAAATCTGAACCTAAAACCTAAACCTAACCCCAAATCTAAACCTAACCCCAAATCTAAACCTAAAATCTAAACCTAACCCCAAATCTAAACCTAACCCCAAATCTAAACCTAAAATCTAAACCTAACCCCAAATCTAAACCTAAAATCTAAACCTAACCCCAAATCTAAACCTAAAATCTAAACCTAACCCCAAATCTAAACCTAACCCCAAATCTAAACCTAAAATCTAAACCTAACCCCAAATCTAAACCTAAAATCTAAACCTAACCCCAAATGTAAACCTTACCCCAAATATAAACCTAAAATCTAAACCTAACCCCAAATCTAAACCTAAAATCTAAACCTAACTCCAAATCTAAACCTAAAATCTAAACCTAACCCCAAATCTAAACCTAAAATCTAAACCTAACCCCAAATCTAAACCTAAAATCTAAACCTAACCCTAAATCCAAACCTAAAATCTAAACCTAACCCCAAATCTAAACCTAACCCCAAATCTAAACCTAAAATCTAAACCTAACCCCAAATCTAAACCTAACCCCAAATCTAAACCTAAAATCTAAACCTAACCCCAAATCTAAACCTAACCCCAAATCTAAACCTAAAATCTAAACCTAACCCCAAATCTAAACCTAACCCCAAATCTAAACCTAAAATCTAAACCGAACCCCAAATTTAAACCCCAAATCTAAACCTAACCCCAAATCTAAACCTAAAATCTAAACCTAACCCCAAATCTAAACCTAACCCCAAATCTAAACCTGAAATCTAAACCTAACCCCAAATCTAAACCTAAAATCTAAACCTAACCCCAAATCTAAACCTAACCCCAAATCTAAACCTAAAATCTAAACCTAACCCCAAATCTAAACCTAACCCCAAATCTAAACCTAAAATCTAAACCGAACCCCAAATCTAAACCTAACCCCAAATCTAGACCTAAAATCTAAACCTAACACCAAATCAAACCTAACCCCAAATCTAAACCTAAAATCTAAACCTAACCCCAAATTTAAACCTAAAATCTAAACCTAACCCCAAATCTAAACCTAACCCCAAATCTAAACCTAAAATCTAAACCTAACCCCAAATCTAAACCTAAAATCTAAACCTAAAATCTAAACCTAACCCCAAATCTAAACCTAAAATCTAAACCTAACCCCAAATCTAAACCTAACCCCAATTCTAAACCTAAAATCTAAACCTAACCCCAAATCTAAACCTAAAATCTAAACCTAACCCCAAATCTAAACCTAAAATCTAAACCTAAAATCTAAACCTAACCCCAAATCTAAACCTAAAATCTAAACCTAACCCCAAATCTAAACCTAACCCCAAATCTAAACCTAAAATCTAAACCTAACCCCAAATCTAAACCTAAAATCTAAACCGAACCCCAAATTTAAACCCCAAATCTAAACCTAACCCCAAATCTAAACCTAAAATCTAAACCTAACCCCAAATCTAAACCTAACCCCAAATCTAAACCTAAAATCTAAACCTAACCCCAAATCTAAACCTAACCCCAAATCTAAACCTAAAATCTAAACCTAACCCCAAATCTAAACCTAAAATCTAAACCTAACCCCAAATCTAAACCTAACCCCAAATCTAAACCTAAAATCTAAACCTAGCCCCAAATCTAAACCTAAAATCTAAACCTAACCCCAAATCTAAACCTAAAATCTAAACCTAACCCCAAATCTAAACCTAAAATCTAAACCTAACCCCAAATCTAAACCTAACATCTAAACCTAACCCCAAATCTAAACGTAACCCCAAATCTAAACCTAACCCCAAATCTAAACCTAAAATCTGAACCTAACCCCAAATCTAAACCTAACCCCAAATCTAAACCTAAAATCTAAACCTAACCCCAAATCTAAACCTAAAATCTAAACCTAACCCCAAATCTAAACCAAAAATCTAAACCTAACCCCAAATCTAAACCTAAAATCTAAACCTAACCCCAAATCTAAACCTAAAATCTAAACCTAACCCCAAATCTGAACCTAAAATCTGAACCTAACCCGAAATCTGAACCTAAAATCTAAACCTAACCCCAAATCTAAACCTAACCCCAAATCTAAACCTAAAATCTAAACCTAACCCCAAATCTAAACCTAACCCCAAATCTAAACCTAAAATCTAAACCTAACCCCAAATCTAAACCTAACCCCAAATCTAAACCTAAAATCTAAACCTAACCCCAAATCTAAACCTAACCCAAAATCTAAACCTAAAATCTAAACCTAACCCCAAATCTAAACCTAAAATCTAAACCTAACCCCAAATGTAAACCTTACCCCAAATATAAACCTAAAATCTAAACCTAACCCCAAATCTAAACCTAAAATCTAAACCTAACTCCAAATCTAAACCTAAAATCTAAACCTAACCCCAAATCTAAACCTAAAATCTAAACCTAACCCCAAATCTAAACCTAAAATCTAAACCTAACCCCAAATCCAAACCTAAAATCTAAACCTAACCCCAAATCTAAACCTAACCCCAAATCTAAACCTAAAATCTAAACCTAACCCCAAATCTAAACCTAAAATCTAAACCTAAAATCTAAACCTAACCCCAAATCTAGACCTAAAATCTAAACCTAACACCAAATCAAACCTAACCCCAAATCTAAACCTAAAATCTAAACCTAACCCCAAATTTAAACCTAAAATCTAAACCTAACCCCAAATCTAAACCTAACCCCAAATCTAAACCTAAAATCTAAACCTAACCCCAAATCTAAACCTAAAATCTAAACCTAAAATCTAAACCTAACCCCAAATCTAAACCTAACCCCAAATCTAAACCTGAAATCTAAACCTAACCCCAAATCTAAACCTAAAATCTAAACCTAACCCCAAATCTAAACCTAACCCCAAATCTAAACCTAAAATCTAAACCTAACCCCAAATCTAAACCTAACCCCAAATCTAAACCTAAAATCTAAACCGAACCCCAAATCTAAACCTAACCCCAAATCTAGACCTAAAATCTAAACCTAACACCAAATCAAACCTAACCCCAAATCTAAACCTAAAATCTAAACCTAACCCCAAATTTAAACCTAAAATCTAAACCTAACCCCAAATCTAAACCTAACCCCAAATCTAAACCTAAAATCTAAACCTAACCCCAAATCTAAACCTAAAATCTAAACCTAAAATCTAAACCTAACCCCAAATCTAAACCTAAAATCTAAACCTAACCCCAAATCTAAACCTAACCCCAATTCTAAACCTAAAATCTAAACCTAACCCCAAATCTAAACCTAAAATCTAAACCTAACCCCAAATCTAAACCTAAAATCTAAACCTAAAATCTAAACCTAACCCCAAATCTAAACCTAAAATCTAAACCTAACCCCAAATCTAAACCTAACCCCAAATCTAAACCTAAAATCTAAACCTAACCCCAAATCTAAACCTAACCCCAAATCTAAACCTAAAATCTAAACCGAACCCCAAATTTAAACCCCAAATCTAAACCTAACCCCAAATCTAAACCTAAAATCTAAACCTAACCCCAAATCTAAACCTAACCCCAAATCTAAACCTAAAATCTAAACCTAACCCCAAATCTAAACCTAACCCCAAATCTAAACCTAAAATCTAAACCTAACCCCAAATCTAAACCTAAAATCTAAACCTAACCCCAAATCTAAACCTAACCCCAAATCTAAACCTAAAATCTAAACCTAGCCCCAAATCTAAACCTAAAATCTAAACCTAACCCCAAATCTAAACCTAAAATCTAAACCTAACCCCAAATCTAAACCTAAAATCTAAACCTAACCCCAAATCTAAACCTAACATCTAAACCTAACCCCAAATCTAAACGTAACCCCAAATCTAAACCTAACCCCAAATCTAAACCTAAAATCTGAACCTAACCCCAAATCTAAACCTAACCCCAAATCTAAACCTAAAATCTAAACCTAACCCCAAATCTAAACCTAAAATCTAAACCTAACCCCAAATCTAAACCAAAAATCTAAACCTAACCCCAAATCTAAACCTAAAATCTAAACCTAACCCCAAATCTAAACCTAAAATCTAAACCTAACCCCAAATCTGAACCTAAAATCTGAACCTAACCCGAAATCTGAACCTAAAATCTAAACCTAACCCCAAATCTAAACCTAACCCCAAATCTAAACCTAAAATCTAAACCTAACCCCAAATCTAAACCTAACCCCAAATCTAAACCTAAAATCTAAACCTAACCCCAAATCTAAACCTAACCCCAAATCTAAACCTAAAATCTAAACCTAACCCCAAATCTAAACCTAACCCAAAATCTAAACCTAAAATCTAAACCTAACCCCAAATCTAAACCTAAAATCTAAACCTAACCCCAAATGTAAACCTTACCCCAAATATAAACCTAAAATCTAAACCTAACCCCAAATCTAAACCTAAAATCTAAACCTAACTCCAAATCTAAACCTAAAATCTAAACCTAACCCCAAATCTAAACCTAAAATCTAAACCTAACCCCAAATCTAAACCTAAAATCTAAACCTAACCCCAAATCCAAACCTAAAATCTAAACCTAACCCCAAATCTAAACCTAACCCCAAATCTAAACCTAAAATCTAAACCTAACCCCAAATCTAAACCTAAAATCTAAACCTAAAATCTAAACCTAACCCCAAATCTAGACCTAAAATCTAAACCTAACACCAAATCAAACCTAACCCCAAATCTAAACCTAAAATCTAAACCTAACCCCAAATTTAAACCTAAAATCTAAACCTAACCCCAAATCTAAACCTAACCCCAAATCTAAACCTAAAATCTAAACCTAACCCCAAATCTAAACCTAAAATCTAAACCTAAAATCTAAACCTAACCCCAAATCTAAACCTAAAATCTAAACCTAACCCCAAATCTAAACCTAACCCCAATTCTAAACCTAAAATCTAAACCTAACCCCAAATCTAAACCTAAAATCTAAACCTAACCCCAAATCTAAACCTAAAATCTAAACCTAAAATCTAAACCTAACCCCAAATCTAAACCTAAAATCTAAACCTAACCCCAAATCTAAACCTAACCCCAAATCTAAACCTAAAATCTAAACCTAACCCCAAATCTAAACCTAACCCCAAATCTAAACCTAAAATCTAAACCGAACCCCAAATTTAAACCCCAAATCTAAACCTAACCCCAAATCTAAACCTAAAATCTAAACCTAACCCCAAATCTAAACCTAACCCCAAATCTAAACCTAAAATCTAAAACTAACCCCAAATCTAAACCTAACCCCAAATCTAAACCTAAAATCTAAACCTAACCCCAAATCTAAACCTAAAATCTAAACCTAACCCCAAATCTAAACCTAACCCCAAATCTAAACCTAAAATCTAAACCTAGCCCCAAATCTAAACCTAAAATCTAAACCTAACCCCAAATCTAAACCTAAAATCTAAACCTAACCCCAAATCTAAACCTAAAATCTAAACCTAACCCCAAATCTAAACCTAACATCTAAACCTAACCCCAAATCTAAACGTAACCCCAAATCTAAACCTAACCCCAAATCTAAACCTAAAATCTGAACCTAACCCCAAATCTAAACCTAACCCCAAATCTAAACCTAAAATCTAAACCTAACCCCAAATCTAAACCTAAAATCTAAACCTAACCCCAAATCTAAACCAAAAATCTAAACCTAACCCCAAATCTAAACCTAAAATCTAAACCTAACCCCAAATCTAAACCTAAAATCTAAACCTAACCCCAAATCTGAACCTAAAATCTGAACCTAACCCGAAATCTGAACCTAAAATCTAAACCTAACCCCAAATCTAAACCTAACCCCAAATCTAAACCTAAAATCTAAACCTAACCCCAAATCTAAACCTAACCCCAAATCTAAACCTAAAATCTAAACCTAACCCCAAATCTAAACCTAACCCCAAATCTAAACCTAAAATCTAAACCTAACCCCAAATCTAAACCTAACCCAAAATCTAAACCTAAAATCTAAACCTAACCCCAAATCTAAACCTAAAATCTAAACCTAACCCCAAATGTAAACCTTACCCCAAATATAAACCTAAAATCTAAACCTAACCCCAAATCTAAACCTAAAATCTAAACCTAACTCCAAATCTAAACCTAAAATCTAAACCTAACCCCAAATCTAAACCTAAAATCTAAACCTAACCCCAAATCTAAACCTAAAATCTAAACCTAACCCCAAATCCAAACCTAAAATCTAAACCTAACCCCAAATCTAAACCTAAAATCTAAACCTAACCCCAAATCTAAACCTAACCCCAAATCTAAACCTAAAATCTAAACCTAACCCCAAATCTAAACCTAAAATCTAAACCTAACCCCAAATCTAAACCTAACCCCAAATCTAAACCTAAAATCTAAACCTAACCCCAAATCTAAACCTAACCCCAAATCTAAACCTAAAATCTAAACCGAACCCCAAATTTAAACCCCAAATCTAAACCTAACCCCAAATCTAAACCTAACCCCAAATCTAAACCTGAAATCTAAACCTAACCCCAAATCTAAACCTAAAATCTAAACCTAACCCCAAATCTAAACCTAACCCCAAATCTAAACCTAAAATCTAAACCTAACACCAAATCTAAACCTAACCCCAAATCTAAACCTAAAATCTAAACCGAACCCCAAATCTAAACCTAACCCCAAATCTAGACCTAAAATCTAAACCTAACACCAAATCAAACCTAACCCCAAATCTAAACCTAAAATCTAAACCTAACCCCAAATTTAAACCTAAAATCTAAACCTAACCCCAAATCTAAACCTAACCCCAAATTTAAACCTAAAATCTAAACCTAACCCCAAATCTAAACCTAAAATCTAAACCTAACCCCAAATCTAAACCTAACCCCACATCTAAACCTAAACCCAAATCTAAACCTTAAATCTAAACCTAACCCCAAATCTAAACCTAACCCCAAATCTAAACCTAAAATCTAAACCTAACCCCAAATCTAAACCTAAAATCTAAACCTAACCCCAAGTCTAAACCTAACCCCAAATCTAAACCTAAAATCTAAACCGAACCCCAAATCTAAACCTAACCCCAAATCTAGACCTAAAATCTAAACCGAACCCCAAATCTAAACCTAACCCCAAATCTAGACCTAAAATCTAAACCTAACCCCAAATCTAAACCTAACCCCAAATCTAAACCTAAAATCTAAACCGAACCCCAAATCTAAACCTAACCCCAAATCTAGACCTAAAATCTAAACCTAACACCAAATCAAACCTAACCCCAAATCTAAACCTAAAATCTAAACCTAACCCCAAATTTAAACCTAAAATCTAAACCTAACCCCAAATCTAAACCTAACCCCAAATTTAAACCTAAAATCTAAACCTAACCCCAAATCTAAACCTAAAATCTAAACCTAACCCCAAATCTAAACCTAACCCCAAATCTAAACCTAACCCCAAATCTAAACCTTAAGTCTAAACCTAACCCCAAATCTAAACCTAAAATCTAAACCTAACCCCAAATCTAAACCTAAAATCTAAACCTAACCCCAAGTCTAAACCTAACCCCAAATCTAAACCTAAAATCTAAACCTAACCCCAAATCTAAACCTGAAATCTAAACCTAACCCCAAATCTAAACCTAACACCAAATCTAAACCTAAAATCTAAACCTAACCCCAAATCTAAACCTAGCCCCAAATCTAAACCTAAAATCTAAACCTAACCCCAAATCTAAACCTAACCCCAAATCTAAACCTAAAATCTAAACCTAACACCAAATCTAAACCTAAAATCTAAACCTAACCCCAAATCTAAACCCCAAATCTAAACCTAACCCCAAATCTAAACCCCAAATCTAAACCTAAAATCTAAACCTAACCCCAAATCTAAACCTAAAATCTAAACCTAACCCCAAATCTGAACCTAAAATCTAAACCTAACCCCAAATCTAAACCTAAAATCTAAACCTAACCCCAAATCTAAACCTAACCCCAAATCTAAACCTAAAATCTAAACCTAACCCCAAATCTAAACCCCAAATCTAAACCTAACCACAAATCTAAACCTAAAATCTAAACCTAACCCCAAATCTAAACCTAACTCCAAATCTAAACCTAAAATCTAAACCTAACCCCAAATCTAAACCTAAAATCTAAACCTAACCCCAAATCTAAACCTAACCCCAAATCTAAACCTAAAATCTAAACCTAACCCCAAATCTAAACCTAAAATCTAAATCTAAACCTAAAATCTAAACCTAACCCCAAATCTAAACCTAACCCCAAATCTAAACCTAAAATATAAACCTAACCCCAAATATAAACCTAAAATCTAAACCTAACCCCAAATCTAAACCACAAATCTAAACCTAACCCCAAATCTAAACCCCAAATCTAAACCTAAAATCTAAACCTAACCCCAAATCTAAACCTAAAATCTAAACCTAACCCCAAATCTGAACCTAAAATCTAAACCTAACCCGAAATCTGAACCTAAAATCTAAACCTAACCCCAAATCTAAACCTAAAATCTAAACCTAACCCCAAATCTAAACCTAACCCCAAATCTAAACCTAAAATCTAAACCTAACCCCAAATCTAAACCCCAAATCTAAACCTAACCCCAAATCTAAACCTAAAATCTAAACCTAACCCCAAATCTAAACCTAACCCCAAATCTAAACCTAAAATCTAAACCTAACCCCAAATCTAAACCTAACCCCAAATCTAAACCTTAAATCTAAACCTAACCCCAAATCTAAACTTAACCCCAAATCTTAACCTAAACTCTAAACCTATACCCAAATCTAAACCTAAAATCTAAACCTAACCCCAAATCTAAACCTAACCCCAAATCGAAACCTTAAACCTAAACCTAACACCAAATCAAACCTAACCCCAAATCTAAACCTTAAACCTAAACCTAACACCAAATCAAACCTAACCCCAAATCTAAACCTAAAATCTAAACCTAACCCCAAATCTAAACCTAAAATCTAAACCTAACCGCAAATCTAAACCTAACCCCAAATCTAAACCTAAAATCTAAACCTAACCCCAAATCTAAACCTAAAATCTAAACCTAACCCCAAATCTAAACCTAAAATCTAAACCTAACCCCAAATCTAAACCTAACCCCAAATCTAAACCTAAAATCTAAACCTAACCCCAAATCTAAACCTAACCCCAAATCTAAACCTAAAATCTAAACCTAACCCCAAATCTAAACCTAAAATCTAAACCTAACCCCAAATCTAAACCTAACCCCAAATCTAAACCTAACCCCAAATCTAAACCTAAAATCTAAACCTAACCCCAAATCTAAACCTAACCCCAAATCTAAACCTAAAATCTAAACCTAACCCCAAATCTAAACCTAAAATCAACAACCTAACCCCAAATCTAAACCTAAAATCTAAACCTAACCCCAAATCTAAACCTAGCCCCAAATCTAAACCTAAAATCTAAACCTAACCCCAAATCTAAACCCCAAATGTAAACCTTACCCCAAATCTAAACCTAAAATCTAAACCTAACCCCAAATCTAAACCTAACCCCAAATCTAAACCTAAAATCTAAACCTAACCCCAAATCTAAACCTAAAATCTAAACCTAACCCCAAATCTAAACCTAGCCCCAAATCTAAACCTAAAATCTAAACCTAACCCCAAATCTAAACCCCAAATATAAACCTAACCCCAAATCTAAAACTAAAATCTAAACCTAACCCCAAATCTAAACCTAACCCCAAATCTAAACCTGAAATCTAAACCTAACCCCAAATCTAAACCCCAAATCTAAACCTAACCCCAAATCTAAACCCCAAATCTAAACCTAACCCCAAATCTAAACCCCAAATCTAAACCTAAAATCTAAACCTAACCCCAAATCTAAACCTAAAATCTAAACCTAACCCCAAATCTGAACCTAAAATCTAAACCTAACCCCAAATCTAAACCTAAAATCTAAACCTAACCCCAAATCTAAACCTAACCCCAAATCTAAACCTAAAATCTAAACCTAACCCCAAATCTAAACCCCAAATCTAAACCTAACCACAAATCTAAACCTAAAATCTAAACCTAACCCCAAATCTAAACCTAACTCCAAATCTAAACCTAAAATCTAAACCTAACCCCAAATCTAAACCTAAAATCTAAACCTAACCCCAAATCTAAACCTAACCCCAAATCTAAACCTAAAATCTAAACCTAACCCCAAATCTAAACCTAAAATCTAAATCTAAACCTAAAATCTAAACCTAACCCCAAATCTAAACCTAACCCCAAATCTAAACCTAAAATATAAACCTAACCCCAAATCGAAACCTAAAATCTAAACCTAACCCCAAATCTAAACCACAAATCTAAACCTAACCCCAAATCTAAACCCCAAATCTAAACCTAAAATCTAAACCTAACCCCAAATCTAAACCTAAAATCTAAACCTAACCCCAAATCTGAACCTAAAATCTAAACCTAACCCGAAATCTGAACCTAAAATCTAAACCTAACCCCAAATCTAAACCTAAAATCTAAACCTAACCCCAAATCTAAACCTAACCCCAAATCTAAACCTAAAATCTAAACCTAACCCCAAATCTAAACCCCAAATCTAAACCTAACCCCAAATCTAAACCTAAAATCTAAACCTAACCCCAAATCTAAACCTAACCCCAAATCTAAACCTAAAATCTAAACCTAACCCCAAATCTAAACCTAACCCCAAATCTAAACCTTAAATCTAAACCTAACCCCAAATCTAAACTTAACCCCAAATCTTAACCTAAACTCTAAACCTATACCCAAATCTAAACCTAAAATCTAAACCTAACCCCAAATCTAAACCTAACCCCAAATCGAAACCTTAAACCTAAACCTAACACCAAATCAAACCTAACCCCAAATCTAAACCTTAAACCTAAACCTAACACCAAATCAAATCTAACCCCAAATCTAAACCTAAAATCTAAACCTAACCCCAAATCTAAACCTAAAATCTAAACCTAATCGCAAATCTAAACCTAACCCCAAATCTAAACCTAAAATCTAAACCTAACCCCAAATCTAAACCTAAAATCTAAACCTAACCCCAAATCTAAACCTAAAATCTAAACCTAACCCCAAATCTAAACCTAACCCCAAATCTAAACCTAAAATCTAAACCTAACCCCAAATCTAAACCTAACCCCAAATCTAAACCTAAAATCTAAACCTAACCCCAAATCTAAACCTAAAATCTAAACCTAACCCCAAATCTAAACCTAACCCCAAATCTAAACCTAACCCCAAATCTAAACCTAAAATCTAAACCTAACCCCAAATCTAAACCTAACCCCAAATCTAAACCTAAAATCTAAACCTAACCCCAAATCTAAACCTAAAATCAAC